>NC_056441.1:35878878-36181378 GCF_018296145.1 Oncorhynchus tshawytscha
TTTTAGTTGCCAGTGTATTAGGTTTCTTGAGTGCAAAGTGTTCTGCATGTCAAACAACAGGCATGAAATCGAATATACTGAATGTAAAGTGCTTTCGAGCAATTATCTTGAAAATTAAAGCCAAGAGGAGTTCGTATAATTCTTTACTAACTTGATTGTAACATGTTTGTTGTGGCCTTACAGGTTTGAAGGCTATGTTTGATATAGGCTACCTCTACCTGACTTCCACTGTCACTGTCAGGAAGTTGTGCCTGCCAAGGACATTAGTTCATAAATAAGTCTGCTTGGCAGATCGAGTGAGTGTCTCCCACCCACGAACAGTGTAGTCTAAAGAATAGTCCCCAGTCACAAATGATGACTTTCAGTTTTTGCTCATATGTCACGGGGACAGTCCCCAGAGCTCTTGTACAAGGCAGCCTTGAGAGAGGAGAGGGGAGGGGAGGCAGTTTCAGTGCTGTGACTATGACTCACCAAGCTGACTTTCTGCAGATCAGGGCTGTCATTACCCTACTCTGTAATCACACTCACACTGGCCAATGTGTCTCAGTGTTTTTTGTTGTTGTAGTAGGCAGAATAAAATGGCTGTAACTTGTTGGTACAAGTCCAGATGTATGCAACTTCAAATTGTTTTTTTTTTTCTCACAAATTAGCTTTTAAGTTTGGAAATCAGTTTTGAACAAAATAATAATGTTATGTGTAAATAACTAGTGGTAAATTATATTTTGTGATGTGTGAGTCATGACCTTTTAACTGTATGTGCATATATCTGTCTTAGCTATGAGTGCAAATTCAGGTTCCCAAGTTTACTTTCTTTTTTGGGGGAGCTCTCTCTCTCTCTCATCCAGCTCTCTCAATCCTCTACCATTGCATTCACACACTTATTCTCAACATACAGACAGATATTACTTCCTAGATATTAAAACTTCTTTACCGCTGGCTTCTCTTGCTCACAGACCTGAAACGTCACCAAAAAGTTAGCATCTTCTAGATCAGAGTACCTTGGAGTCAAACACCCTCCGCGTGCCAGGCCCAGGGGCCTCATTTATAAACCGTGCAATACAAACTAGATCCCAAAACATGCGTGCACCAGTTCTCACGCAAAAGTTGGCATTCACAAAAACGGAACTTGGTGTTCAAATGTAATCATGTTCCCGCAAACTTTAGACCATGCCTACTCACAGTTTCTAGTGGTTAAAGTGTTGCATTACAAGCAGGCAAGTATATTAGTGTTTTGTGCAAATGGGGGATATGATAGACAGGCTTATTCGTAACGATAAACAGGTAAATAACAAGATGCAATCCTTTGCCGTTAGTGAGAAGAGTGAACATCTATTTTGTTTATCTTTGCATTTTAAAATAATTACAAATAGGCGTCTATTTCCGGGGGCTATTATTTATTTATTTTGTTCCATGATCATTGCATAATAAATTCCTCACCTTTTCTGTCATGGTTTCGTACTCACGCGGTAGTACAGGCCTACAACAAGGATACCATTCGTCCCATCTCGTTTAATTGGACTCACTTCACAGTAGTAACGGCTCCAGAGGCGTGCTCTGACCACCAACTGTCTGTCATATGCGCGCAGGGAAATAGATCATGAGAAGAAAAATGTATCAAAGAGAAGAAAAATGCATGTTTAGAACTGATCAATGATCGCATGGTGCAAGAATTAATGCAACTAATTGATTATTCAATCAATCAATCAAAGTTATTGGTAGCCTAGTGGTTAGAGTGTTGGGCCAGTAACTGAACGTTTGCTGGATCGAATCCCAGAGCTGACAAGGTACAAATCTGTCATTCTCCGGGCACCGAAGATGTGAATTTCGATTAAGGCAGTCCCCCGCACCTCTGTGATTCAGAGGGGTTGGGTTAAATGCGTAAGACACATTTCAGTTGAAAACATTCAGTTGGACAACTGACTAGGTACCCCCCTTTCCTTTATTTATTTATAAAGCCCTTTCTACATCAGCCGATGTCACAAAGTGCTATACAGAAACCCAGCCTAAAACCCCAAACAGCAAGCAATGCAGATGTAGAAACACGGTGGCTAGGGAAAAACTCCCTAGAAAGGCAGGAACCTAGGAAGAACCCTAGAGAGGAACCATGATCTGAGGGCTGGCCAGTCGTCTTCTGGCTGTGCCGGGTGGAGATTATAACAGTACATGGCCAAAATGTTCAAATATTCATAGATGACCAGCAGGGTCAGATAATAATAATCACAGTGGTTGTAGAGGGTGCAACAGGTCAGCACCTCAGGAGTAAATGTTAGTTGGCTTTTCATAGCCGATCATTCAGAGTTTGAGACCGCAGGCACGGTAGAGAGAGAGAGTCGAAACAGCAGGTCCGGGACAAGGTAGCATGTCTAAAGAACAGGTCAGGGTTCCATAGCCGCAGGCAGAACAGTTGAAGCTGGAGCAGCAGCACGACCAGGTGGACTGGAGACAGACAAGGAGTCATCAGGCCAGGTAGTGCTGAGGCATGATCCCAGGGCTCAGGCCCTCCAGGAGGGGAGGGAGAGAGAGAATAAGAGGGAGCATACTTAAATTCACACAGGACACCAGATAAGACAGGAGAATTACACCAGATATAACAGACAGACCCTAGCCACCCGACACATAAACTATTGCAGAATAGATACTGGAGGCTGAGACAGGAGGGGCCGGGAGACTCTGTGGCCCTGTCCGACAATACCCCCGGACAGTGCCAACTAGGCAGGATATGACCCCACCCACTTTGCCAAAGCCAGCCCCCACACCACTAGAGGGATATCCACAGACCACCAACTAACTACCATGAGACAAGGCTAAGTATAGCCCACAAAGATCTCCCCCATGGCACGAATCGGAGGCGGCGCCAACCCAGACAAGAAGATCACCCACTCTAGTGACGCACCCCCTCCTAGGGATGACATGGAAGAGCACTAGTAAGCCAGTGACTCAGTTCCCGTAACAGGATCAGAGGCAGAGAATCCCAGTGGAGAGAGGGGAATCTGTCAGGCAGAGACAACAAGGGTGGTTCGTCGCTCCAGTGCCTTTCCGTTCCCCTTCACACCCCTGGGCCAGACTACACTCAATCATAGGACCCACTGAAGAGATGAGTCTTCAATAAAGACTTAAAGGTCGAGACCGAGTTTACATCTCTCACATGGATAGGGAGACCTTTCCATAAAAAATGGAGCTCTGTCAAAGAAAGCCCTGCCTTCAGCTGTTTGCTTAAAAATAATAGGGACAATAAGGAGGCCTGTGTCTTGTAACCGTAGCGTACGTGTAGGTATGTATGGCAGGACCAAATCGGAGAGATAGTTAGGAGCAAGCCCATGTAATGCTTTGTAGGTTAGCAGTAAAACCTTGAAATCAAACCTAGCCTTAACAGGAAGCCGGTGTAGGTAGAGTGGCTAGCACTGGAGTAATATGATCAAATATTTTGGTTCTAGTCAAGATTCTACCAGCCGTGTTTAGCACTAACTGAAGTTTATTTAGTGCTTTATCCGGGTAGACGGAAAGTAGAGCATTGCAGTAGTCTAATCTAGAAGTGACAAAAGCCTGGATTAGCTTTCTGTATCATTTTAGGACAAAAGGTTTCAGATGTTTTTGCAACGTTTTACGAAGATGGCAAAAAGCTGTCCTTGAAATATGTTCGTCAAAAGAGAGATCAGGGTCCAGAGTAAAGCCGAGGTCCTTCACACTTTTATTTGAGACGACTGTACAACTATGATGTAAGCAGCTTTGTAGAACCAAAACATACACAGCCTATGCTCTGCAGACTCGAACTCAAGAACGAATCATGTGGGGGGGCTGCAGTTCGCTTACCACCCTGCCTGGCTACCTAGACTACTTGTTCCGGCTACGCCAAGCCCACGGACATTAGTTTCTTCTCCATAAAGAGAAGGAAAAGAACTCTGTAGTGATTGACAGCATCGGAAGAGTCGTCAGGCTACTTATCACCCTCATGACAGTCCAGCCATACATTCCGTCATTCACAAACTAGTCCGGTTGCAGCCACAAATAGACCTCGTTTCATATTAAATAAGAAATCCTCTTATTTGTGTGCCTAGCAATTAACAAATATACATTGTTTAAAGCACATGTTTACAAGTCTCGGTCACAAATGACAGCTCCAATAAAGCCCCTATAACTCTGACCTCGCTCATAGTCACAATGCGCATAGCAGATTGAGTAGCTTAGCCTACACCCAGGGACAGGGTCACTATTAGTGACACCAGGGGTCAGGATCCTGTGGGGGTTCAGTTTCCACGGAAACGGGGAGAGTAAGTTTAGCAGTGAAACTTGAAGTAGTGAGATTGTGCAACTCCTGCACTATGCCCTCCTTCCCCTTATCAGGTGTTTTGAGGCTTCGTCAGTCTGAAAATACTCATGGAATGTGCGTTGTGGGTGTTAATTTGTGTTGGGGTGTGTATGTATGTCTACCACCGTGTCATGTACTGTATGTTGGTTGACATGTCCATTTTCTTTGCGCAGTGTCACTGTAATTTTAGGTTACGCGTGTTTACAGCAGGTGTGGTGTGTGCTTCTGTATTACATATAAGTACTACAACAACCAAACCTGGACCAACTCTCTCGCTCTCTCTCTCTCAGAACTATCTTCTTGACCCTAACCAGTCAGGCTTCAAGACGAGTCACTCAACCGGAGACTGCTCTTCTCTGTGTAAAGGAGACTCTGTCCTGCCAAGCCTGACTGTCTCTCCTCTGTTCTCAAACTCCTAGATCTATTTCTTGCCTTCGACACCGTGAACCATCAGCCATCAGATCCTCCTCTCCACCCTCTCTGGGCTGGGCGTCTCAGGCTCTGCACATCTTGGACTACAGTATATTCGTAAAGTATTCAGACCCCTTGACTTTTTCCACAATTTGTTACATTCCAGCCTTATTCTAAAATGGATTAAATACATAAAAACTCTCATCAATCTACACACAATATCCCATAATGACAAAGTGAAAACATTTTTTTTTTTTTGACAATGTCTGCAGCATTGAAGGTCCCCAAGAATACAGTGGGCTCCATCATTCTTAAATGGAAGAAGTTTGGAACCACCAAGACTCTGCCTAGAGCTGGCCGGCCCGGCAAAACTGAGCAATCGGGGGAGAAGGGCCTTGATCAGGGAGGTGACCAAGAAGCCGACGGTCACTCTGACAGAGCTCGAGAGTTCCTCTGTGGAGATGGGAGAACCTTCAGAAGCACAGCCATCTTTGCAGCAATCCACCAATCGTGCCTTTATGATAGAGTGGACAGGCAACTCCTCAGTAAAAGGCACTTGACAGCGCCCGTGGAGTTTGCCAAAAGGCACCTAAAGTCTCTCAGACCATGAGATGCAAGATTCTCTGGTCTGATGAAACCAATATTGAACTCTTGGGCCTGAATGCCAAGCATCACGTCTGGAGGAAACCTGTCACCATCCCTACAGTGAAGCATTGTGGTGGCAGCATCATGCTGTGGGGGATGTTTTTCAGCGGTAGGGACTGGTAGACTAGTCAGGATCTGCAGGGAAAAAATGGCCGAAACTCCCCAAATACAGGTGTGCCAAACTTGTACTATCATACCCAAGACTCGAGGCTGTAATCACTGCCAAAGGTGCTTCAACAAAGTACTGTGTAAAGGGTCTGAATACTTATGTAAATGTGATATTTTAGTGTTTTTATTTTTACATTTCTGAAAACCAGTTTTTTGCTTTTGTCATTATGGGGTATTGTGTGTAGATTGAGGGAAAAAATCTATTTAATCAATTTTAGAATAAGGCTGTAACATAACAAAATTACGAAAAATTCAAGGGGTCTCAATACTTTCCGAAGGCACTTTACATTCTACCTGGCAGGCCGCTTCTATCAGGTGACGTGGAGAGGATCTGTGTCTGCACCACGTGCGCTCGCTACTGGTGTCCCCCAGGGCTCGGTTCTCGGCCCTCTCCTCTTGTCTCTACACACTAAGTCACTCGGCTCTGTCATATCCTCACATGGTCTCTCCTATCATTGCTATGTGGATGACGCTCAAGTACTTTTCTCCTTCCCCCCTTCAGACACCCAGGTGGCGACGTGTGGATGTCGGCCCACCACCTCAAGCTCAACCTCGACAAGACGGAACTGCACTTCCTCCCGGGGAAGGTCTGCCCGCTCCAAGAGCTCTCCATCACAGTTGACAACTCCACAGTGTCCCACTCCCAGAGTACAAAGGACCTTGACGTGGCCCTGGTCATTTTTAATGAGGTTGACTACTTTAATAAGCGTCTTCTTCTCCAGAACCACTGAAGCAATTGGCACCAAATTTTATATATAGCATTTGTACAGTATTTATGTGCCACACCACGCTCACATTAATGTTTATTGGACTATTTTTTTAGATACTATCCTGGATAAACATAATTTGTGAGAGCTTGGTCCATAGATCCTAAGTATCAAGTTTTGTGCAGATTGGTCATTCGGTACCAGAGGAGTAGAGTTGTGTTTCACAAAAATTCAAAATCCATCATGGTGGATATTATGGGTCTTTGAGGCATATGTGTTTGTTGTGAGGAGAGGGACCTGTATACCAAATTTCAGTTCAAATGGGATGAGGGGTGTGAGCTTTCAAAGTTTGCATTTTTCTATGGCTTGTTATAGAGCCACCATGTGGCCAATTGGCATGACATTGCATGAGAGGTTGTGGCCCTTGCCCCTTTACCATCAAGCAAGGTTGCAACTTCTGAGGTCTTACCATCTCACAGGAAATCACATTTTTTTTCACCAATAAACGGCACCAAATACAATAGGGTTTCACCAGCTTTGCTTCTGAACCCCTAATAATTACGAACGCCAACAAATACAACATATTTAGCATATATGGGGTCGGCTATTTGAAAAACTAGGCTATAACGGACTAACATTAGAATTTAAGATGATAACAATGCAATACATAAAAAAACGTAAATACACAACTAAAGGCAACCACATATTTAGCCATTGAGCATGTTCTGATTGGCCAGTGAGGGGCCAAGCAAGACACACCCACAATTTGTTAATTCATCAAATCCCAGCCCTTTTGCGCCGCTGCCCACTACTGCGCCTATAATTCCGGTTTTGAAATTAGAAAAAATATTTCTGTCACACCCCTAAACTATTAAAACACTGCCACCAGCGCTAAGATTAACCAATGCGATAGGTTTGTTAAAATAGAGCCCAGACTGTATCCTGGTTGTGGGTTCAAGGTCTGTTACAAACGAGAGACATAATATAGAAGTATTTGCATTCATCATTTGCGTAGTGTATGGACGGCAGAATTAGAAGGAAATCCTGATGAACCGGACCTGCAGGATCAAGAGTGAACTACCGCCACCATAGTAGACTGGGCGAGGTGTCGGTGACAATCTTTTCCAAAAAAGTTCCTTTGTGATGATTCATGAGCTAACTGCTGAGGCAGAACCCAAACTAGTAGCAGCCTTTGCAGCTTCACTGGTATCTAATGTCACTGTTCGCCAAGGAGAAATTGATAACTGTGAATTGTTGTGAAATGTAAACTTAAATGTATCTCTTTCTTTCAATTATTCCCCCCCCCTTTTACAAAACACTGAATTACAGCAGTGATAACATGTAATAATGTAAAAAATCATTGACCTTATGATTGACTATATTGTCACGACTTCCGCCGAAGTTGGCTCCCCTGCCTGTTCGGGCGGTGCTCAGCGGTCGTCGTCACCGTCCTACTAGCCGCTACCCTTTTTCGTTTGTCTGTTGGTTTTGTCTTATTAGTTTCACCTGTGTGTATGTTGGTTTAATTAGCTTCCCTATATGTAGTAGTTTGACCCGCCCTTGTTTTGTGCGGGATTGTCTTTTGTTACGTGTGTACATATTAGGTCGTAGTGTATTTTATTTTCTATACTGGACACCCTGTGGTTTTGGATTGTCTGGTATAGGGTCCTGCACCCTGTATTGTATTGGGCTTATCAGTTGGGTGTGCAATAGTAAAGCACTTTACTCCGTTACTCTCTCTCTGCGTCTGATTCCTGCACACACACCTAGTCCCATCTGATTCCTGCACAACACCACTTGGTTTACCTAGTCCCTGTGTGACATGTATTTCATAACTGATATTACAGATAGGATATATGGAGACATACACTGTGCGTATAAAACATTAATAATCAAAGGGAAAGCTATGATCCCTTTATTGATGTCACCTGTTAAATCCACTTCAATCAATGCAGATGAAAGGAAAGAGACGGGTTAAAGAAGGAGTTTTAAGCCTCGAGACAATTGAGACATGATTTGTGTATGTGTACCATTCAGAGGGTGAATGGGCAAGACAAAAGATTGAAGTGCCTTTCAATATAGGGTATGGTAGCAGGTACGAGCCGCACCGGTTTGAGTGTGTCAAGAACTACAAAGCTGCTGGGTTTTTCACGCTCAACATTTTCCCGTGTGTATCAAGAATAGTCCACCACCCAAAGGACATCCAGCAAACTTACCACAACTGTGGGACGCATTGGAATCAACATGGGCCAGCATCACTTTGGAATGCTTGCGACACCTTGTATAGTCCATGCCCGATGAATTGAGGCTGTTCTGAGTACAAAATGGGGTGCAACTCAATATTAGGAAGGTGCTCCTAATGTTTTGTACACTCAGTGTATGTGACAGACTTTGCCCGAAAATCTGACATTCGAAGTGTCACACACCACAAAAGCAGTCTGCAGAAGCCAAAAAACATGTCAAGCTGTCATTCATATTACTCCTTAGCAGCGTTAAGCAGTGGTGCTGTATGCCCTTCCGTTTTGATACAGTTGGATTGAGCACTGACTTTGTGCCAAGTGGCTCAGAGGATGGAGGTACAGGTTTGGCTGGCAGGCTTTTTCCTGGTATGCCAGAGTGCAAAGGGAGGTCAGAAAAACAAAACAAATAACCAGACTAAACAATGTGAGGGAGTTCTTACTTTAATTGTGTCCAGATCTCTCTTAACAAACCTAAGGGAAATGTCATCAGGTGTTCCACATGTTTGAGATTCTTTATACCATCACAACTTTTCATTGACCCTTAAAGGTATTTACTACAAATTGAATATTTATGATGAATATGATGTTCATTTAAATCAAGTTTGTTTCGGTTTAAAACTGTTTCGTACATTAGGCTTACATTGCTGTAAGTGTCGCAAAAGACATTTTTTTTTGTTGATTTCCTGTAAAACTATTTGTTTCGTGGTTTCCATAAGAGACCCCTAATTGTACAAGTTTGGGGTCAATTCTTCATGACTCACTGATTGTGGGAAAGTGCTGCAATAACCAAGAAATAGTAACACCACACTGAGAAAAAACATTAGCCACTGTAATGATGCATCTGATTATGATATTTGGGTATTAATATTCATATGCAATGTACTTTATCATTCAGATGGAAACCGATAACATGATAATGTTTTTAATGATTTTATTTTTTAAATGATTTTATTTAACCCCTCCGGAGGACAAATATCTTAGTTTTTTTTACAGCTTTTATGCTACATATACATACATTTTACATACACATTTAACATATACATTTGACATACATGGTACTTTTTTTATATATAACAACAATACATTACCAAACAAACTCTTTAATCCCAACCCTCAGCCACTCTCAGCCCATCCCACCTATCACCATAGACCACCCATATATTTTTCCATTGTGTTTTACAAAATTTTGGAATCTTTCTAATCGTATATTATCCACAGATTGTGAGCTAAAGATGAAAACCTTTCCTACGAGTATTATTATGAGCTTTTCTTAATAATCTATTGGAGAACCATTTTGGGTTTAAGTATAACTTATGTATGCGTGAATCTTTTAGTGAGAGGTTTAAAGCTTTAATATTGAATAATTTTAGCCCCCCAAACTCATATTCATTATACAAATAGGCACGTTTAATTTTGGCTGCCTTAGCATTCCAAATAAAATGAAATGTTTTTTGTTCATTTGATTTTAAAAACGAATCTTCTGGAGTAGGCCATTAGTAAGTAAGTAAACTGTGATAGGACCAAAGAGTTAATCAGTGTAATATTTCCGTAAATAGAGTATTTACCTCTCCATGGTTGAAAAATCTTATCTATTTTTGCTAACTTTCTATTGAAATGAATCGTGGTAAATTCATTTATATTTTTTGAGATGTGAATAGCTAGTATGTCTAATTCACCATCCACCCATTTTATTGTTAAACTACAAGGTAATGTAGACATTGTATTTTTTAATGCTCCAATATTTAATATGGTACATTTGTCATAATTAGGTTTTAATCCAGTGAGGCTAGAAAAGTGATCAAGATCTTCAATGAGACTGTGCAGGGATCCAGATTGCGGACTTGAGAAAAACTACAATCATCAGCATACATTGATACTTTTGTTTTTATCCCCAGGATTTCTAACCCCTTGATGCTCTTGTTGGATCTCATTTTAATAGCTAGCTTTTAAATGGCCATAATAAATAGATATGGAGACAACAGACAGCCTTGTTAAACTCCTCTTAAAAGCTCAATACTTTCTGAGAAGTAACCATTTTTTACTATTTTACATCTGGGGTTGCTGTTCATAACTTTAAGCCATTGTATAAGAGATTCACCAAAATTAAAGTATTCCAGGCATTTATATATAAATTCTAATCGTACTTTATCAAACGCCTTTTCAAAATCTGCTCTGAAGACCAGACCTGGTATCTTCAATGTTTCAATATGTTCAATTGTTTCAGCTAATTGTCATATTTTATTTCCAATATATAGTCCAGGTTAAAAACCCTTCTGGTCAGGATGAACAGTATCTGGTATAGCCTTTAAAAAAAAAAAAAGATAACTGCATGGTAAGGTTTTTGCCTTCTAAATCCTTACTGGAACTGACCGCTAATGTGTTGTGTGGGTGCGTGCGGTTCGTGACAGGGTGTGTATGACATGGAATGTACACATTGGAGGAAGTCTGCTGTACCTGACTCAGTCGGTCAGTCAGAGACGCAGGTCAGGTGCATGATGGGATAGAGCAATCTATCTGTCTGCCATCCATCACGTCACCTCAGTCCTGCCTCACCTGGGGGCGTTGGGGCGGAGTAACGCCTCCCCCAGCTTTGTCCTTCTGTGACTGAAACACCATGCCCCGAACGGTGCTGAGCACACACACACACAAAGACACACACAGACAGACACTAAAAAATAACTCACTCAGACAGAAACCCAAATAGAGACACACAAACATGCGTACACACACACACACAAGTGTTCATACACTAACAAACATACACAAAACAAAATGCATTGACACACACCTTCATACTTGCAAACATGAACATGTTTGTGTCTACTACAGAAGAATAAGTAAGATATTAATGGGGGAAATGTCAAGGTCCAATGCAGCTGTTTTATCCCAATATCAAAACATTTCTGGGTAACAATTAAGTATCTTACTGTGATTGTTGTCAATCAAAATGGTAAAAATCTTTACCAAAATAGCTTCTCAGCAAGACCAATTTCTCAGGCAAGAATTTTCCCGAGGACTGTCTGGGAGAGATCTGAATGGGGAAAACCGAAAACTAGCTGTTATTGGCCAAAAAGTTTGGAAATTTCCTACGGGTCTGTTAACTAACATATCGCCTGGTGATGTCACCAGACAGGCCAAAACTCCATCCCACCAAAACAGGCTGAAAATTAAACTCTAAAAGGGAATCATCATAATTTTCACAATATTTTTCCACCCTCTTGGTGTGGAGCTAAATATAAAATACAGGAAATCTAGTTTTTGACTGCACTGGGCCTTTCAGCCTGGGCGTCACAATGACTGTAGTGCCACCTGATGGTCCTTATATTCCTCTCCTTTTTGTGAGCAGATCGAGTTATCCTCAGTTTCTGCTAGGGTTGGGGTGAATTACATTTAAAATTCAGTCAGTTCAGAAAGTAAGCAAAACTACAATTACAATTACAAATGTGACTGACTGGAATTGAAATGGAATTGACCCTAACACTGCTTTCTACATTACTGTTGAATGTTACTCCCTTTTTGTCTTGGCACTACAGAGGAGTGGTACAACTGCCTATCTATCTATGCCTGCACAACATCATAACATCCTTACCAAAAACAAACTCATTCAACGCTGGTAGTTACAGTTGAAGTCAGAAGTTTACATAGACTTAGGTTGGAGTCATTAAAACTAGTTTTTCAACCACTCCACACATTTCTTGTTAACAAACTATAGTTTTTGCAAGTGGGTTAGGACATCTATTACACAAGTAATTTTTCAAACAATTGTTTACAGACATATTATTTCACTTATAATTCACTGTATCACAATTCCAGTTGGTCAGAAGTTTACATAAACTAAGTTGACTGTTCATTTAAACAGCTTGGAAAATTACTGAAAACGATGTCATGGCTTTAGAAGCTTCTGATAGGCTAATTGACATCATTTGAGTCAATTGAAAGTGTACCTGTGGATGTATTTCAAGGCCTACCTTCAAACTCAGTGCCTCTTTGCTTGACATCATGGGAAAATCAAAAGAAATCAGCCAAGACTTCAGAAAAAAAGTGTGGACCGCCACACGTCTGGTTCATCCTTGGGAGCAATTTCCAAACACCTGAAGGTACCACGTTCATGTATACAAACAATAGTACGCAAGTATAAACACCATGGGACCACGCAGCCATCACACCGCTCAGGAAGGAGACGCGTGTCTCCTAGAGATGAACGTACTTTGGTGGGAAAAGTGCAAAACAATCCCAGAACAACAGCAAAGAACCTTGTGAAGATGCTGGAGGAAACAGGTACAAAAGTAACTATATCCACATTAAAACGAGTCCTATATCGACATAACCTGAAAGGCAGTTCAGCAAGGAAGAAGCCACTGCTCAAAAATTGCCATTAAAAAAAAGCCTGACTACGGTTTGCAACTGCACATGGGGACAAAGATCGTACTTTTTGGAGAAATGTCCTCTGGTCTGATGAACCAAAATAGTACTGTTTGGTCATAACTACCATCATTATGTTCGGAGGAAAAGGGGTGGGGGCTTCAAGCCGAAGAAAACCATCCCAACCGTGAAGCACGGGGGTGGCAGCATCATCTTGTGGGGGTGCAGGAGGGACTGGTGCACATCACAAAATAGATGGCATCATGAGGAGGAAAATGATGTGGATATATTGAAGCAACATCTCAAGACATCAATCAGGAGTTCTGTCAGGAGAAATGGGCCAAAATTCACCCAACTTATTGTGGGAAGCTTGTGGAAGGCTTCACGAAATGTTTGACCCAAGTAAAACCATTTAATGGCAATGCTACGAAATACTAATTGAGTGTATGTAAACTTCTGACCCACTAGGAATGTGATGAAAGAAATACAAGCTGAAATAAATAATTCTCTCTACTATTATTCTGACATTTCACATTATTAAAATAAAGTGTTGATCCTAACTGACCTAAGACAGGGATTAAATGTCAGGAATTGTGAAAAATTAAAGTTTGAATGTATTTGGCTAAGGTGTATGTAAACTTCTGACTTCAACTGTAGGTTTGCTTGGCTTCAGTCATGCTTGGACAGACTAGCTAGCTAGGCCCTAAAGTAGTGTAGCCTAACGGTAATAATTTCCCCCTGTGTCTCTGTAACTCCTCTGCATTCTATCAGTTGCTTCAAAGCAGTAGTTGGAACACACACATTCTGGCAGGCTTGTAATGGTTTATAATAGTACCAGGAACACACCGTGACATTTCCCAATCCCTTCCCCACCCCCAAATACATACAGTATTACTCGACATCCTAAAGTAAGCAAGAACAGCATTCCCTTGAAAGGAGTCACCCACTTCCCATATCTATTTTGACATGGCCAACTTCCAGATAGTGAATGAATCCAGGGGAGTATCACATCATTCTGATTTGAGAAGATTTATTGACCCAGTAACATATACATAAAAGGGGAGTTAACCTTTTGATACTGTCTGGTTCAATGTGATATGTAATGTGTAATCCAGTAAGCCTACACAATGTAAGTTAAAGGTACACACACACACACACACACAAACACTAAGGGCACCTAAACACATTGAATTTGCATCATTACAGTATTTTTTAATCGCTTTGGTGCTTTTTCCACAAGCAGGTATTGAATTTTAAAAACTCAAAACTGATAACACTAGTTATGTTCAGAACCATTGATTGTGCATTCATTTGGGGTTCCACACATATTTCACCCCTGAGTCTTTCATGCAAAGTTTTTTTGAGAAATACCATGAGAACCATTTGTGATAGGATCATCATTTAGTCATTTTAACTACCTTTAATCCAATAGCAAAAAATACAAGAATTTCCTACATTTTGTTACGCTACAGCCTTGTTCTAAAATGGATTAAATTAACATCTTTCCTTATCAATCTACACACAATACCCCATAATGACAAAGCAAAAACAGATTTTTAGAATTTTTTGCAAATGTATTAAAAAGCAAAAACACATACCTTATTTACATAAGTATTCAGACATTTTGCTATGAGACTCGAAATTGAGCTCAGGTGCATCCTTTCCATTGATCATCCTTGAGATGTTTCTACAACGTAATTGGAGTCCACCTGTAGTAAATTCAATTGATTGGACATGATTTGGAAAGGCACACACCTATCTATATAAGGTCCCACAGTTGACAGTGCATGTCAGACCAAAAACCAAGCCATGATGTCAAAGGAATTTTCTGTAGAGCTCCGAGACATATTGTATCAAGGCACAGATCTGGGGAAGGGTACCAAAACACTTCTGTATCATTGAAGGTCCCCAAGAACACAGTGGCCTCAATCATTCTTCAATGAAAGAAGTTTGGAACCACCAAAACTTTTCCTAGAGCTGGTCGCACAGCCAAACTGAGCAATCGGGGGAGAAGGCCTTGGTCAGGGAGGTGACGAAGAAACCGATGGTCACTCCGACAGAGCTCCAGAGTTCCTTTGTGGAGATTGTAGAACCTTCCAGAAGAATCATAACCATCTCTGCAGCTCTCCACCAATCAAGACTTTATGGTAGAGTGGCCAGACGGAAGCCATTCCTCAGTAAAAGGCACATGACAGCCCGCTTGGAGTTTGCCAAAGGGCACCTAAAGGACTCTCAGACCATGAGAAACAAGATTCTCTGGTCTGATGAAACCCAGATTGAACTCTGAATGCCAAGCGTCACATCTGGAGGAAACCTGGCACCATCCCTACGGTGAAACATGGTGGTGGCAACATCATGCGGTGGAGATGTTTTTCAGCAGCAGGGACTGGGAGACTAGTCAGGATCGAGGGAAAGATGAACGGAGCAAAGTACAGAGAGATCCATGATGAAAACCTGCTCCAGATCACTCAGGACTTCAGACTGGGGCGAAGATTCACCTTCCAACAGGACAACGACCCTAAGCACACAGCCAAGACAACGCAGGAGTGGCTTAGGTATAAGTCTCTGAATGTCCTTGAGTTGCCCAGCCTGAGCCCGGACTGGAACCTGATCGAACATCTCGGGACAAACCTGAAAATAGTTGTGCAGCGACGTTCTCCATCCAACCTGACAGAGCATGAGAGGATCTGCAGAGAAGAAAGGGAGAAACTCCCCAAATACAGGTGTGCCAAGCTTGTAGCGTCATACCCAAGAAGACTCAAGGCTGTAATCGCTGCCAAAGGTGCTTCAACAAAGTACTGAGTAAAGGGTCTGAATTATTATGTAAATTTAATATTTCAGTTGTTGTTTTCAAAAATAAAATTTAAAAAAGTTTCTGCTTTGTCATTATGGGGTATTGTGTGTAGATTGATGAGGAAAAAATGTTGAATCCATTTTAGAATAAGGCTGTAATGTAACAAAATGTGGAAAAAGTCAAGGGGTCTGAATACTTTCCGAATGCACTGTAGATGTCACCTTGATACATAGCCGACATAAAGTCCACTACTCTATAGGGAGGGCATGAATGGCAACACCGGGACAAAGTGCCCTTCGCTCCCGCTTGACAAGCACTACGGTCCGGCAACTGCGTGGGAAGTAGCTACCTAGTAGCCAATATCAGAGTGACAGTACTCCAATCATAAATACTGTTAATATAAAATAAACAATCGTCAGTATTATATGTACAATTATTTGTGTAAAACTAAGAGACTCATTTTTTGGCTTAAAAACGGAAGTCCGAACTCTGGCGGTACATTAGCTTGTGTGGTAAGAAACGGACGAAGAAAAGCACTCCTCAATCAAAACCGTTGGACCTATAGCAGAGCGTTTTTGACACACCCACTCCTCTCTATACGCCCACTCCTTTCCACATGCAAACCACTTTCCTTTTGATACAGCCGCCCCACCCCCTTCTCATCCAAAGTGAAAACACCACACAAGAAGTGGGACAGCATAAGGTCGCCACGACCTGCGGATTTGAATCAATGTTGAAAAAACATTAATGATTTATCAATTTAGTTTTTGTATGCAATGTGTATGTAGGCCTATACAACTCCCTTTCCACATTTTGTCGGTCAACTAATAGTCAATTAATTGTACACACCTTTAATAAATAGACAGTAGCTCACCTACAGGAAAAATTTGACCTCAGACTCAGTCATGAAAATAAAACTGTTTACAGGTACAATGTTGCACTCTAGTGGCTGATCACAGGAAAATGATTGCAGAAAAAAATGCGCCCTTGAATTTTTTTTACAATAGCCTACATGGAACCATTTAAAATCATTTTCAAGAAGAGTGGTGCACTCTGCTAATCATAATCTGTAGTATATTGCTTGCACTGTATATATACTGAACAAAAATATAAACACAACATGCAAAATGTTCACTGAGTTACAGTTCATATAAGGAAATCAGTCAATATAAATAAATTCATTCGGCCCTAATCTATGAATTTCACATGACTGGGAATACAGATATGCATCTGTTGGTTACAGATACCTTTAAAAAACAAATGGGCCTCACAATGGGCATCAGGATCTCGTCACAGTATTTCTGTGAATTCAAATTGCCATCGATAAAATGCAATTGTGTTCGTTGTCTGTAGCTTATGCCTACCCATACCATAACCCCACTGCCAGCATAGGGCACTCTGTTCACAACGTTGACATCAGAAAACCGCTCACCCACATGATGCCATACACGCGGTGTACGGTTGTGAGGCCGGTTTGACGTACTGCCAAATTATCTAAAATGACATTGGAGGCGGCTTATGGTGGAGAAATTAGCATTAAATTCTCTGGCAACAGCTCTGGTGAATATTCCTGCAGTCAGCATGTTAATTGCACGCTCCCTCAAAACTTGAGACATCTGTGGCATTATGTTGTGTGACAAAACTGCACATTTAAGAGTGGCCTTTAATTGACCCCCCCAGCACAAGGTCCACCTGTGTAATGTTCTTTAAACAGTTTCTTGATATGCCACACCTGTCAGGTGGATGGATTATCTAGGCAAATGAGATATGCTCATTAACAGGGATGTAAACAAATTTGTGCACAACATTTTAGAGAAATACCATTTCTGCGACCAACATTTTACATGTTGCATTTATATTTTTGTTCAGTGTAAATTAGTCCTATTAAATGTCCCACAATACAGACATAAAAAAACACAAAACGATACATAGGCTACTAATCTTATATTCTACTTCAATAGTTAATTAATGGTGTATTAATTAGTACAGTTATTACCTCTTTTTTTTGCACATTTTCTTCAGAATTGTCATAAAAAATGCAAAAAATACATATGTATGGCAATGCACTTATGTCATTATTATGTAATAATATCATTGATCAACAAATTGCTCTAGGCACATGAAACTGCGCAATGTTGAACGATCAGAAACGTCATTCTTCTTGTTGTCCAATGTCCATGCTATATTCCAAAACATGCTCCCCACCTCTGGCTAAATTCTCTGTTTATTTTCACCTCGCATTCACATCATTTGTGACGGGGTGGTATCACAATAGTCTAGTTCTAGCTGCTGAATCAGTTTCTTATTGACGAGGATCACCGTGCGAGAGGCGAGATGGTTGATATGGGATCAACAGCATGCGATGGGATGTATTCTAAACTTATCGACAAAGATAGTCAATATTTGGACGATTCAGAGCTGCGCGGTCCTGAAGTGCACACGGGTAAGAACATCAAAAAGTGTTTCCTGTACAAAGGAATTGATTTAGGGAAATTATACAAATTATCTAAAATGTTACAGTAACGAAAGCAGCAGCTATTGGAAATATCCTTCATGGTTTTCAAATGTATGGCTTGTGGGACAAGAACACAATTCAAATGACTACAATATGACAAAAACAATATGCATCATTTCCAGCAAAGAGAGCCTGATATGAAGGATTTACATTGTAAAGTTTCGGGAGTTACTTTGGTTATGCAGTGTTCACTCAGGCATGATGTGTATTGCATTCAAAATAAAGTTATCTCAGGGTTGCCATGTCGTGTCTTTCATCATTACCTTCTTGTCCAATCAACTCAATAGAATAGCCACCGCTTCTAATTCATATTCAATATGCTTTCTTCCACGTATCTGATACCATAGCTAAAAGTAAAATAATTATGTAATCGTATATTATAGAACTATCAGAAGTTCTGAAAATCAATAGTTCTTTATCAAGATATGTTAGTTCAATTAAATCTAGCATCTAATGTGAAAAAATATATTTGCGTGCTGTGTCCTTAATATTGCGAAGTAAAAATCATTTCAATTTCAAAATGTGTCAATCTGGTCATCTGGCACCCCCCAGCAGTTGCCTTCCAGCACTAGCATACCAGATTCAACTAGTCAATTTATCTCCAAGCCATTGCTGCAATATGACAAAATGTGCGACAGCTGGGTTCTCCGAGAAACAGATGTGAAAACACTGAGTGCATACAGTGCACCACAGGAAATATTATTTACAGGAATCCCATATAAAATGGGGCATTTTCTCCAAACGGTTAACAAACTACACCCTCTTCCAATTCAGCCCACGTAGTGTTCCCGGAATCCTCCTCCTACCTCGGTGTGCGGTAGCAACGACTCGTCCAAACAAGCTCGCGACATTTAACAGCAAGATACATGTTCTTCGTGTACTGATTGCACATTTGCGTGGACATGTGTAATTTCACAACCTGGAATATCAACAACCATAATCCTGCATTATAAATATGATGGGAGATGTGATTCAACAACAGGCATTTTGTGAATCATCGGGGAGCAAAGAGGTAGCCAACTAGCAACACAGAAGAGCAGAATAGTCAGGAGTTTTCTTCTTTGCATAACTTCTGTTCCTCTTTTAACAGTTGGCACAAAAAAACATCAAATCAACAGTTCTTCAACAATTCTACAAGTACGGAATTAAATTGATAGGGTATATACAGTACCTAATGATTAGTAGCCAGTAGCCTGTTTCCTTCTCAAGCACCCACAATAACAATTGTGTATTCCAATCATTAGGGCTATATTTCAAGGATTACAACATTCTCATTTTATTTGAACCCTTTTTTCTTTTTGTGCAAACCACATAAAAAATGCAGTCGCCCCCACAATACTCTATGCATTGGTTGAAGTTCAATGTTACATGAAAATCGCTCTACCATCATATGCCATGTTGGCTTAGATCAATGTCGATTAAAGTGTGCAAATCAACTTCATTGGAGGTACACAACACATTCCCCGCCTTTCATCCCAGCCGTCCGGCCGTTACCGAGAACACCATAGCGGATTTTCGTGTTAGAAGAAAAATATAATTATTGCCCTGACCTAGCTCAACATAGACGTTGGATAAGAACAAGACGACAGTGTCCATAGAGTGACAATTAGACTTACCACCTTTCGGACTGAAATCGTTTGTAGGGGCAACAGTTATGATAACATGTATAATTTATCCTCTCACGTGAAAATCTCTGTCCATTAAGAACCAACGATGTGCTGCTTCCTTTTTGTAGCATTTCTGACTATGCTAACATCTTTTCAGCTGAATCTCAGTTCTAAAACCAGACCAAAGCACTTGGGTTGCGCAGCAACAGCACTAGTAGCTAGCTAACACCAGTCGGATGAGAGGCAAGTACAAGAAAAGGAAGGTATCTATATTTTGCTAAGGAAGGTTTTTCACATGGCTGAAGTCGATCTGTTTAAACTGTTGGCCTTAACAATTGCATGTAAACAGAGTTAAAAAAATAAGCACAAATAATGCCTTGATCACACTGACAGTGTCATTGCATTTTGGTACACCAGAAGTACACTTACACCTTGATCACACCGACCGTGTCATTGCATTTTGGTACACCAGAAGTAAACTTACACCTTGATCACACGGACCGTGTCATTGCATTTTGGTACACCAGAAGTACACTTACACCTTGATCACCCCGACCGTGTCATTGCATTTTGGTACACCAGAAGTAAACTTACACCTTGATCACACGGACCGTGTCATTGCATTTTGGTACACCAGAAGTACACTTACACCTTGATCACCCCGACCGTGTCATTGCATTTTGGTACACCAGAAGTACACTCACGCCTCGATCACACCGACAGTGTCATTGCATTTTGGTACACCAGAAGTACACTCACGCCTCGATCACACCGACAGTGTCATTGCATTTTGGTACACCAGAAGTACACTCACGCCTCGATCACACCGACAGTGTCATTGCATTTTGGTACACCAGAAGTACACTCACGCCTTGATCACACCGACATTGTCATTGCATTTTGGTACACCAGAAGTACACTCACGCCTCGATCACACCGACAGTGTCATTGCATTTTGGTACACCAGAAGTACACCCACGCCTCGATCACACCGACAGTGTCATTGCATTTTGGTACACCAGAAGTACACTCACGCCTCGATCACACCGACAGTGTCATTGCATTTTGGTACACCAGAAGTACACTCACGCCTTGATCACACCGACATTGTCATTGCATTTTGGTACACCAGAAGTACACTCACGCCTCGATCACACCGACAGTGTCATTGCATTTTGGTACACCAGAAGTACATTCATTTCCCAATGAAACGCTGCGTTTGCCTTGCAGCATTGCATTGCAGAGGCAGTTGCGGTGTGTCCTGTGTGGTGCATGTGTTGAATTGGTTGCAGAAGGTGAATGTTGAACTTTTGTTGCACACATATCCAGATGATGCGGTGTCCCATTTTGCACAATTGCTACAGTGACGCTCATAGTGGGGAGTTGCAGTCAAGTGCTAACAGTCAGTATCTAAATAATATGTTCGAACAGTCAGTATCTAAATAATATCTGTGAAATGCTTGATAGTGTATGTGTTGTAAACAGAGAGGTCTACTTTCTCGGGAACCTGAATATTGACTGGTTTTCATCAAGCTGTCCTCTCAAGAGGAAGCTTCTTACCGTAACCAGGTCCTGTAATCTGGTTCAGGTTATTAATCAACCTACCAGGGTGTTTACAAACACTACAGGGAACAAGATCATCCACATGTATCAATCACATTTTTACTAATGCTGTAGAACTTTGTTCTAAAGCCATATCCGTACCCATTGGATGCAGTGATCACAATATAGTGGCTATATCCAGGAAAGCCAAAGTTCCAATAGCTGGGACTAAAATCATGTATAAGAGATCATACAAAAAAAATTGCTGTGACTCTTATGTGGGTGAGGTTAAAAATATTTGTTGGTCTGATGTGATTAATGAGGAGCATCCAGACGTTGCACTTGATCAATTTATGAAATTGTTTCTTCCAATTATTGATAAACATGCACCTGTTAAGAAACTGACTGTTAGAATTGTTAAGGCTCCATGGATTGATGAGGAATTGAAAAACTGTATGGTTGAAAGAGATGGGGCAAAATGAGTGGCTAATAAGTCTGGCTGTACATCTGACTGGCTTACAAATTGAGAAATGTGACTAAACTCAACAAAAAGAAGAAACTTTATTATGAAGCCAAGATCACTGATATAAAGAATGATGCAGGAAAACTTGATTACTTCAAATTAAATTATGGGCAGAAAGACAAATTCAACTCCATCTATCATCGAATCATATGGCTTATTCATCACAAAACCATTTGATGTTGCCAATTATTTTAATGAGTATTTCATTGGCAAAGTGTGCAAACTTATGCAGGAAATGCCCACGACAAACAGTGAGCAATTATATTCATGCATAAAAAACAAATAATGAAATAAAAGCAGTGCAAGTTTGAGTTTTGTAAAGTTAGTGTGGGAGAGGTGGAAAATTATTGTTAATGATCAATAATGCCAAACCACTTGGCATTGACAACTTAGATGGAAAGCTACTGAGGATGTTAGCTAACTCTATAGCCACTCCTATCTGTCATATTTTTAATCTGAGCCTAGAGGAAAGTCTTTGTCCTCAGGCCTGGAGGGAAGCCAAAGTAATTCCGCTACCCAAGAGTGGTAAAGTGGCCTTTACTGGTTCTAATAGCAGACCTATAAGCTTGCTGCCAGCTCTTAGCACACTGTTGGAAAAAATTATGTTTAACCAAATACAATGCTATTTCTCTGTAAACAAATTAACAACAGATGATTTTCAGCATGCTTATAGAGAAGGGCACTCAACTATCATGCCACAAGGTGAGACCCAGATGCCGACACAGGAGGCAGATGGTTGGAGTCTTACAATGTTTATTAATCCAAAGGGGTAGGCAAGAGAATGGTCGTGGACAGGCAAAAGGTCAAAACCAGATCAGAGTCCAGGAGGTACAGATTGGCAGACAGGCTTGTTGTCAAGGCAGGCAGAATGGTCAGGCAGGCGGGTACAAGGTCCAGAAACAGGCAAGGGTCAAAACTGGGAGGACTAGAAAAAGGAGAATGTAAAAAGCAGGAGAACGGGAAAACCGCTGGTTGACTTGGAAACATACAAGACGAACTGGCACAGAGAGAGACAGGAAACACAGGGACAAATACACTGGGAAAACAAGCGACACCAGGAGGGGGTGGAGACAATAACGAGGACAGGTGAAACTGATCAGAGTGTGACATCAACATGTACTGCACTGACACAAATGACTGATGATTGGTTGAAAGAAATTGGTAATAAGAAGATTGTGGGAGCTGTACTGTTAGATTTCAGAGCAGCCTTTGATATTATTGACCATAACCTGTTGTTGAAAGCACCTAAGTTTTATGGCTTTTCAACCTCTGCCAGATTGTGGATTCTGAGGTATCTATCCAATAGAACTCAAAGGGTTTTCTTTAATGGATGCGTCTCTAATGTAAAACATGTAAAGTGTGGTGTACCGCATGGTAGCTTTCTAGGCCCTCTACTATTTTCTATTTTTACCAATGACCTGC
Source organism: Oncorhynchus tshawytscha (assembly GCF_018296145.1). Lineage (NCBI taxonomy): Eukaryota > Metazoa > Chordata > Actinopteri > Salmoniformes > Salmonidae > Oncorhynchus > Oncorhynchus tshawytscha. The sequence goes on from NC_056441.1 coordinate 35,902,121, forward strand.
CACGGGCTTTAAACAAAGCATGTGTCCATGTGTCCATGTGTCCATGTATGCGTCCATGTATGCTGATGACTCAACCATATACGCATCAGCAACCACAGCTAATGAAGTCACTGAAACCCTTAACAAAGAGTTGCAGTCTGTTTTGGAATAGGTGGCCAGTAATTAGCTGGTCCTGAACATCTCTAAAATTAAGAGCATTGTATTTGGTACAAGTCATTCCTTAAGTGCTAGACCTCAGTTGAATCCGGTAATGAATGGTGTGGCTGTTGAACAAGTTGAGGAGACTAAATTACTTGGCGTTACCTTAGATTGTAAATTGTCATTGTCAAAACATATAGATTCAATGGTTGCAAAGATAGGGAGAAGTCTAGCCGTAATAAAGAAATGCTCAGCTTTTTTGACACCACACTCCAAAAAGCAAGTTCTGCAGGCTCTAGTTTTGTCTAATCTTGATTATTGTCCAGTCGTGTGGTCCAGTGCTGCAAGGAAAATACCTAGTTAAGCTGCAGCTGGCCCAGAACAGAGCGGCACGTTTTGCTCTTAATTGTAATCAGAGGGCTGATATAAATACTATGCATGCCAGTTTCTCTTGGCTAAGAGATGAGGAGAGACTGCATCACTTCTTCTTTTTATAAGACACATTCATGTGTTGAAAATAGAGGTCGACCGATTATGATTTTTCAACGCCGATACCGATTATTTGAGGCCCCAAAAAGCCGATACCGATTAATCGGCCGATTAAAAAATACATAATAATAATAATAAATTAATAATATCTATATTTTTTTAAATGTTATTTATTTGTAATAATGACAATTACAACAATACTGAATGCTGGCAAAATCGCACTAAAGTGCTGTTTGAATGAATGCTTACGAGCCTGCTGCTGCCTACCATCGCTCAGTCAGAATGCTCTATCAAATCATAGACTTAATTCTAACATAATACCACACAGAAATACGAGCCTTTGGTGATTAATATAGTCGAATCCGGAAACTATCATTTCGAAAACAAAACGTTTATTATTTCAGTGAAATATGGAACCGTTCGGCATTTTATCTAACGGGTGGCATCCCTAGCCTTCAATGTAATGTCATAATGTACATAATGTTATGTACAATTCTGGTAAATTAGTTCGCAATGAGCCAGGCTGCCCAAGCTGTTGCATATACCCTGACTCTGCATGCAATGAACGCAAGAGAAATTACACAATTTCACCTGGTTAATATTGCCTGCTAACCTGGATTTCTTTTAGCTAAATATGTAGGTTTAAAAATATACACTTCTGTGTATTGATTAAGAAAGGCATTGGTGTTTATGGTTAGGTACAGTCGTCCAACGATTGTGCTTTTTTCACAAATGCGCTTTTGTTAAATCATCCCCCAGCGTTGCATTGATTATATGCAACGCAGGACACACTAGATAAACAAGTAATATCATGAACCATGTGTAGTTATAACTAGTAATTATGATTGATTGATTGTTTTTTATAAGATAAGTTTAATGCTAGCTAGCAACTTACCTTGGCTTCTACTGCATTCGCGTAACAGGCAGGCTCCTCGTGGAGTGCAATGAGAGGCAGGTGGTTAGAGCGTTGGACTAGTTAAATGTAAGGTTGCAAGATTGGATCCCCCGAGCTGACAAGGTGAAAATCTGTCGTTCTGCCCCTGAACAAGGCAGTTAACCCACCGTTCCTAGGCCGTTCTTAACTGACTTGCCTAGTTAAATAAAAGTTTACATCTTCTTCTTCTTTTTTATCGGCAAAATCGGAGCCCAAAAATACCAATTTCCGATTGTTATGAAAACGTGAAATCGGCCCTAATTAATCGGCCATTCCGATTAATCGGTCGACCTCTAGTTGAAAATCCCAAGTTGTTTGCATAGTCAACTTACACACAGCTCTGTCACACACACGTATTCCACCAGCCATGCCACCAGGGGTCTTTTCATAGTCCCCAAATCAAGAAAAATAGTGTGTGCTTGTGTTCCTAACTCCAACAGTGCAGTAGTATCTAACAATTCACAACAATAGAAAACAAATCCAAAGGTAAAAGTATGGAAATAAGAAATATATAAATATTAGATTGAGCAATGTCACAGTGGCATTGACTAAAATACAGTAGAATAGAATATATAGAACATATATACATTTGAGATAAGTAAAGCAGCATGTAAACATTATTTAAACATTATTAAAGTGACTAGTGTTCCATTATTAAAGTGGCCAATGATTCCAAGTCTAGGGCATCAGCCTCTACACAGGTGCACCTTCTGCTGGTGACAATAAAAGGCCACTTTAAAATGTTTTTTTCACACAACACAATGCCACAAGTGTCTCAAGTTTTGAGGGAGTGTGCAATTGGCACGCTGACTGCAGGAATGTCCACCAGAGTTGTTGCCAGATAATTTTCTTATTTCTCTACCATAAGCTGCCTCCAACGTCATTTTAGTGCACCTGGCACCTACTACCATACCCCATTCAAAGGCACTTAAATCTTTTGTCTTGCCCATTCACCCTCTCAATGGCACACATACACAATCCATGTCTCAATTGTCTCAAGGCTTAAAAAAATCCTTCTTTAACTTGTCTCCTCCATTTCATCTACACTGATTGAAGTGGATTTAACAAGTGACATCAGTAAGGAATCATAGCTTTCACCTGGATTCACCTGGTCAGTTTTGTATACTCCGTGTATTTAGGCTTGCTAATGGCATGTCATAGCACCTCTCTTTCAATTATACTTAATAGTTTTTGATTTCATACTTATTTTCCATACTTTGTACAATGATTCATGAAGTCTATAAAAAAAACACATATGTTTCTTTGTCTGTAGGATTAGTTGAAATTCTGAGAAGATTTCAGTGTAAGCATGTTGTCCATCCCCAACCTGCAGACAGTAGGCTGTAGTATAGTATCTGACTGTGCCATCAAGTGTTTCCGGTGCACAAAAGCCCCCCAAAACTGCATACAGGGCAATTAGCACCAACATTTTCAACTGAAACAGAGCTCAATACACTGGTGTCATGTACTTCTCTGTGTCCTCCATAACAGTGTCTGTTCCCTCACTGAGAGCAGGCTCCAGACAGAGTGGCCAAGGGCCCTACAGGTTAGCCACGGGCTGCCTGGCCACACTCTGCGCTGTCCTGCTGCTGTCCATCATCGCTGTGAGCACCCACTGTGAGTAATCAAACACACAACCACCACACAACGTTGCTTCAATGGTGCCTCCATAAACCACTTCCTGATGTACCATTGTGTCCCAATGAGGGGAGGGGAGGGGAGGGTGGATTCATGGAATCTGAATGCAGTGTGTTGGGCTGCCAGGGAATTACATTGTGAAACATGTCTTCCCCAGCCAACAAAGTTTAAGTGCTACCAGTAACTTATTTGTGTTGTATCATTTATTTCCCACATCTCAATGGTCCCAAGGGTTAGTCATACGGTTAGCAGTGTGGTTAAGGATTGGTTTAAAATCAGATTTTTTGTCTCCAGTACATGTGTCATCCCAGTAAATGCAACCTGCATAAAACAACTGATATGAAACTCTACGTGCACACTGACAAAGTGTGAGGTCAAAAAGCGGTGTTGAGTCAGTGATTGCTGCTCCTGAACAAATCTTACCCTGAACAAATATTAGGGCCGCAGTTGACGATTTCATCCTCAGCTCGTTAATGAATAGACATTTGCTTGTTTTGTTCCATGGCGATACCTTCCCATGACTTATGGCTGCCAAGTTCAACTAGCCTTATCAAAGGAACCTTGCCACATCTGCCCTACACTCATCTTATACTTTGTCTTTGCCTTCCATTCTTTAAAGACTTGTTGTTTTTCCTGGATGCTTTGGCCTGAAGTCCCCTGCTTCTTGTCTTCCTCTCAGATAAGAACCTTTATCAGAGCTTGCGCAATGAGCATCAGGCTCCTCTGCCTCAGAATGACTCTGGTGGTCAAATCCAGATGCAGAGGCAGACCACCAATGTGACCACCCTGACTGAAGCCCTGAGAAAATTGCAGATGGAGAAAGAAGACCTTGTGAAGGAGAGAGATGAACTTCTGGCTAGGTTGGCCAAATCAGGTCAGCTGTGTTCGTGTGTGTGTGTGTGTGTGTGTGTGTGTGTGTGTGTGTGTGTGTGTGTGTGTGTGTGTGTGTGTGTGTGTGTGTGTGTGTGTGTGTGTGTGTGTGTGTGTGTGTTCGTGTGTTTGTGTGTGTGTGTGTTTGTATGTGTGTGTGTGTGTGTGTGTGTGTCATGACTTCAGGGGTGCAACTTTCATTAGGGACATTCTGAAATTGCATTTTTGTCCCCCCCAGTTTTATCATTGGAATGTGATTCAAAACGAGGCAAAGGTGTGATTTAGGACCATGTGAAAGCCTCCGAGCAGTTGGGTAGGCTGTTTGGAGTGTTTATCCGACTGGATAAAAAAAAAGAAAATAAGTTATGTCTATGGGATCAATATCATCCCAAATGTCTTCGCAAATGTAAATCACCAATCCACAAATATAAATCACTTTCCAAAAATGTAAATCACCAATCAACAAATGTAAATTACTATCCACAAATTTCCAACATTTCCAAAAATTACTATCCACACTTTCCAAAAATGTAAATACACCACAATAGTGTTGCAAATATAAAGTAATCTAGGTCAAGGGTTTCGATTATTTACGTTGGACATACTATGGTTACACATATGGTTAACATATTATGGTTACCATACTATACATTTCTGCAGCCCTGAAAGGCAGGCATCAACATGGCCGAACGAAAGGCTGCCAGCAATTTACAGTGCCTTGCGAAAGTATTCGCCCCCCTTGAACTTTGCGACCTTTTGCCACATTTCAGGCTTCAAACATAAAGATATAAAACTGTATTTTTTTGTGAAGAATCAACAACAAGTGGGACACAATCATGAAGTGGAACGACATTTATTGGATATTTCAAACTTTTTTAACAAATCAAAAACTGAAAAATTGGGCGTGCAAAATTATTCAGCCCCCTTAAGTTAATACTTTGTAGCGCCACCTTTTGCTGCGATTACAGCTGTAAGTCGCTTGGGGTATGTCTCTATCAGTTTTGCACATCGAGAGACTGAAATGTTTTCCCATTCCTCCTTGCAAAACAGCTCGAGCTCAGTGAGGTTGGATGGAGAGCATTTGTGAACAGCAGTTTTCAGTTCTTTCCACAGATTCTCGATTGGATTCAGGTCTGGACTTTGACTTGGCCATTCTAACACCTGGATATGTTTATTTTTGAACCATTCCATTGTAGATTTTGCTTTATGTTTTGGATCATTGTCTTGTTGGAAGACAAATCTCCGTCCCAGTCTCAGGTCTTTTGCAGACTCCATCAGGTTTTCTTCCAGAATGGTCCTGTATTTGGCTCCATCCATCTTCCCATCAATTTTAACCATCTTCCCTGTCCCTGCTGAAGAAAAGCAGGCCCAAACCATGATGCTGCCACCACCATGTTTGACAGTGGGGATGGTGTGTTCAGGGTGATGGCTGTGTTGCTTTTACGCCAAACATAACGTTTTGCATTGTTGCCAAAAAGTTCAATTTTGGTTTCATCTGACCAGAGCACCTTCTTCCACATGTTTGGTGTGTCTCCCAGGTGGCTTGTGGCAAACTTTAAACAACACTTTTTATGGATATCTTTAAGAAATGGCTTTCTTCTTGCCACTCTTCCATAAAGGCCAGATTTGTGCAATATACGACTGATTGTTGTCCTATGGACAGAGTCTCCCACCTCAGCTGTAGATCTCTGCAGTTCATCCAGAGTGATCATGGGCCTCTTGGCTGCATCTCTGATCAGTCTTCTCCTTGTATGAGCTGAAAGTTTAGAGGGACGGCCAGGTCTTGGTAGATTTGCAGTGGTCTGATACTCCTTCCATTTCAATATTATCGCTTGCACAGTGCTCCTTGGGATGTTTAAAGCTTGGGAAATCTTTTTGTATCCAAATCCGGCTTTAAACTTCTTCACAACAGTATCTCGGACCTGCCTGGTGTGTTCCTTGTTCTTCATGATGCTCTCTGCTCTTTTAACGGACCTCTGAGACTATCACAGTGCAGGTGCATTTATACGGAGACTTGATTACACACAGGTGGATTGTATTTATCATCATTAGTCATTTAGGTCAACATTGGATCATTCAGAGATCCTCACTGAACTTCTGGAGAGAGTTTGCTGCACTGAAAGTAAAGGGGCTTTCTATCGCGATAACTTTTTTCTATGTGTGAGAACTTCTTGTCTACGCATGAGAACCTGTTGTCTACGCATGAGAACCTCTTGTCTACGCATGATAACTTCTTGTCTTTTTCTTGTCGTCAAATCCCTGCCAAAAGTCAGGTGACCTAAGCGCTGGAGTTGCAGGTTTGCCAGATCTGTCATGTTTGCGCATATCTCTCCGATGTGAAAATCTTTATGGCAGTGATTTTACTTAAGGCCCTCGTTTTACAAATACAAATCAAAAGGTGTTTGTTTGTGGATCGTGAATTGCATTAGTGGAAAGTGATGTACATTTGTGGATTGGTGATTTACATTTGTGGATTGGGGATTTACATTTGTGGATTGGGGATTTACATTTGTGGAAAGTGATTTACATTTGTGAATACATTTGGTATGATATTGATCCCATATGTGTCCCCTCCACTTCTAAAACCAAAGTTGCGCCCCTGCGTGACATGATGCTGAAGTAAATCAAACATTTGCTGTCGATCTAAATCCTACCTTCTGCTGTGTATGACAGAACCAGAGCAAACATCACCCACATTACTCCCATCTCCACTGTCACCTCCGTCAATCCCATTGCCCCCTTCAACCCCACTAACCTGTCCTCCGGACTGGCTGGTGTTCAACAGAAGCTGCTACTACATCTCCACCAGGAGTTTGACCTGGCCGGACAGCCAGACCTGGTGCAAGGAGAAAATAGGACACCTGGCCATCATACACACTGCTGAGGAACAGGTGAGAGAGAGGGGAGAGCGAGGCAGGGATGGGGGAAGAGAGAGAAGGGGGTGGAGTTAAAGATGGAAAGAGAGGTAGGAAAAAGGAGAAAGGAGGGTGGGAAAGAGAGTAGAGGAGGAGAGATGTGGTGGATTAGACACTGTTGATTTTCTCTTTTCTCAAATATCTGGCAAGGCTGGAAATAGCCAATCAATAGGGAAGATAAAGTCCAACGTCAACAAGAGAGTGTTGGGGTTCATGATAATAGTCTAAACCAATTTCTCCTGGTAGAATGGAGTAATTGAGGGAATGTTCTTTAATCATGTCTCCTGTTGTAGACGTCGCCATTCACATCCCAATGTAATCTTGTCACGCCCTGGTCTTAGTATTTTGTGTTTTCTTTATTAATTTGGTCAGGCCAGGGTGTGACATGGGTTTTGTATGTGGTGTGTTTTGTCTTGGGGTTTTTGTTAGGTATTGGGTTTGTATTATAGTAGGGGTATCTAGCATAGTCTATGGCTGTCTGGAATGGTTCTCAATCAGAGGCAGGTGTTTATCGTTGTCTCTGATTGGGAACCATATTTAGGCAGCCATATTCTTTGAGTGTTTCGTGGGTGATTGTTCCTGTCTTTGTGTTTGTTGTCACCAGATAGGCTGTTTAGATTTTCTCACATTTATTGTTTTTGTTAGTTTATTCATGTATAGTTTTCTTCATTAAAAAACATGAATAACAATCACGCTGCATTTTGGTCCGCCTCTACTTCACCTAAAGAAAACCGTTACAGAATCACCCAGCACAACAGGACCAAGCGGCGTGGTAATGGGCAGCAGCAGGAGCAGCGAAAGGAGGACTGGACATGGGAGGATGAATTGGACGGTAAAGGACCCTGGGCACAGCCTGGAGAATATCGCTGCCCCAAAGAAGAACTGGAGGCGGCGAAAGCAGAGAGGCGCTGGTATGAGGAGGCAGAACGGCGACGCGGATGGAATCCCGAGAGTCAGCCCCAAAAATGTCTTGGGGGGCTCACAGGGAGTATGGCTTCGCCAGGTAGGAGACCTGCGCAAACTTCCTGTGCTTACCGGGGGCTAGAGAGGCCGGGCAGGCACCGTGTTATGCTGTGGTGCGCACAGTGTCTCCAGTGCGGGTGCATAGCCCGGTGCGGTACATTCCAGCTCCGCGTATCGGCCGGGCTAGAGTGAGCATCGAGCCAAGTGCCATGCAGCCGGCTCTACGCATCTGATCCCCAGTGCGTCTCCTTGGGCCGGCTTACATGGCACCAGCCTTGCGCTCGGTGTCTCCGGTTCACCTGCATAGCCCAGTGCGGGCTATTCCACCTCGCCGCACTGGCAGGGCGACCGGGAGTATTCAACCAGGTAAGGTTGGGCAGGCTCGGTGCTCAAGAGCTCAAGTGCGCCTGCACGGTCCGGTCTATCCAGTACCACCTCCACGCATCAGCCCTCCGGTGGCAGCTCCCCGCACCAGGCTTCCTGTGCGTGTTCTCGGCCCAGTACCACCAGTGCCAGCACCACGCATCAGACCTACAGTGCGCCTCGCCTGTCCAGCGCTGCCAGAGCCTTCCTCCTCTACAGCGCTGCCGGAGTCTCCCGCCTGTTCAGCGCAGTCAGAGCCTTCCTCCTCTCCAGCTCTGTCGGAGTCTCCCGCCTGTTTAGCGCTGCCAGAGCCTTCCGCCTCTACAGCGCTGCCGGAGTCTCCCGCCTGTTCAGAGCTGCCAGTCTGCAAGGAGCTGCCAGTCTGCAAGGAGCTGCCAGTCTGCAAGGAGCTGCCAGTCTACAAGGAGCTGCCAGTCTGCAAGGAGCTACCAGAGCTGCCAGTCTGCAGGATGCCGCCAGAGCTGCCAGTCTGCAAGGAGCCGCCAGAGCTGCCAGTCTGCAAGGAGCCGCCAGAGCTGCCAGTCTGCAAGGAGCCGCCAGAGCTGCCAGTCTGCAAGGAGCCGCCAGTCAGCATGGAGCAGCCAGAGCCGCCAGTCAGCATGGAGCAGCCAGAGCCGCCAGTCCGCATGGAGCAGCCAGAGCCGCCAGTCCGCATGGAGCAGCCAGAGCCGCCAGTCAGCATGGAGCAGCCAGAGTCGCCAGTCAGCATGGAGCAGCCAGTCAGCATGGAGCAGCCAGTCAGCATGGAGCAGCCAGAGCAGCCAGTCGGCATGAGGCAGCCAGAGCAGCCAGTCGGCATGGAGCAGCCAGAGCAGCCAGTCGGCATGGAGCAGCCAGAGCAGCCAGTCGGCATGGAGCAGCCAGTCGGCATGGAGCAGCCAGAGTTAGAGTGGGGTCCACGTCCCGCGCCGGAGCCGCCACCGTGGACAGACGCCCACCCGGACCCTCCCCTATGGGTTTAGTTGTGCGGTCGGGAGTCCGCACCTTGGGGGGGGTTCTGTCACGCCCTGGTCTTAGTATTTTGTGTTTTCTTTATTAATTTGGTCAGGCCAGGGTGTGACATGGGTTTTGTATGTGGTGTGTTTTGTCTTGGGGTTTTTGTTAGGTATTGGGTTTGTATTATAGTAGGGGTATCTAGCATAGTCTATGGCTGTCTGGAATGGTTCTCAATCAGAGGCAAGTGTTTATCGTTGTCTCTGATTGGGAACCATATTTAGGCAGCCATATTCTTTGAGTGTTTCGTGGGTGATTGTTCCTGTCTTTGTGTTTGTTGTCACCAGATAGGCTGTTTAGGTTTTCTCACATTTATTGTTTTTGTTAGTTTATTCATGTATAGTTTTCTTCATTAAAAAACATGAATAACAATCACGCTGCATTTTGGTCCGCCTCTACTTCACCTAAAGAAAACCGTTACAAATCTTGTCTCCTGTTGTAGACGTCATAATTCACATCCCAATGTAATCGTGTCTCCTGTTGTAGACGTCATAATTCACATCCCAATGTAATTGTGTCTCCTGTTGTAGACGTCATCATTCACATCCCAATGTAATCATGTCTCCTGTTGTAGACGTCATCATTCACAATCCCAATGTAATCATTTCTCCTGCTGTAGACATTGTCACATCCCAATGTAATCATGTCTCCTGCTATAGACGTTTCTGTGGAACCAGTTACCTCGGGGCCACTGGAATGCCTACTGGTTTGGAATCAGTGACGAGACGGCTGAGGCAGACTGGCTTTGGGTCGATGGAACCAAATTGGTCGGGGGGTAAGTTTTTGGCTTTGCTGGGCTACAACAAAAATGTGGGTGGGTTTCGTGGATGCCTAGATTCAATCAGATCAGGCGTTAACTGGCGATAGCAGACACCCGCACAAGGGGGATGTTTTGGCGGAGTGTCAGAGGTAGAACTGCGTTGGAGCCGTCATATCGCTGCTCTTGCTATCATTGTCACAAGTCACCCCCACCCTACTCAGATTAGAAGTTCAGAGCGAGAAAGTGCAGGCTGTATAGAAATAATGACGCTCAAATTGAAAAATCCTGAAATAAAATAATAAGGGTTTCTGTCATCGTAATGGAGGTGTAGATTACATCTCACAAGGCTGCATGGGATTTCTGTTCATGTGACTCCCTGCAGCCAATAGCAATGCCCGCTTCAGGTATAATGCCAGGACAGCTAAAGCAGTTCCACCTCCGACACCGCCAAAACAACCACTATGCCGATGTCTGCTAAAGCAGATCTGGTTGAATAGAGCCCTAAATCTACCCCAGGATTATATTGGATTCAATCAACACTAAATTATTGGCTTCATACACATGGCCTATATTATCTCTGGACTGTGGTGGTTCATTAAAAACATATTGAATCACAGACCGTAGGTCTAACTAACCATGTAAACCACGATTGGGGGATGTTCATTAATCAATCAATCAAACGTATTTAAAAAGACATTCTTACATCAGCAGATGTCGCAAAGTGCTGTACAGAAACCCAGTCTAAAACCCCAAACAGCAAGCAATGCAGATGTAGAATCACGATGACTAGGGAAAAACTCCCTAGAAAGGCCGGAACCTAGAAAGAAACCTAGAGAGGAACCAGGCTCTGAGAGGTGGCCAGTCCTCTTCTGGCTGTGCCGGGTGGAGATTATAAGAGTACATGGCCATTAAGACCAGATTGTTCTTTAAGATGTTCAAACATTCATAGATGACCAGCAGTGATTGTAGAGGGTGCTACAGGTCAGAACCTCAGGACTAAATGTCAGTTGGCTTTTCATAGCCGAGCATTCAGAGATCGAAACAGCAGGTGCGGGACAAGGTAGCACGTCCAGTGAACAGGATCAGGGTTCCATAGCTGCAGGCAGAACAGTCGAAACTGGAGGAGCAGCACGGCCAGGTGAACTGGGGACAGCCAGGAGTCATCAGGCCAGGTAGTCCTGAGGCATGATCCTAGGGCTCAGGTCCTCCGGGTGTGGAGGGAGAGAGAATTCACACAGGACACAGAATAAGACAGGAAAATGACACCAGATACAACAAACTGACCCTAGCCCCCCAGCACATAGACTATTGCAGCATAGATACTGAAGGCTGAGACAGGGGTGGGTTGGGGGACACTGTGGCCCCGTCCGAGGATACCCACGGACAAGACCAACCAGGCAGGATATATAACCACCTTCGCACCCCTACGTCAGACTACACTCAATCATAGGACCTACTGACGAGATGAGTCTACAGTAAAGACTTAAAGGTCGAGACCGAGTCTGTGTCTCTCACATGGATAGGCAGACCATTCCATAAATATTGAGCACTATAAGAGAAAGCCCTGCCTCCAGCTGTTTGCTTAGAAATTATAGGGGCAATTTGGAGGCCTGCATCTTGTGACCATATCTGTACCTGTAGGTATGTACGGCAGGACCAAATCGGAGAGATAGGTAGCCCATGTAATGCTTTGTAGGTTAGCAGTGGAGTAATATGATCATTTTTGGGGGTTCTATTCAAGATTCTAGCAACCATGTTTAGCACTAACTGAAGTTTATTTAGTGCTTTATCCGGGTAGACGGAGAGTAGAGCATTGCAGTTGTCTAATCTAGAAGTGACAATAGCATGGATTAAAAGTAAAATATTGCCACCTTCCACTTCCAGGGCAATTTTAGGCAATTTTGGAGCTTCACCCTGTTTCATCGAAATATAAAGCTGTGTGTCGTGAAAGTTAGCATTCTGTTTCCAAATGACATCACCAAGAAGTAGAATATATAGTGAAAACAATAGTGGTCCTAAAACGGCACCTTGAGGAATGCCGAAACTTACAATGGATTTGTCAGAGGACAAAACATCCACAGAGACCAACTGATATCTTTCCGAGAGATAAGATCTAAACCAGGCAAGAACTTGTCCGTGTAGACCAATTCCGGTTTCTAATATCTCCAAAATAATATGGTGATCGATGGTGTAAAAAGCAGGTCTAGGAGCACGAGGTCAGATGCAGAGCTGTGGTCTGACACCATTAAAAGCTAATTTACCACCTCCATTTTTTAAATTTTATTTTACCTTTATTTAACTAGGCAAGTCAGTTAAGAACAAATTCTTATTTTCGATGACGGCCTAGGAACAGTGGGTTAACTGCCTGTTCAGGGGCAGTCTCAGTGCTATGATGGGGTCTAAAACCAGACTGAAGCATTTTGTATACATTATTTATCTTCAGGAAGGCAGTGAGTTGCTGCGCAACAGCTTTTTGTAAATTGTTTGAGAGGAATGGGAGATTCGATATAGGCCGATAGTTTTTACATTTCCGGTCAAGCTTTGGCTTTTTCAAGAGAGGTTTTATTACTGCCACTTTTAGTGTGTTTGTTACACATCTGGTGGATAGGGAGCCATTTAAGCTGCTCTTTCAGTAGTTTAGTTGGAATAGGATCCAGTGTCAAGAGATACAGGATTAAACAACTTAAGTGTCTCCATTGATCCTAGGTCCTGGATGTTCTGTGCAGACTCAGGACAACTGAGCTTTGGAGAAATACGCAGATTCAAAGAAGAGTCCATCATTTGCTTTCTAATGATCATGATCTTTTCATCGAATAAGTTCATGAATTCCTCCCAGCTGAAGTGAAAGCCATCCTCTCATGTTGAACAGGTTGAACGTTTCTGTCGGCTAGATGAGCGACAACGGTGGGGGGGTTCTGTGCGCATAGTGTTCATGTTAATGTTACTACTTAGCTTTTTCGGCTAGTGGAGGTCCTGTAGAACCATGTCCAGATAAAGCATCCGGGTTAAAAGTTGAATGAAAGAGTTGAGCAAAGAAAAAAACGAAGACTTTGGTAAATGTATTAAAAGTTCAAAACGAAAAGTTTGGCAGATAGCCGAGTAGCAACAAACAGCCCAACAGCACGGAGATAAGTCTGTAAACCAGGATTCAGCCACACCTGTTTAATTTGAGTCTGTGGCATGTAATATGAAAACCTGCTTTATCTTGTACAAATTAACATATTCATGTAGTTTTTCACATTTTTTGTTTACTCAGTCCTATGTTTTCGCAGTTGGTACCTGTGATGCAAACAGCTTATGGTTCATTTGACTGTGTTTTTCATACCCAGGCGTGTGCTATTCTGTAGGCCCCTACCCCATTTGGTTGTCCATCATTACACGTCTGCAGTTGAGCACCTGCCCATTTGCATTGATGGACAGGATCGCAATGGATGACTCTGCCTTTTTATATGCTGTAAATGTGACCTTTTTGGGTGTTGTAGCTGTCTGATAAATTCATGTTTTGCCTTCTGCACGCTCTGAGCCATCCAAAAGATTACCAGAGAGTCTGTATACTGTTATGAGACTATCAACATGCTGCCTAAGGAACTTCTGGGCCAAGAATAGCCCCCCCCTGCCCCACCCCAACACAACTTTCTTTCAAGATGAAATGTTCAATTTCAGTGGGTTTGTCAAATACTTGCAGCCCAACCCCTCCTCCCCAATGTTGTCAATGTTCTATATTTGCATTCTCATTTTGGGCTAATGTAACTTGCAGCTTATTAGGCCCAGTTCCCACATGTTCAATGCAAATGCGGCATTTGAGCTTCTAGAGGTCGGAAAGACAAGATGTCACTGCAAGCATAAACCTTGTCTTGTCAGAACTGCAGGATAAGCACATCGGGATGGACAACCTGGCGTTTGTCAGCGTCAATGTGACTTTCATTGCAATCAGCGTATTTGCCAACGTATTTTTTGCCTTCTGCCTGCTCTGTCCTCAGCGCGGCAGAGAGGGACTCAAACAGCCTATGAAGACACTACTGGAATCTTTAGTTTGCTGCACCATTGTTTTCTTGGTTTCTGTTATTGCAATGAAATATTTCCTCTTCACGGAACATCTGAAGCTCAGGCTCGCTGCTAGTATGCTAGTGGAGTACACTTTCCCCACTAGTATGACAACCTCTGTGTGGCTGAATTTCTTTTACTACACCCAGATCGTCCCTGCTCGGCGAGCTCTCTTCACCCGGGTGAAGAGGAACATCAAAATCATAATTTACTGGGTCCTGTTTATCAACAGGGTCTTGTTTTTGTTTGACATTTCTCTTCATATTCCAGCGATAGTTGATTTACTCAACAGTGCCTCTGGAAATGCAAACGGCACTTACACATCAATGAACAGCACTGCGTCTGCCTCGCCAAGTGCCCTGTTTTACACTGAGATGACACGTCTTGTTTTGAAAATTCTATACATCTTTTTTGGACTCTGTGTGGTCGTCGGGTCGAGCTGTGCCACTGTGCGCTACCTGCACAGACACATGAAGAGCATGAAGGAGAGCGGCAGCCCCTTCTCCGCGCCCCGCCTGCGCAGTCAGATGAGGGCCACCATTACTGGGATCCTGCAGGGAATTCTCTACGTCATTTGCTTTCTGTGGCTCATCTTTTATGTCTTCAAGGACTTTTTCTTTATAACTTTTGACAATAATAGAAATATCTTCTACACAGTCCTCTCTCTGTACACGTTTGGCACCACTGTAAACCTGGGTATTGGTCAGTCGGTTTTCAGACAGAGGGCTGCTGATATTTGGCTCAAGGCTCAACAGGCTGTAAGGTTGTCAAAGTTGCGTGGATGAAACAATCAGTCAGGTGTGTTACACAGAGACTTACGCATTGGTATATTTAAACATGTACTGCTGCGCTGAGTTAAATAGTCTGCCCCAGGATTATATTGATATATAGATATAATCAATGCTAATAATAATCATTTGGATTCATAGACATGGCTTAAATTATTTAAGATTCAATAGTTTATCAACAAAATTCTTGTTTTTTTGAACCAGAATTACACCTTCAACTGTAAGCCTTCACTTGGATTTATTTAAACTGGCCCATAATGTAGTTGGCTATAATCTTTTACAAATTAGTCATTATACTGTATTTATTTACTTTTTTATTTATACTTTTTTTTCTGTTTTTCGTTCATTCTGTGGTCCTCCGTAACTCATCTGGTAGAGAATGGCACTTGCAACGCTAGTAGGTTTGAAATCCGGGACCACCGTAACATGTATGCACACATGACTGTTAGTCGCTTTGGATAAAGGCATCTGCTAAACGGTATATGTTATTATTAGATTTATGTTTCTACATTATGTTTACCATCTGTATCTGAGATACAAATATGTTATGGTACATTTGACTGTGTTTTTCATCAGGCGTGTGATATTCCTATTTGTTCTTCCATCCACTTAACTTATTAAGTGGACTATGATAATGGATTTTAAATAGTAATAGATGATATATAATCTGTTTAGTACATAATACAATACGAAGATTACCAAGATGGATAACTATAGCAAGATGGATAACTAATTGACCTCTATATTTTCTACTACATGACTGTACTTAAAAGAAACTTGTGAAATGTATGACTGTGCTTTGTATGCCCCATAAAGAAATAATATAAAACAGAAAAATAACAAAAATGTGTAACCCAATGGATCTACATGCAGGAGAAATAGGCTATTACAAAATACTGTTCGGACCCCAGAAATAAAATTACTTCCTGCTTTACTCCTATGGGTACACTCAATATTGCCACCAGTCCACCCATCACAGAGCATTGACTTGAATGGTATTGACCATTCTAGTCGTTCTATTTCTATGGGTCCAAATACCTCCCTATATCTCAGGTAGAGGGGAAAAAGAGAAGGCTGCGGCTCCGGAAACATATAACCGCCACGTTCCTCCCCCGCCCCGCCCCCCTGAATCTCCTTGAAAGATCTGTATCACGTTTCGCGCATGTCTTTCTTTACCTCTACTTTACACATATATTTTTTTGTGGTCACCCTCCCTTCACATTTCTCACTGTCAATCGTGTATGATAATTCTTTAAGCTTTACCAGTGAAACATCTGCACGCCAAACTATTTGATCTCAAATTATACTCTTCTTAGTTATGTACAGTGTTGTTTTCGAATCCTGTACAGTGAGCAAATCTTTTAGCAGATAGTGTTAAACAAACTATAGCATACCTGTGTTTTGTTTCGATCAAAGCAGATATTTTGCCTAGTGGTGCATGCTGTTGAGTTGTGGCCGCATGAGAGAAAAATGGTTGATATGCTTCAGTTTGCTGCCATATGACTGGTTTCACATTTTGTCTCCAGCGATCATACGGGTTAAATAGATCGAAAACAATTATAATGTATATTTACAATCACCTTATCCTAGCGACTTACTCATTTACCCAGCTCTTATCAATAGCTCAGCCTCTTATCAATTTGTAAATTACAGTACATGGAGAATTATGTTATTTCTATCTTAAAAAATAAAGTCGCTCCACTTGGAAACCAACAGGTTGCTTAACGTTATTCATTGTTTGATTTGATTGTAAAGGGGGCGGAATTACGAGGGAATTAAGTAGACACACCTCCTCCACATCTTCATTTCTTTGATCTCCACCCCCAAGCGAATAGTGAGTGAATAGTTTCACGTCGTGTTAGTCATATGTAATGGGATACTCATGGTGTACATCCTCCTAGGAAATGTTTAACTAGCAGGTTCTTTCGCGACAAATGCAGCAATAACAAATAATAAAAGATAAGAATATAATCATAAAGTAAATGGCAGTAGAATAGAATACACATTTTAGCAAGAGTATAATTTATAGTCCAATATTTACACGTGTATTGGGGGATGGGGGGGGGAGACGAGTGTTATTCTCATGCTTATATTCAAGGTCAGAATAGACAAGAAAAAATTGCATCAAAGGGGAGTTACGGTCCATTTACGCTCGCAAGTAGAGAATCCTGTACATGCGCAGAGGTTTTGGCACCTTTAGTCCCCGGAAAGAAAGTTCCAGAGAATATGGAAAACAGAAACAGCTACTAACTTAGCTTGTTGTCACCCTAGCTCTGGTTCCTATGGACACTGACCTCTCGGACTGTGTGCTCAGGCAGCAACAGTATTGATCTACAGTAAAATAGGACAGGACCGTCTGTGTATACACACATTTACTGGCTTGTTTTGGTATGCATACTTTGAAAGAGAACCTTTCCCCTTTGGCCCAGTTTCCCTTCCTCATGGGCCCAGAACCTCACTTGTTTTCTCCATGTTCTTCTTCCCTCCTTCAAATTTGTGTCAGCCTGGTCGCCATCATATGATCTCTCTTCCTCATTCTTAATGTGTTTTCAAAGGATATTAGTGTTGCTTCAGATTTCCTTCTCCTTCCCCTTTTTTTGCTTGTCTTATGCTCCTTCCCATTCTTCAGCATTTCTTCCTTATTTCTTCCTCTTTTCTTTCTTTATATATATTTTTTTTTTGGGGGGGGGACATATTCCACTGCTTTGTCTTTCCTTACTACTGCTGCAATTAAGACGGCAGTGACAGAGTGAAGAATATGGTACATTATTTTACATTATCTCACCTTTATAACGGTTTGTCTCATTGAGACAAAGAGAGACCTGTAGAGGCACTGCAGATAACCTAGTTCAGTAGCGCACACCAATGGCCAACAGCTATTCTAGTGAAACATATATTATACGCACACACACACATATATATATATATATACAGTATATATATATATATACACACATACAATTGAAGTCGGAAGTTTACATACACCTTAGCCAAATACATTTAAACTCCCTACTTGAGTATCTGGAACATCGGCATTTCTTGGCAATGTCTCGCATGGAATTGCCTTCATTTCTCAGAACAAGAATAGACTGATGAGTTTCAGAAGAAAGTCATTTTTTTTGCCATTTTGAGCCTATAATCGAACCCACAAATGCTGATGCTCCAGATACTCAACTGGTCTAAAGAAGGCCAGTTTTATTGCTTCTTTAATCAGTACAACAGTTTTCAGCTGTGCTAACATAATTGCAAAAGGGTTTTCTAATGATCAATTAGCCTTTTAAAATTATAAACTTGGATTAGATAACACAACGTGCCATTGGAACACAGGAGTGATGGCTGCTGATGGTTGCTGATAATGGGCCTCTGTACGCCTATGTAGATATTCCATAACAAAATCTGCCGTTTCCAGCTACAATAGTTATTTACAACATTAGCATTGTCTACACTGTATGTCTGATCAATTTGATGTTATTTTAATGGACAGAAAATGTGCTTTTCTTTCAAAAGCAAGGACATTTCTAAATGAAACCAAACTTTTGAACGGTAGTGTATATATGTTGTTTGTATATGATGTACGTAATACCAAGAGATGTTTTGGTTGAATATGTGTTGTTATTTTTAATAATGAAACCATTTTTCTCCCTTTATAGCTTTTGGGAGGAGGGCGAGCCCAACAACCACATTGACGAAGACTGTGGCTACATCGTGAAGACGCGCAAGCTGGAGCGCAAGGCGGTGAGCAGCTGGTACGACGCCCCGTGCACCATGCACTGGCCCTTCATCTGTGAGATCGAGATGTAGGCCTATGCACCTGCTACTTAGAGATAAGCACTTACCAGACTCTTGTTGGACCCAGAATTCCTCCCTGTCAACGTCCATAGTGATAGAACAGTGATGACCAACCCTTCACCTGCAGAGCTACTGGGTATTCAGTTTTTTGCTCCAACCCTGCTCTAACACATCTGTTTCAGCTAACCAAAGTTCGGATGAGCAGCTGATTAGTAGAATCAGGTTTATTAGAGCAGAGAGAGAGCAAGACCTGTAGCTCTTCAGGAAGATGGTTGGCCACCCCTGTTGTAGACTTTTACAGCATTATCAGGTCTGAAGAGCAATGCTTTACTTTAATAGTATCTACTTTCATTTGCTTTTTCAATTAAACTTTTACTCCAGGAGGATCTTATATAGTTACTGTTGTGTCATTGAAGTGGTCACCAAAGTTCAAAATCCTTCTAAAGCAATGTCTGTCAATCAACGGTCATGTTATTTAGATTCATAGAAGAAGAAAAAAAATATATATATAAAAAAAAAAAGATTTATGTAAATGTTTTTCATAAAACAGATGATCAAATGATCTATTCATAACAGTGCAAATGCATTTGATTTGGTTTTGTCAATAAAAATGTTGAAAATGGAAAATAGTTCAGCTTATTTACTATGACATATTATGTTGGACCACACATTTTTACTTCTAGTGGTTCTGGTTAGTTTTGGGAATGGATCATCCAGTTGAAGGTCGAAGGTAATCTGTCTAGACCAACGCGGTTATAAAGTATGTCCTTTTTCAGTGTTGTTCTCTAGGTGATTAGTGTTTGGGGCTGTCAACCGCCAAAGGAAATAACAGAATAGGTGTTATATAGGTGTACAGTTAGCGTATAAGTTACTTGTTTGCTAAATGATTGCTTTGCCTCGCCTATTTACATGTGGGGTGTTGAGCTATTTGAATACTGTGGAGTGAAATCATTCTAGAAAAATGGTATAAGATTTAGGACAATCTAACAAGATTTTGAAGCTTATTGGGCTTTCAGAATTATTACAGGTTTTTCAAAAACTGAATTACTTTGCTGTTACGATGAAAAGCATACACTACCGGTCTACATTGTAGAATAATAGTGAAGACATCACAACTATGAAATAACGCGTATGGAATCAAGTAGTAACCATAAAAGTATTAAACAAATCAAAATATATTTTATATTTGAGATTCTTCAAATAGCCACCCTTTGCCTTGATGACAGCTTTGCTTACTAGTGGCATTCTCTCAACCAGCTTCACCTGGAATGCTTTTCCAACAGTCTTGAAGGAGTTCCCACATATGCTGAGCACTTGTTGGCTGCTTTTCCTTCACTCTGCGATCCGACTCAAGCCAAACCATCTCAATTTGCTTGAGGTCGGGGGATTGTTGAGGCCAGGTCATCTGATGCAGCGCTCCATCACTGTCATTGGTAAAATAGCCCTTACACAGCCTGAAGGTGGGTCATTGTCCTGTTGTCCTGTTGAAAAACAAATGATAGTCCCACTAAGCCAAAACCAGATGGGATGGCATTTCGCTGCAGATTGCTGTGGTAGCCATGCTGGTTAAGTGTGCCTTGAATTCTAAATAAATCACACACAGTGTCACCAACAAAGCACCCCCACACCATAACACCTCCTCCTACATGCTTTACGGTGGGAAATACACATGCGGAGATCATCCGTTCACCCTCACCAGGTCTCACAAAGACATGGCGGTTGGAACCAAAAATCTCCAATTTGGACTCCACACCAAATGACAAATTTCCATTTGTCACATGCGCCGAACCCAGCAGGCGTAGACCTTACAGTGAAATGCTTACTTAATGCTTAATTATATCCCTCAAATATCCAATTTATGGTGGCCAATATTGAGAGCTATTGTGAGGCCACCCTCATGTCTCTGAAATGATCTTTCCTGGTCGTGAAAAGCATGCAATACTGTCTGTATAACTCTGATGACGTCACTGGAAATGTGTAGTTCTAACTATGTTAACGTTTCTTTTACAGTCCCTTGCAAGCGGCACGCAGTTGTTAAATCAAATCAAATCAAATTTATTTATATAGCCCTTCGTACATCAGCTGATATCTCAAAGTGCTGTACAGAAACCCAGCCTAAAACCCCAAACAGCAAGCAATGCAGGTGTAGAAGCACGGTGGCTAGGAAAAACTCCCTAGAAAGGCCAAAACCTAGGAAGAAACCTAGACAGGAACCAGGCTATGTGGGGTGGCCAGTCCTCTTTTGGCTGTGCCGGGTGGAGATTATAACAGAACATGGCCAAGATGTTCAAATGTTCATAAATGACCAGCATGGTCGAATAATAATAAGGCCGAACAGTTGAAACTGGAGCAGCAGCACGGTCAGGTGGACTGGGGACAGCAAGGAGTCATCATGTCAGGTAGTCCTGGGGCATGGTCCTAGGGCTCAGGTCCTCCGAGAGAGATAAAGAAAGAGAGAATTAGAGAGAGCATATGTGGGGTGGCCAGTCCTCTTCTGGCTGTGCCGGGTGGAGATTATAACAGAACATGGCCAAGATGTTCAAATGTTCATAAATGACCAGCATGGTCGAATAATAATAAGGCAGAACAGTTGAAACTGGAGCAGCAGCACAGCCAGGTGGACTGGGGACAGCAAGGAGTCATCATGTCAGGTAGTCCTGGGGCATGGTCCTAGGGCTCAGGTCCTCCGAAAGAGAGAAGGAGAGAATTAGAGAACGCACAGATTCACACAGGACACCGAATAGGACAGGAGAAGTACTCCAGATATAACAAACTAATCCTAGCCCAATGACACATAAACTACTGCAGCATAAATACTGGAGGCTGAGACAGGAGGGGTCAGGAGACACTGTGGCCCCATCCGAGGACACCCCCAGATAGGGCCAAACAGGAAGGATAAACCCCACCCACTTTGCCAAAGCACAGCCCCCACACCACTAGAGGGATATCTCTAGTGGGTATTAAAGGAGGGTTTTAAAGGAGCTGGTGGGTCTCCTTGCCCCCAAGCAGGCAAATTGAACGCCTTGCACTTTATTGTGACGTTTTATTGATAACAACCTGTAGTCAGATCAGATTGTGATGTCATGATCTGTGCCAAAAACTCCATCTCACCCCAACAGGCTGATATTCCATATATATCTTCTTCTTTTTTTTCACAAAAAGGGCATTAATCATCATTTTCAAAATATCAGTGTTATTTCAACCACATAGTGTAGAAATGTCTTCTTCTTCTTCTTTTTTGAACTGGAATTTTTTTTTTTAACTTGAGGTATTATTCTATTCCTTATACATTATTCATGTTAATATGACACCACATGGCGGATATTTGGATTGTTATTCAGAATGTCTTGAAGTAATGACAAGTCACAGGTGTGAAATGGCCTATTATAAAGACCTAAAGGTGGGACACAGAACTGCTCCAGTCCCTGTAATACGCATTTCCAAAAGTCCTCACAAAACAGATATGGTTAGTATAGCACTTTAACACACAGTATACTGAACACTATCATACCAACATAATAGCTAAGCTAATATTTTACAACAATATATTTAATACTAGTAAATGTTTGTTCCCGAAGACTCACTGTTGGACTGTTCTGCATAAAGTGCTGCCCTGAAAACATGGACCTTGAAAGTATTAGACCGACCTACATCAGCCTGGTTGTGTACTTTGTCAGCTTCTGCCCAGATAAATGTGAAATCGCCTCGGTAGCAGTAGGTGAAATGGCAGTATTGGCATGGGGAGAGATACTGGGATAGATTCAATCTGCAAACTAACACTTTACCTCGACCTTCCGTCCTGAGACCTACTTAACACTGTGGCTGGCATCATACTAGTAATGTAACATGGCATAAGCTCTCAATAGACATGATAGCTTCGGACAGACAGCTTCAATGCAAAGTGTTACCACACACAATATATGAACGTGCACCACAGGGGAGGGAGGGAGACGGGGAGAGAAACACAAAACTGAGGAATAGACACACAGACATATACATACCCCTTTCATACACAGACCACAATCCCACATATTTACCATGCGTGCATTTTTATACCAGAATAACATGGGAAAAATAAAGGCCACCTAAAGATTCCTGCATTTTCACAGACCCCGTAACCAAAATGCAGGTATGGTGTCTGTGTGAATGGTTCTCTGCTTCATTAAAGGTAAATCCATGAACACTTCCATTGTTTATCACCTCCCTAATTTGAACTGCAAACAGACCCCATGTATAAAAGGGGTGTCAATGCAAATAGGTGGTAAATAAGGGTGTTTGAAAGGGGGTGACATACACATTGCTGTATATATATATTTTTTTACAGCTAACATACCAAGTCTTCAGTCTGAATTGGGTAATAGAGAGGAGGGAGAGAGGTGAGAGTGTGCAGAGAGAGAAGCGAGAGAGAGAGAGAGAGTTTTGTTGTTGATGTTGTGTCTTGTCACTTTTGTTTTTTGTTTATTTCACTTGCTTTGGCAATGTCAACACATGTTTCCCATGCCAATAAAGCCATTTGAATGAGAGAGAGACAGAGACAGAGAGAGAGAGAGAGAGAAAGAGAGAGAGAGAGAGAGGGAGGGAGGGAGGGAGGGAGGGAGGGAGGGAGGGAGGGAGGGAGGGAGGGAGGGAGGGAGGGAGGGAGGGAGGGAGGGAGGGAGGGAGGGAGGGAGGGAGGGAGGGAGGGAGGGAGGGAGGGAGGGAGGGAGGGAGGGAGGGAGGGAGGGAGGGAGGGAGGGGAGGGATAAATGATAAATGATAAATGCACAGCCTTGCACAAACACTGAGGGAAAAGGGACGATGGCCAGGTTTACCATAGTAACTAACAACATCACAGGAAAGCATCTGAGGCTTCACCCCCTTGCACTGCTTTGAAGGGGCTTTGCAGATCTTTTCAGTGCCAACTGCAGAATAAAATCAACACAGGACAGCTTCTAAAATGGATTCTAAAAACTTGGATCGAATGCCAAATACTTCACTTTTCAAATACTTGACCTGCGTTTGATTGATTTTGAGTGGTACAACAGAACCGATAGAATAGTTTCCATCGTAAGTGCAAAACTCCAAGCTGAATAAAGCACTGATACACATTTGCACAGGTCTGTAAGGTGTCAGAACTCGTTCCCAAATATTCAGACAACATACTCTATGGTAAAGATTATGACATTCACAATTGGCTGTTGGGGGGGCCAGGGGGGAAGCATTTCATGCCTGTTGAAACTTTTATCAATGCCGAACAATAAAGATAAAGAAATGATTGTGCATTTTATGCAGAGGATATTCAAAGATATCAAATTTGGCCATCAGTGCCACTTCCCTCCCTCGCGAAAATAGTTGCGGCTCTACGTATTTATTGGGAACTCGTGGTCCACAGCCCCCTGGTGGTAGCCAGGTAGCAGTGCATCATCTGTCAAATCAATGGATTACAGATCAAGGACTTTTGACTGGTGAAGGTGTGAATCCAATCCGAGTGTCCAACAGTCACCTCAACCTTTCACTATTTCTGGCCCAACATGACATGCCACAGTGCAGGGTGATTGGTTTATCGCACCAATATGAAACCAGTGGAAATAGGCCAGATAAGTGGTAGTGTTGGTTCTACGGTGCAACCGAATGCATGACCTCCTGACTGCATACCTAAGTCTTTTTTGTTGTTGCATGCTTTCCATTGAAGAGGATTCAGCTACTTTTCACTATTTCTGCACATTGTGACTAGGATCCTAATTCCTGATCATTTAGGTTTTCACTTGTACTGTTTTGCTAGGAGTTCAAGGTGCATTGTCTCGTTAATACCAGAGGGTTGCATAGCATAGAATATATGTGTTTTCACAAGATTTCTCCTCACATGGGGTCTAATACGACCTATAAAGTAATCATTGCATGGGCGCCGTTTAGAATATCAGTATTGTGCCATATTGTGTGCATCTAGGTACAAGGTTTGTTTGTTGGCATTCCTTACCACCAATGACCTCTTGAACTCTTGAGGGTGAATCTGTACATCTGAATCTATATATCTGAATCTATATACTGCAGTAATATTACAGGTATTACTGCAGCAGCAACCCCCCCAAGTTCTCGTTCCCATCCATCCCGATCTTTAACCCCGCCCCGATCTTGTGGGATCTGTGAAATCTCTCCCTCGGAGTCACAAGTCAGTTTACGTCCCATGGCTGAGAAAGGACAATCAACTCTCACTGTAACATTCTCCCTTTATCTACCAGAATTGCAAAGGCTTGTCATTTATTCCTAAATTCATTCTGTAACTGCACTGGCATCTTCACACCCAAGTCTCTATTTTAACCCACAATCGATTCCTCGATTTCTTGATCCATTTCCATCTTGTGTCACTTGTGACGCACATTCTGGTTGGACTGCTCCAATTCCTTAACGAGATTTCAGATTCCCCCGGATTTCCAATTGGATCCTGATTAACTGGGCTCAGCTCATTAGCTCTGACAAATGAATTCAAACCCCCTTCATCCTCAACCCCTGCCAATCTCTCAGAAACCACACCAAATTCAACCGCCCCATCAATACAGTCAGACAATAATGTCTGATCATTTCTGACTTGCTGCATCAGATGATTAGAAATGAAGGCTGCCATTGATAGACTGGATAAGAACCCAAACACCACTAGTTAGTGATGTGCACAGTAGAGCTTCCATGCAATTGGCTCAAAGTTGGTGATATAAATGGTGATATAAATCATGAGCCAGTCCAGGTCAGCAAAATCAAATACGCTCTCTTTGCAGACCTTAATATTATACTGTTGAATGATGAGTGATTGAATGTGGAAGACATCAAATGTGTTCCTCTACCAGCTTTATGTAGTAGCCATTGACGTGGATGTTCTAACTATCAGTGTCTCTCTACTTTCTAATATTCTCACATTTAAACCTCCACCTGTTCCCCCTCTTCCTTCGTTCCTTCTCTCTTTACCTGCTCTTGACTTTTGACCTCATAACCTGATTTCCTCCTCCGATCGGTTTACCTGCCTCCTCTTGTCATGCTCCCTGCTCTCTCTGCTCTCTCTTTCCCTCTCTCTATTTCTATCTCCGGGCTTATCCCTTCATCCCTGATCTCCTTCATCCCTCCAATCCTCATCTGTTCCTCACAGGAGGAAGGGAGAGAGAGTTTTCACAGGATTGCCTGCAACCAGTCTGTGGGTGAAAGCGTGAGAGGAACGAGAGAGAGATAAGGATAGCAGGGCTGACTTGAGTATTGTGGGACATAAAAAGCTGCTCCAAAGGGCTACTGAGGCGGAAAAGCCCAAAATAAGAAGGATCACATTTTGTGTGGAAAAGGTGAGTGAGTTTTGTCCACTTTGGTTGCAAATTCTTCTGGGCATTTACATGGAACTATGTGGAACTACATTGACGCCTCTGATGATTACCACCATGGATCCACATAATCCTGGAAAGTATCCCATTACCTATCTCAGTGTTCTCATCCGTGATAAGATTTCACAGTTAAAAGAACGGAACTTCATCTGATTTGCAGTACGGGCCAATGGATTGAATATGAGCCGAAAGAAACCGCTCAAGGGTCGGCCAATGACAGCCGAAGTAATTGGAGTTCTCAGTGGTGCTCATTTCCATCGAAAAATGAACTCCAATGGCATGCCTGCAACAAGTGTGCTGTAGTCCGTGGAAAAGATACTGACTGATGTCTGTGCAAGTGGGAGAAAGAGAGAGGCGGAGAGAAGTAGGTAGTTACAGTGACATCGAGGGCATTTCTTCTCAGAATCAGTCTCCTTTATTAGGTAACAGCAGGATGCACAAACATTAGCAGCATTATCATGAAGGTGGCAAATCCTCCCACATTGATTCCAGTATAAAACAAAAATCAGGCCTGAAAGCAGCAAACTGCAGAACTTTCTTTCTCAGTTGTTTCTCGCTTGACAAAATGATTTTTTTTTGCAGGTGGCAATGTCTTACAGATAATAGTAATAATAATTATATTGCTAATAGAATTGTGCACTTCTAGAGTACTTTTAGAATAGAGTAATAGAGGCCTGTCTGTGCACTTCTAGAGTACTTTTAGAGTAGAGGAATAGAGGCCTGTCTGTGCACTTCTAGAGTACTTTTAGAACAGAGGACTAGAGGCCTGTCTGTGCATTTGTGCAGATATATATTCAAAGGAAATGGCCAAACAGGAAACTGACGAAAACTCAAATGTATACCTGATAGGCCCCTCTATCTTTGCCTATTCTTGCCCCCTCTATCCTCTCTGCCCCCTCCCCTCACTCCCCCTTTCTGATCCAGAGGTGAAGAGCGGTCTGTAATCGGATGACAGGAGATTTGACTGGAAAAGTCTCCCTTAAGTTCTGGGGCTTTAAAGCTCTTTTCCCACTGGGCACAGACATCTTTTCAACATCTAGTTTTGATTTACATTTGATTGAGTTGTGAACTAATGTGAATTCAACAAGAAATCCAAATAATTTTTACCTTATCATTGGATTTAGGTTGAAAGTTGGGTGAAAAAAAAGACACAAATTCCAGAAATTCCTTTACGTTGATGACTTGTTGCAAGTTTGCAGTTTTGCACATTGATTCAACTTTTTTTTTTGATGACGTGGAAACAACGTTGATTTAACCAGTTTGAGCCCAGTGGGTTCTGCCCACCCCTCCTCGCACACTGTCTCCCTGGCTCTCGTCCTAGGTCGAACTACTGAACGCCTATGCTTTGTCAACACGTGAGCAATTGTTTCTGTGAAAGTAATACGTTTTTTTAACACCATATTTGCAGGGATGTGTGCTGTAGTTAGTTGGACACAGTTTTAAAAAACAATTTAGAAAGTGGTGTGCGTTGGTAACTGGCCTCCAAATACAAAAACGTCAGCATCCAATTAAGAGTATTAGGGCCATAGACAGCTAAGCACTAATTACTTCTTGATCATTAAATATTCTCTCTTAAAAGGTATTGAAAGTCAGAGTGAGAGCTGACAGAAGAAGGTTCATGGCAAATTGTCTCTTAAACTTGTTTTAATTGTAACAAAACATTTAAATAATTGAAGTCATGAATAGGAAAATGAAAGTAATAAAGTAAAGTTGCCACGTTGTAAAGTTGTGGTAAAACAGTCATTCTAAAAAATAAAATAAAAAGACAAGTACTCTCGAAACACAGGCAACACTTCTGTAATGACCCATGAAAACCAAAATGGCTGTCTGTGTCACAGAAAAGATGGTCAGTAATTTAGCCCTAATCTTCAGATAGGTGAAGGTAGAGCTTGGATATATCACTATTAGACAGCGGATGGGGGATTATACCTCGTACCATACTCAAGAAGGCCAAGCTAGGCTCTGGCACCAGACTAGATGACGAAAGCACCTGAGCGATTTAGTTTAGGGGTCAGAGGCCATGGGTGGGGTGGGGGGTGGGGGTTACAGGAACCAACAGTTACGTTCTCCTCAACAGGTACCACTGTACCACTATGTTACATATTTGAGAACGTTAATTCTTAGTTCTATTTAAGGTCTTCCTTATATGATTGAGTTCTACATTGTATTAATTGTACAATAACGACAGCATTTTTGCCAAATTCTGATTTGCATACATATGTTTGTAATCATATAATCCTTTTCTCTTTCTCCCTATCCTCTAGTCTGCTAGTTTCTTTCTCCGGCGGTAACAGCCCCTATCAGCCGTTGCCATGGGTGAAATGGACACGTTGAAAAAGGAGGCCGATGGCCTGAAGAGCCAGATTGAAGTGAGTCTTCCTGTCACAGCATGCATTGATGTTGGGGTCACCATGACAACAGACATACTCGTCAAGCACATTTCTGTGACGATATTCAATATCACCTCCAGTCTTAAAAAGGGCTCATCATCAGATAAATAACTTGGAAGCACAGTACCAATAATGCACAATAATTGATGTACGTACAGCCTACATAGAGTTTCCTCCACATACCAAAACTGGTACTGAGCTAAAGTTATTCTAAGACATTTTGAAGCTGTGTCTGGTTCCTGAAAAATGGAAAAACACCAGAAGTATGGAGAACATTCAATGTATATATGCTTATTTTTCGACAACTATTTTACTCTTCACTAATCTTATTCCTCTCCTATGTGTATCTCCCCCTCACACCACGAGGCTGCCCGCAAGGCGGTCAATGACACCACCATGGCTGCCGTAGCATCTGGTGTGGCGGCTGCACCCCGTGTCCAGCTGAAGAACAGAAAGACATTGAAGGGCCACCTGGCCAAAATCTACGGCTTGCACTGGTCTGCTGATAACAGGCGAGAAAGACTTCTTCTCCAGATAGCTGAGAATCAGGATAGCGTCAGGGACAGTCTAGCTCACCACAGACACCCCACCACTACCACGAGCCAGTGTGATATAGGGGCTTATGAACAACATAGAGAAGGTCTACTTTGCGCAGGGTAGAGAAGGTCGATAAGAGGGGTTGTCTGATGCACCGCTGAAACCTAAGTGGACTCGGATATTGAAAAGTCCCATTGTTTAATGTGTCCACTCTAACATGCAAGTGTCATGGGGTTCGGTGAAAAGGCTTTTCAAAGGCCTTCATTGTTTCAAATGTTGCATTAAACCAGATTCATACTGGATCTCGTGCCTGAACCCGGTTCAAACAGAATTTGATAGACTGACTGACCACTTGTTTAACTCTCTTTCTCTCTCCAACAGGCACATGGTCAGTGCCTCACAAGATGGCAAGCTTCTTATTTGGGACACCTACACCGGCAACAAGGTAAGGGCTGATCACTGATCAGTCATCATTTTCACAGTTCTAACTGTTTTCATAATAATGCATAGGACTTACATCGAGAGCTTTCCACTTGGTTTACAGTGTACGGAGTAGATCCCTCCTTCAACCACCGATGTGTAGAAGGAGTATCGACTTCTGTTTCAGATTGTCTTGACTTTGACTACACACTCTACGAATGTATTTATATGGTAAAAGTCAGCTAGCTTGGTATATTATGTATTCTAACCTTTAGACAAAGCGAACTAGAAAGTGAGTGGTTAAGTGTTCTTCTCCCTGCCCTCCAGGTATATGCCGTCCCCCTCAAGTCTTCCTGGGTGATGAGTTGCTCCATGGCCCCTTCTGGCAATCTGGCGGCCAGTGGAGGTCTGGATAACATGTGCACCATCGTCAACATCAAGGGTGCCAGCCCAAAGACCCTAAGGGAGCTGGATGCACATGAAGGTAGCTACCCTGCTTCACCCGTGTTACGGTCAACTCCGTGACCAACTGGGTTACGGTCAACTCTGTGACCAACTGGGTTACGGTCAACTCTGTGACCAACTGGGTTACGGTCAACTTGTGACCAACTGGGTTACGGTCAACTTGTGACCAACTGGGTTACGGTCAACTTGTGACCAACTGGGTTACGGTCAACTCTGTGACCAACTGGGTTACGGTCAACTCTGTGACCAACTGGGTTATGGTCAACTCGTGACCAACTGGGTTACGGTCAACTCTGTGACCAACTGGGTTATGGTCAACTCGTGACCAACTGGGTTATGGTCAACTCTGTGACCAACTGGGTTATGGTCAACTCTGTGACCAACTGGGTTATGGTCAACTCGTGACCAACTGGGTTATGGTCAACTCTGTGACCAACTGGGTTATGGTCAACTCGTGACCAACTGGGTTATGGTCAACTCTGTGACCAACTGGGTTATGGTCAACTCTGTGACCAACTGGGTTATGGTCAACTCTGTGACCAACTGGGTTATGGTCAACTCGTGACCAACTGGGTTATGGTCAACTCGTGACCAACTGGGTTAAGGTCAACTCTGTGAGCAACTACAATTCAGAGAATTCATTAAAACGGTGTTCATAAATTGGATGTCCTCAAAATATGTAGGAAATAAGTAGAACAAACAATAAAATCTCTGTACGTCTCCTTCCATCTCAGGCTACCTTTCCCATAGCCGCTTCCTGAACGACAGCGAGATCCTCACTGCATCCGGTGACACCACTTGTTGCCTGTGGGATCTGGAGACTGGCAAGCAGAAGGTGATCTACAAGAGCCACGTGGGTGACTGTATGTGTCTGGCCTTGTCACCAGACCAGAACACTTTCATCTCAGGGGCCTGTGACTCCAGCGCCAAGCTGTGGGACATAAGAGATGGTGGCTGCAAGCAGACCTTCATTGGCCACACGAGTGACATTAATGCCATTGCGGTGAGCACATAAATCCTGGTCAGAATGACTCTTCTTTTTCTAAAAATTTTAGTGACCTTAACCCAACAACTAGCGACCTCATCAATGTGTTGGGTTGCAGTTACAAGATCCTGGGTTCAAGCTCCGGTTGAGACTACCCCCCCGACTACAATATAAGCAAAACATGCTGAAATAGCCCTCTCCTCTTCTTTTTTCCCCCTACCCCAGTTCTACCCTAGTGGCACTGCAGTTATCACGGGATCCGATGACTGCACCCTCAAAATGTATGACCTCCGTGCCGACCAGGAGGTCAATGGCTACCAGGACGCTGCGTTGAATGCAGGCGTCACGTCAGTCTCCCTCTCCAGCTCTGGACGCCTCATCTTCGCCGGCTACGACAACTTCAACTGCAACATCTGGGATTCCCTGAAGGCCGAGAAAGTCGGTGAGTAAAAGTGGGAGAGAAAAGAGCGGGAGAGAGGGGAGGGGACTGAGGGGATATGTGGGGGAAAAAAGAGAGTAGAGGCAGAGAAAACCGAAGGGAGAACAGTCAATGTAAACAGAGGGAGGCAGACCAAGAGATAGATGGCATAAGTGGGTGGTTGAAACAGAGGCAATGAAAGGGAGAAAGTGGATTGTTAAAAAAAAAAGTCTGGATGAGATGTTTGTGGAGGCAGTCAATTAAAGAAATACGGGTGAAAAAGGAATATAAAATAGAACTGCATAATTTGCATCAGTGTGTATGACTTCTCCTCTCATCTCTCTCTCTCTCTCTCTCTCTCCCTCTCTCTCTCTCTCTCTCTCTCTCTCCTCTCTCTCTCTCTCTCTGTCTCTCTCTCTCCCCCCTCTCCCCCTCTCTCTCTCTCTCTCTCTCTCTCTCTCTCTCTCCCCCTCTCTCTCTCTCTCCCTCTCTCTCTCTCTCTCTCTCTCTCTCTCTCTCTCTCTCTCTCCCTCTCTCTCTCTCTCTCTCTCTCTCTCTCTCTCTCTCTCTCTCTCTCTCTCTCTCTCTCTCTCTCAGGTGTTCTATCTGGCCATGACAACAGAGTGAGCTGCATTGGGGTGCCAGACGATGGCTTGGGTATCTGCACAGGATCCTGGGATAGCTTCCTGAAGATCTGGAACTGAGCTGGTGCTCCAGAGGCGACATTAGGAGAGGGAGAGGGGGGATGGATGGAACTCGAGGAGGAGAGGAGAAGGGGGGACGGTTGGAACTAGAGGAGGAGAGGAGAAGGGGGGAATCACAAGCCTGAGAAATAAGGATGCTCATTTTGGGATTGGGGAGATACCAGGAGGAGGATGTTTGCCATAACATTTCACGTCATTTGTAACCGCTAGATCTTCCCTTCTCTTGCTCCCTCTTTCTCAGCTATGTGTTGAAATGTGGGAGGTGGTGAATGGGACTTCATAGAACATGCTGCATAAATGGCATCGACAACAGCACAAGATGCAGTCCCGCCGCATGTACACCAGAGTTTTGAAGTTATGGTTGACACTAACAATATCTAGACAATGACAAACACCAAAAAAAATAGGATATTTGAAGTCATTACTTGAAATAACAAATTAATAAAATAAAATAAATGCTCTACTTGTGTCTAAGGTGAGAAATATAATGCACATCAGTAACGATTTAGTATTACGGATACATTTTTATTGTTTTGAGATCTTTGATTAATAAAGCCCGCAGATAGTAGCTGAAAGTTGATATGTACATTTATTTGTGTGATTTCTGTTTGGTCATACATATCCGATGTATGTGTCCCACAGGAATATGACTATCGCCATTTTGGACCTATGATGACACATGCTAACCAGCAGCACCCTCTGACTTTGCCCCAAAAAGGCTGCAATCACCAGGCAAATCCATGATGTAAAAACAAAATGCAACGCCTGTATTATACTTCAGGGAAAAGCGCTGTTGAGGTGTTACATATCAGATACCAATACATTCCCTCCCAACTGCATTTTGTAGCACATTTACACATCTGCAGTATCTATGTAAAAAAAAATGGATTGCTTGTTGAAAAACCTTTCTAATAAACATTGACTTCTGCATTAACACCATGTCTGTGTATTTGTGCTTTGATGGTCAACCATTTAGAAACAAGTTTGTCTCAAAGTTTGTCATCTGCAAACCTCTTGCTGGAGGACTTATTGTAGAAAAACATGCCCGGGGCATGAATCGAGTCCCATCACTGTCCTCCAAGAGTTGCTGAATTGTCTCTTCCCTAAAGTCTGGTTTATTGCAAGGTATATGTAGAGCAGGGTTTCCGTTATGTAAATGTGGCATGGGACATTTGACCGGCAGCATTTCAATTTACCGGACCCATGTGCATTTGGTGCGTAACGTGATTAGTGTGTCCACCCACGTTGCTCAGAATGACAGAAATCACATTTAGATTATGATAATCACTCTCAACAGAACAGCCAAGTCGAGGATGCAACGACGAGTGTCCTTACCGTGAATTTTGAAGATGTTAGAATCAGTGGAGGCGCCTCAGAGGAGGAGGACCATCCTAATCATTAAATTTCATAAAAATGTTAAAACATTTCAAAAGTTATTTTTTTAGATAAAACTATACTATATGATGCGTTGTGTTTTGAAGTCCACAAGTGAAGGGAAAAGGTGAGAGGAGGAGAGCGCAGAGATGCGAGAAGGAATACAATGTGGCTGCTATGAAAGTGAACTGTGTTTTTGTGTGACCAGGGGTGTATTCAATCTGCCGATTCTGTTGAAAAACGTTTCTAAAATGGAAGCAAATGGAATGAAACGGGGATAAACATACCTGCATTTGTCCAATAGAAACTCTCATTTGCTACAGTTGGACTAATGATTACGCCCTAGATCAGCTAGATGCAGGCAAGAGTGTGCAAGGAGGTATTGAATGTGTCACTGTCTGTCCATGTGTCACTGTCACCTCCAATTTTTCTCTCGACCTGTGTGCACCTACGTTGTAAACTTCCATTCATAGGCTAGGTTGTAGCTACCTCATGATGGGTATAGGGAAAATTAGAGTATCATGTAGTAGCCTAAACCTATCCATGTTACATTGAACTGGGTGAATGGAATATGAATGACAGCCATCCAATATACTGTAATAGAAATAAGGCTATGCTCATGAAAAAAAAGTGTCCTCCCTCATCTTAAACAGCACCGACCGCCACTGGTTAGAGTAACTTTTCCTCAGCCAACAAGAGGATTAAAGAAAAGCATTGTGTGAGTTTGAAGTTTGGGGAAGCACATTTTCACCTTAAAAATGCACCTTTATAATAGAGCATTCCATGCATTATCGCATTTGCAAACGTGTGTAAAATAGCCTACTATTCGTAATGTAATGAGTAGATTGGATAATCCTAATTTAACAATATAACTCAATCACTGTTCACAAAAAAAGACTGTGTAATGCATGGCTGAGTTTGTATAGTGGAGAGACCTGGGCTATCGGCTCTATCAGATACTTTTCTTCTTTCTTTCCATGTGGAAAAACACATTTCATGCAATTCTACTGCACTTTATATGACCGGAGAATATTTTTTGAATAATACAATTACAGGGTAGCCCACTCTGTTGACACTGACAAAGGTCAATGAAAACGTTTTTGTCCGTATAATAGGCCTATGAGACGGGGAGACAAATATAATATGACGTCCATCTAAACTGTCCAAATACAAACTTTTAACTGGCACTGAACCAACAATGATAATGAGTGAATATGCACAGTGCCCACTCACCAGACCACCAGGCGTGAGCCAGGTGCCCCGGTCTGGCTCACAAAACAAAAGTGATGTAGGTTAAGCACGTGAAGTAATGAGCAGGGTTCTGTGTTTTCATGTCCAAAAGTGATTGATTTGGATAAAAGCAATTTATCTGCCTTCCCAATAAAACGAGTTTGCACGTTTCTGAACAGTGCAACATACTGCATTGTTGACAACATGACCGAGCAGGGAGCGCCTCCCTCACCGTTTTCGCCCAGTCATGTGACTGGCCATAGCCCAGTTCAACTTTTGGGCAGCTTAATCGAATTCCCTCACTGTTGTTGTAAGAGTCGAATAGGGCAGTTGCTTAGAGAAAAGACAGGAGGAGATCTACTATTGGAGGTATTAATGTTATTGTGGAGAATTGAGAGACTGGGTGTCGTAGTGAAATTCTTCTGGATCCCAGAACATTCGGGTGTGGAAGGGAATGAAATTGTAGACCAGTTAGTCAAAAGAGCTTTGAGTCGAGATATAATTGTTCCACTGGGTAGAGGTGAGGTGAAATCAAATCAACATCAAATCAAATTTGATTGGTCACATACACGTGTTTAGCAGATGTTATTGCGGGTGTAGCGAAATGCTTGTGTTTCTAGCTCTAACAGTGCAGTAATATCTAACAATTAATATCTAACCATTTCACAACAATACACACAAATCCAAAGTAAAGGAATGGAATTTAGAATATTATCAGGTATGATGGTAAGACGCAGATGCAGACGTCGAATGAATGCAGACGTATTGTTCACGTCGAATGAACAATAGTTTAATGTTCCAACAGGAGCAGGCAATAGACAGGTCAAGGCAGGCAGCGGTCAGTAAACCAACGGTGGGGTAACGGTACTGGGTGGGGCAACGGTACTGGGCGGCAGGCAGGCTCAGGGTCAGGGTAAGGCAGAGGTCGGTAATCCAGGGGGGCAAAGGTACAGGTCGGCAGGCAGGCTCAGGCAGAGTGGTCAGGCAGGCGGGCTCGGAGTCAGGACAGGCAAGTGTCATACCAGGTGGTGATGCAACCGGTCAGGATGCTCTCGATGGTGCAGGACCATCCTAATCATTAAACTTTTTGAGGATCTGAGGACCCATACCAAATCTTTTCAGTCTCCTGAGGGGAAAAGGTGTTGTCGTGCCCTCTTCACGACTGTCTTGTTGTGTTTGGACCATAATAGTTTGTTGGTGATGTGGATTCCAAGGAACTTGAAACTCTCGACCCGCTCCATTACAGCCCCGTCGATGTTAATGGGTGCCTGTTAGGCCTGTCTTTTCCTGTAGCCCGCGATCAGCTCCTTTGTCTTGCTCACATTGAGGGAGAGGTTGTTGTCCTGGCACCACACTGCCAGGCCTCTGACCTCCTGTTGAAGAGAGGGAAAGATTGAACTGTAGGGTCATTGAGGTTGGACGGGGTTGGACAAGGGTTGGAAAGGATTTGGGGGATGGGGGATGGGGGAGGGTCTATTAGAAGTCAGTAGGACTCTTTTTTATTTTCTCAGAAGTACTGAGTTAGAAGTGTTGTCAACCGTGATTGACCACACACTCCAGCACATTAGGTGGCACCTTTGACGTTTGTTTGCAAAGCCCCATTATATCATAGAAGAAGAAGAAGAAAAAGAAGAAGAAGAAGACGGGGGTAGGGGTGCTCATGTTTCTGGGGTTCCAAAGTGTCCGGTGCGAGAGAGGAAGGTTGAAGTGGCCAGAGTCAGAGTAGTGCAGAGGATGTTGAAGGCTGATGCAGTGAAGAAAGTAGAGCAGGATGGGTCAAGGGTGAGGGATCCTATTGAGTAGTAGATTTGAGGGATAGGGTAACGAGTGAGTTATGCTTCAGTAAAGTTGGCTTCTTAGCGTTCATAGCAATCACAGAGAAAAGATGTTGTGGTGGCAGCTGGGGTATATGAGATTTGACATCAGAAGAGTTACAGGGTGTGTTGAGGGGTAGTTTCCCATCCTCCCAGGCCGTTGGCATGGTGCAGAAGCAGATAGTGTAAAGGTAATGGAATGGGGGTGGTGGGTTTTAGTGTAGGTGGTAGCTGCAGTAAAATAGGCTACCTGTTTACATGTAAGTATTTTATTGCAGAAGAGGTGATTTGTATTTTTATGAAATAGTGTTATTTAGGTGTAGGGTTAGTTGTTGGGGCAAGTTTTTCCTTTTAGGGACAGGAATAATTAAATTAATTTGACTGGCCTCACACTTTGGTACAGTAGGTGGCGGTGTATGCACCTTTAAATTGGATGCGATCCGCAAACCAATCCCAAAGAAGAAGAAAAAGACAGCTTCCGTTTGCCCGCTGTTCGTATCAAAAGCATCACCTCCTAGGCCCGTGTCGTCGTTTTTCTAGTATCATCTACCGCCCAGCCATCATGTCGTCCAGAACATTTTTCGTAGGAGGAAACTGGAAGATGAACGGTGACAAGAAAAGCCTGGGCGACCTCATAACGACCCTGAACACCGCAAGCCTCCACGATGAAACCGGTATACAATGTTTTTTTGTCTCAAAGTATCTTGTCTAGAATTAACCCTAATACGTTGTTTACAGTTCATTCTGACTGATACCAATATCCAATACTTGCATGTAAAGAGTAAATGTGAAATATTTTTTTAACACTATGCGTCAAACGACACCATAACATTGTAGTTTCGTGACATGTATATTTTGACCGCTCCATCCATGCAGGGTTGTTGGCCTAGCGCAAGCTGTGCTCATTGGCCTGAGCATAGTTTATCATATCTGAGTGCATCGATGACACCTGGGCTTTGAATTCCCAATAAGCCTGCTTGTCTGTAATGCCTTTTGACTTGAGAGTGACTGGCTGAACACTGGTCCTGAGTCAATTTGACCACAGTCCTAATCATCTGTCACTTGCAAAGAAACCTTATGCTTGGCCAGTGTTTATGGGATAGGCCAGGGTTCCCCAACTGGTGGGCCGAATTTGGCCCGCGGGTGATTTTTCATGGGTCCCCATGTTTTCAGATTTAATTAAAAAAAAAATGTATGTCATTGTTGGCCATGAAGACTAAAATCTAGAGGTTGACCGATTATGATTTTAATGCTGATACCGGTTTATTGAGCTATATATATATATATATATATATATATATATATATATATATATATATATATATATATATATATATATATATATATTTTGTAATAATGACAATTACAACGATACTGAATGAACAAGGAACACTTAAAAAAAAAAAAAAAAAAAAAACTTAAATCAAATTTAGTCTCAAATAAATAGGGAAACATGTTCAATTTGGTTTAAATAATGCAAAAACACAGTGTTGAAGAAGTACGTAAAAGTGCAATATGTGCCATGTAAAAAAGATAACGTTTAAGTTCCTTGCTCAGAATGTGAGAGCATATGAAAGCTGGTGGTTCAATATTCCCAGTTCTTCAATATTCCCAGGTAAGAAGTTTTAGGTTGTAGTTATTATAGGAATTATGACGCGTCGACTATTTCTGTCTATACCATTTGTATTTCATATACCTTGACTATTGGATGTTCTTATAGGCCCTTTAGTATTGCCAGCGTAATCTCTGGAGTTAATAGGCTTGAAGTCATAAACAGAGCTGTGCTTCAAGCATTGCTAAACACTGCTGGCAAACGCAGTAAAGTGTTGTATGAATGAATGCTTACGAGCCTGCTGCTGCTTATCACCGCTCAGACTGCTATCACATATCAAATCATAGACCTAATTATAATATAATAAACACAGAAATACAATAAACACAGAAATACGAGCCTTAGGTCATTAATATGGTCAAATCCGGAAACTATAATTTCAAAAACAAAACGTTTATTCTTTCAGTGAAATACGGAACCGTTCCGTATCTTATCGAACGGGTGGCAACCCTAAGTCTAAATATTGCTGTTCAATGTTATGTCATAATTATGTAAAAATCTGGCAAATTAATTATGGTCTTTGTTAGGAAGAAATGGTCGCATATACCCTGACTCTGCTTGCACTGAATGCAAGAGAAGGGACACAATTTCCCTAGTTAATATTGCCTGCTAACATGAATTTCTTAACTAAATATCCAGGTTTAAAAAAACATACTTCTGTGTATTGATTTTAAAAAATGCATTGATGTTTATGGTTAGGTACATTTGTGCAATGATTGTGTTTTTTTCGCAAATGCGCTTTTGTTAAATCATCACCCGTACAGAAGTGGCCGTACAGAATATACAGCCTCTGCAGAAGTCAGGGCTTTCATACTTCTTAAAAAAAAAATAATAATAATAATTTAACTAGGTAGGTCAGTTAACAACAAATTCTTATTTACAATGACAGCCTACCAAAAGGCCTCTTTTGTCCTATATTTTTTTATTTAAAACGCATCACGACAAGAGACAATGCAACACTACATAAAGAGAGACATTAGACCGCAACATAACATGGCAGAAACACATGACAACACAGCATGGTAGCAGCACAACATGACAACATGGTAGCAGCACAACATGGTAGCAGCACAAAACAGACATTGTTGGGCACAGACAAAGGGCAAGAAGGTAGAGACAACAGTACATCATGCAAAGCAGCCACAACTGTCAGTAACAGTGTCCATGATTGGGTCTTTGAATGAAGAGATTGAGATAAAACTGTCCCGTTTGAGTGTTTGTTGCAACTTGTTCCAGCCACTAGCTGCAGCCAACTGAATAGACAAGCAACCCCGGGATGTGGGTGCTTTGGGGACCTTTTAACAGAATGTGACTGACAGAACAGAAGCACCTACATCCCGGGGTTGCTTGTCTATGTGGAGGATGAGTGCTGCGGTAGATATCTCAGATAGGGGGGGATGAGGCCTAAGAGGATTTTATAAATAAGCAACAACCAGTTTGTCTTGTGACGGGTATACAGAGATGACCAGTTTACAGAAGAGTATAGAGTGCAGTAATGTGTCCTATAAGGAGCATTGGTGGCAAATCTGATGGCCAAATGGTAAAGAACATCTAGCCTCTCGGGAGCACCTTTACCTGCCGATCTAGAAATTACGTCTCCATAATCTAGCATGGGTAGGATGGTCATCTGAATCAGGGTTAGTTTTGCAGCTGGGGTTAAAGAGAAGCGATTACGATAGAAGAAACAGTCTAGATTGAACTTTAGGCTGCAGCTTTGATATGTGCTGAGAGAAGGACAGTGCACCGTGTAGCCATACTCCCAAGTATTTGTATGAGGTGACCACCTCAAGCTCTAAACCCTCAGAGGTAGTAATAACACCTGTGGGGAGAGAGGGGCAATCTTCTTACCAAACCACATGACCTTTGTTTTGGAGGTGTTCAGAACAAGGTTAAGGGCAGAGAAACTTGTTGGACACGAAGAAAGCTTTGCAGAGCTGTTGTGAAAGAAGTTGTCTAGGTGAGTTTGTGTTTATACAGGACCTCCAGCCCCCACCTACCGTCAACCAGTCATGTCAATGCGAAGCTATAAGGTGCCCTCCGCATAGTCAAAACATTTGGGAGGCGTACAACGATGCGGTACGGAGCTCCGTTTGGCCTCCGGAGGCTCTGCGATTGCATCACACCCTCTGTACGCAGCCTACAGATTGCATTTCTGGGGCAAGGATGAATTGGCTTTTAAAGTGCCTCTCAACTGATGACTATGTGGGCGATGAAACTATGGAAAGCCCTTCATTTCCAAGCGAAGTGGGCGGAGGACTGTTTGGGCGACGCGAGCATGGGCAAGGGACGTGAACTGGGTTGGACCAAAGTTGGGGAAAGCTGAACTTTATGCAAATACTTTGTGACATCACTAGGGTTGCACATTTGTGGAATATTCAGAGGTAGAAACTTTCTATGGGAATAAATGCAAATTAATACCATTTTAAATGTAGATTTATTTTGCATTGGACATATTTACCATATCATAAAGAGACAGAAACATAAACCTTTTACCTTAAGTAGACATAATTGTAAATGTTTAAGTCCTTCCAATATAAATAACAATTTAGTTACGAATTGAACTTTAATTAAATTAGTTGACTCTTCATATGGGATGATTTCACTGAACAACAAAAGAAAGGGAATATTGAATGATCCCCAATGATCCAACGCATCTCCCAAAAACGTTTTCAACATGCATCTGTAAAATGATAGTCTAGAAACTAAAGCTTTGGTTATCTTCCTCTCAGGCTTCCATGTCTTCTCCCTGGACCTCCTCAATGTCTACCTCTTGAACATCAGACTCTAAGGCCTCATTTTCACTGTCACTTTCTTTTTCATCAATTTTTCAACCCTTGTATTGGTCAGCCTGTTGCATGCTTTGGTGTGTGTGTGTTCCCAAACAAGGACCAGTTGCACTCTGAGGTGGCTGATATTGGTGGGATTTGGATGATGATGGAGGCAACAGGAGAAAGAGCCTAAGATTCACAAAGGCCCTTCCACCAGGTGGCTGATGAGATATGTTGGCACGACTGCCATATTGCATCTCTATCCCAAAGACCTTGGTTGGAAGTGTACTTCGTCAGACTGCCAAGAAACTTGCCCTCTTCCAAGCCAAGGTGGCCAGACACGGTAGTGATGACACCATAGGTCTTGTTTATCTATGCACCAGACAGGATGCTCTTGCCAGCATTCTTGGGTCCAACATGTACGCTGCGGCGTATATGGACTTCAGGCAGAAGTCTTCACGCTTTTTGATGCATTTCAGAACTGCAGTTTTTGCAATAGTCTGCTTTCTCAATGATTTGCTTGATCTTCACTTGAACTCTGCATCCAGCAAATTAGTATATAAAGCATGTCTGATTGGAGGGGTGTATGCTGGGCGAAGAACATAAAAAAATCTCTTCCGATACACATTGTCTGTGAGCATCAATGTCAACCAGTTGCATACACAGCTTGAGCAAGACATTCATTAGTATTTATCTGACTACATTCCTCCATTGAGTCAAAAAAAACTTCTGATTTCAGGAGGACCATGAGCTGTTGCTATCGATAAGGTGTCTGATTAATAATTTTCACCTCGAATAGAAGTAGAGGGACTTTTGTCAGAGGTTACTTGTTGTGAGCGCTGAAGGAACTTTATGTACTTGGCCAGATGATTCTGCATCTTTGTTGCATTCTTCACATATGATTTGGCACAGTATTTGCAAATGTACACAACTTTTTCTTCTACATTGGCTGCAGTGAAATGTCTCCACACATCAGATAGTGCCCGTGGCATTTTCCTGTAAACATTAGAAAAAGAAGTTTAAACATTTACACTATTCTGTGTACAGATAAATAGTTAAGCAGTTAGATTAAACAACTCCTTTGTAAGATAAATGTTTTAAAATGAAAGGGAACACTAAAATAACACATCCTAGATCTGAATGAATGAAATATTCTTATTAAATACTTTTTTCTTTACATAGTTGAATGTACTGACAACAGAATCACACAAATTATCAATGGAAATCAAATTTATCAACCCATGGAGGTCTGGATTTGGAGTCGCACTCAAAATTAAAGTGGAAAACCACACTACAGACTGATCCAACTTTGATGTAATCTCCTTAAAACAAGTCAAAATTAGGCTCAGTAGTGTGTGTGGCCTCCACGTGCCTGTATGACCTCCCTACAAGCCTGGGCAAGCTCCTGATGAGGTGGCGGATGGTCTCCTGAGGGATCTCCTCCCAGACCTGGACTAAAGCATCCTACAACTCCTGGACAGTCTGTGGTGCAATGTGGCGTTGGTGGATGGAGCGAGACATGATGTCCCAGATGTGCTCAATTGGATTCAGGTCTGGGGAACGGGCGGGCCAGTCCATAGCATCAATGCCTTCCTCTTGCAGGAACTGCTGACACACTCCAGCCACATGAGGTCTAGCATTGTCTTGCATTAGGAGGAACCCAGGGCCAACCGCACCAGAACATGGTCTCACAAGGGGTCTGAGGATCTCATCTCGGTACCTAATGGCAGTCAGGCTACCTCTGGCGAGCACATGGAGGGCTGTGCGGCCCCCCAAAGAAATGCCACCCCACACCATGACTGACCCACCGCCAAACCGGTCATACTGGAGGATGTTGCAGGCAGCAGAACATTCTCCAAGGAGTCTCCAGACTGTCATGTCTGTCACATGGGCTCAGTGTGAACCTGCTTTCATCTGTGAGGAGCACAGGGCGCCAGTGGCGAATTTGCCAATCTTGGTGTTCTCTGTCAAATGCCAAACGTCCTGCACAGTGTTGGGCTGTAAGCACAACCCCCACCTGTGGACGTCGGGCCCTCATACCACCCTCATGGAGTCTGTTTCTGACCGTTTGAGCACATTTGACACATGCACATTTGTGGCCTGCTGGAGGTCATTTTGCAGGGCTCTGGCAGTGCTCCTCCTGCTCTTCCTTGCACAAAGGCGGAGGTAGCGGTCCTGCTGCTGGGTTGTTGCCCTCCTACGGCCTCCTCCACGTCTCCTGATGTACTGGCCTGTCTCCTGGTAGCGCCTCCATGCTCTGGACACTACGCTGACAGACACAGCAAACCTTCTTGCCACAGCTCGCATTGATGTGCCATCCTGGATGAGCTGCACTACCTGAGCCACTTGTGTGGGTTGTAGACTCCATCTCATGCTACCACTAGAGTGAAAGCACCGCCAGCATTCAAAAGTGACCAAAACATCAGCCAGGAAGCATAGGAACTGAGAAGTGGTCTGTGGTTATCACCTGCAGAACCACCCCTTTATTGGGGGTGTCTTGCTAATTGCCTATAATTTCCACCTGTTGTCTATTCCATTTGCACAACAGCATGTGACATTTATTGTCAATCAGTGTTGCTTCCTAAGTGGACAGTTTGACTTCACAGAAGTGTTATTGACTTGGAGTTACATTGTGTTTAAGTGTTCCCTTTATTTTTTTGAGCAGTGTATATTCACCCCACCCAGTATTGTAATCAAAACTTACCAGAAAGCATGTGGTCCTTGGCTCAGACAGTATAGTAGTGTGGGCTCAATAGCATCTCATTAGTGTGCAAGATTTTGAGAATCAGCTGTACATGTGATGGAAGAATGCACTGTGCATGCAGAGGGTTGCAATTCCATTTAATTGGGGATAGTTTAACCAAAATATACCACAAGACCTAGAATTTCCTTAAGTGTATCCCACAAAAAAGGTTCACTGTTATAAGCAAACTTCTTTTATGAATTTAAGCAAAATACCCGGGCTTAACTTCCCATGGAAAAATTACAGAAATATACCGGAGAGTTTCCAACCCTTTGCAACCCTAGATGTGACAAATGCAATTTGATTTGATTTCTTCTGATGTTCTCCTAACTCCTCCTACTGTCTCCCTCTCTTGTCTCCTCACCCCCACCGTTGTCTCCCTCTTATACACTCACACAGAGGTGGTGTGTGGCGCTCCCACCGTCTACCTCGACTTTGCCCGCTCGAACCTGGATGCCAGGATCGGTGTGGCCGCACAGAACTGCTACAAAGTCGCCAAGGGGGCTTTCACTGGCGAGATCAGGTAAGGCTCCACACTTGCGTATGACGACACGTCTTCCACTTTGAGACAGAATCTGTGACAGAAAACTTGTTAAAGATGGCCTCCTTATTGGGCGATTTATTTATTTTTCGGTTCTCAGATTGTTCCTGGTTGTTCCTGTAAAAGGAACTTCATTGGGAAAAAAAAAAAGTATCATAATGAAATTGGCCTATTTAGACCTAACCATGCGTCCTGTAAGATCCTATGTTCTGTGGACCGTACATGATACAGACAACATCTTGGCGTTATTATACTCCTTATAGTTTTAGACATATGTATTTTTGAATCTAGACATACTCCATATTTTCACATTAATATTACTCATTTTCACCCAGCTACTTTTCCCACCAGAGATGCGTTTCCATCAAACAGACTTGTTGCGGATAAAAGGCTGTGCGTGAACACGTAGTGCACATAAACATTTTTCCCGTTAAATTCCTATGTACCGAATGTGAAAAATACCAGTTAAATGGGTTTCCGTGGCATTTTCAACTCTACCGATGGTTTCGTCACAACAGATGTTGCGTTATGTAGCGAATGTGCTCACTCTGGTCTTGATATGTGCTCTCTAGCCAACAGCTGGCCGATACAGTGAGGGTAGGCTACTCTACATGATGGCATTTAATTATGGATATGAGCGAGATCATTTTTATTTGTCAAATGCCAGCCAAGCATGGATCATCATGTCACCAGAGTAAGACCCTGGATATTTATTGGTAAGGAGCATCGTGCTCATTACCGTGCACTTTCACCACGCTGTGAGGTTGACCACGACTTATTTAATCTGTAGCCTAATAAATGTTTTTTTTTTTTTCCTGAGTCCTAGTGGGAGGAGCTCTTGACTCTTAGTTTACTTCGACATGATGGTTATTACA
The DNA here is from genome assembly GCF_018296145.1 of Oncorhynchus tshawytscha. Taxonomy (NCBI): domain Eukaryota; kingdom Metazoa; phylum Chordata; class Actinopteri; order Salmoniformes; family Salmonidae; genus Oncorhynchus; species Oncorhynchus tshawytscha. The sequence continues at coordinate 35,947,039 of NC_056441.1, forward strand.
TCAATATTTGCGCAAAAAGGCATATCCACCTCTATTTCTCGCTCATTTTATTTAACAGAAACCAGATCCTTCACCATGTCTGTTGGCATTTCTAAAATTGTAACGGCATTTCATGTTTCCATCTGCCCGGTCGTGACTTTTTTTCCCCATGCGTCAGGTAATTAATCCACATGAAATGGTTTGCCTGCAACCTGTTTAGTGAATTTGAGGGCTCTACAGTGCGACCATTATACTCACAATATTAAAAATAGATGTGTGCGAACTGAAAAAGTAAAGTATGAGCACATGCGCGACTTATGATTTCATAACAACAAAGTATTTCTGCCGTTTGTTTCATAAGTGGTAGCTAATCACACAAAGAACCATAGAAATAAGATTGGTTTCTTATTTCTATGCCAGGAACTACGTAGGGTCCCATATATCCCACCTGGCGTGCAGCAACAGTGCCTGGACCGCAGCAACAGTGCCTGGGGTGCTGTGCACACTGAGTGAAGTTGGTTGAATTTACCCAAAAGTCTACTAAAGTGACTTGTTGCTTGGCTATTTACATTATTTTGTTCATACACTAGGTTGTTATTCATAATTTGAAGAGCAGGCATTGTGGCTATTCATATTTTGCAGTAAAACTGTAAATAAGAAAATCTCAAGAGTAGACAGGTTAAAGGTGCAATATGTAGAAATCGATCTGGCATTTCCTGGCTGCTAGAATCCTAATAGTTAGCCTAATTTCAGTTTGTGACAAAAACAAGCTCTCATTATGCAGAGAATCTTTGTACCATCTAAACCGCTGTGAAATATATTTTCCAGAACCCAAAATATTGTATTTTCAGTTTGAAGCTGGTGTACAAAACCGCAAGTTAAAGATGCAAAAACGTACGAATGGGAAGCATGGAAATGGCGCACCTAGAACACATCTACCGCTTCTTAGACTTGCTTTCAATGCAAATGACAGATCTATAACTCACATTTTTATGTGAATTTGGTCTGGTTGCCAAAAAAAGTGACATACTGCAGCTTTAAATGTTTTAATGTGCTTTTACTTAGAAAATAGTCCTGATCATATAGGCCTAGACAATATCCAAAATAACTACAAATACACTGAATTCATACATTTCCTGTAATTTAAATGGTAAAGTCATGTCCTTCTACAAACAATGCCACAACTGTTTCCAATCTGGATGGTACATTTGATAATGTATTAAATTTTGCGGTGTTTTTCAGATGCAATCGAGGCATTAGAATGTACCAGAGGCCACCAAAATATAGGTCATTTGGCCCGGGAAGGCCTGGCTCACAGCCCTCCTTTAGGATTGCACATTCAGCAAGTCACCAGCAGAGGGAGTTACCTTTTTTGAATCCATTTTCCCATTCACTGTGTTGATGGTGCACATAACATTGATCATACCTTCAGACTTAGCAGAGAGCCCGCACTGGAAATGGGATGTACCTGTAGAGTGTATTGTTCCAAACAATACCTTTTAAAATGAGCACAATCAAAACGGGTAGTTGACAATTCCCACATTGAACAAATGAATGTGAAAATGTAATTTCAGAATCAAAAATGGCCACTTTCATCATGATTTAAAAAAAAATACAAATGGTTTGATACAAATGTAATAAAGCATTTCAAACATCCTTCCTCCCAATGATGTTTGTGAGAATTGCCAGAAAAATATGAGATACCAAAAATGTACTTTGTGCTATTTTCAATTAAATCTACCATTAGTGGATGTATTGAGTCTCCCTCTCTCGCTTCCTCAGCCCTGCGATGATAAAGGACTGTGGTGTGGAGTGGGTGATTCTGGGCCACTCGGAGAGGCGTCATGTGTTCGGGGAGAGCGACGAGCTGATTGGTCAGAAGGTGGCCCACGCCCTGGAGAGTGACCTGGGGGTGATCGCCTGCATCGGAGAGAAGCTGGAGGAGAGGGAGGCTGGAACCACAGAGGATGTGGTGTACGCCCAGACCCAGGCCATTGCAGGTAACAGCTGGGATCGAACCCTGGGTCTGATGTGCGTCACAGGACTGTTAGTCCTGTGACTAACACGGTAATCTTTCTTGTGATACACCACACCAGCACATGATGTACAGTACATACCCATTGTTTTCTCCACTGAATCATTCCGTGTGATTTAAAAAAAATGTATTTTTAATGTCCATGAAAGCTCAATTGTATCTCTTCTACCCACTCTAGATTCAGTTATCCAGCTCCGCATAGCACTGTTGCGCACCTTCCAATTTTTTTTCCAAAACCTTCCAATTTCGGTTTAAGTGGAAAATGTTAGTCTCAAAGGGTACATTTGGGGGAATTTTGTGCCTGTTATTCAGGAGGTAGTCAAAGGGGTTGGCAGTAGTTCACTAAACGGTGGTGTTGCATGAATGGAACCCTTGCCTGAGACCTAAAAATTGGTTTACCTACCTTGCCTTATCATTATCTTACCATTATCTACATACAGTGCCGTCCATTATCTTGATAATAAGCTGTTGTGTTGTAGACAACGTGAAGGACTGGAGCAAAGTGGTGCTGGCTTACGAGCCTGTGTGGGCCATCGGTACCGGCAAGACGGCCTCACCCGAGCAGGTACGACTCATCACCGTTTCTTAACAATATTGACTTATTTCCATACGTTGTGCATACTTTACTATGTTATTTAATAGTTACAAGCCGCTCTGTGGGGGGATGCATATTGGTTTTGCCCTCCCCACTCAGACCACACCCAGACAGTCCTAGAAAAATTATTGCTTGAGGAATTGCTCTTTGCTATGAAGACGTTTGTTTTCAATTTTTTTTAAATAATAAAATCACAGTAAAGTACTTAATTGTTAACCAGGAATGATTTGATATTGAGATGGCTGCATTGGACCTTTTCAATCTTTATTTATCCAGGATAGTCTCAGAGAATCTATTTCTCAAGAGACCCGGTCCAAGAGAGATCTGGTTCAAGTGTGCATGAACCTATTTACTATACAGTGCATTCAGAAAATATCCATACCCCTTTTACTTTTTCCATATTTTGTTATTTTAGACTTAATCTAAAATTGATTTAAATATTTTTCCCTCAATCTACACATAATACCCCATAATGACGAAGCGAAAACATGTTTTTAGAAATGTTTGCACATTTTTTTTTTTTTTTTAAATGTACACAACTCATTACATTTACATAAGTATTCACACACTTCACTCAGTACTTTTTTGAAGGACCTTCGGCAGTGATTACAGCCTTGAGTCTTCTTGGGTATGACACTACAAGCTTGGCACACCTGTATTTGGGGAGGTTCTCTTATCTGCAGATCCTCTCAAGCTCTGTCAGGTTGGATGGGGAGTGTTGCTGCACAGCTATTTTCAGGTCTCTCCAGAGATGATCGATTGGGTTCAAGTCCGGGCTCTGGCTGGGCCACTCAAGGACATTGAGACTCGTCCCAAAGCCACTCATGCGTTGCCTTGGCTGTGTGCTTAGGGTCGTTGTTCTGTTGGAAGGTGAACCTTGACCCCAATCTGAGCTCCTGAGTGCTCTGGAGCAGCTTCTCTCTGTACGTTGCTCCGTTCATCTTTCCCTCGATCCTGACTAGTCTCCCAGTCCCTGCCGCTGAAAAATATCCCCACAGCGTGATGCTGCCATCACCATGCTTCACCGTAGGGATGGTGCCAGGTTTCCTCCAGACGTGATGCTTGGCATTCAGGACAGTTGAATCTTGATTTTCATCAGACGAGAGAATCTTGTTTCTCATTGTCTGAGAGTCCTTTAGGTGACTTTTTGCAAACTAAGCAGGCTGTTATGTGCCTTTTACCGAGGAGTGGCTACCGTCTGGCCACTCTACCATTAAGGCATGACTGGTGGTGTGCTGCCGAGATGGTTGTCCTTCTGGAAGGTTCTCATGTCCACAGAGGAGCTCTGGAGCTCTGTCAGAGTGACAAAGGTCGTGACCAAGGCTCTTCTCCCCCGATTGCTCAGTTTGGCCGGGCGGCCAGCTCTAGGAAGAGTCTTGGTGGTTCTAAACTTCTTCCATTTAAGAATGTTGACGGCCACTGTGTTCTTGGGGACCTTCAATACTGCATTCATTTTTTTGGTACCTTCCCCAGATCGGTGCCTCGACACAATCCTGTCTCGGAGCTCTACAGACAATTCCTTCGACCTCATGGCTTGGTTTTTGCTCTGACATGGACTGTCAACTGTAGGACCTTTTTATATAGACAGGTGTGTGTCTTTCCAAATCATGTCCAATCAATTGAATTTACCACAGGTGGACTCCAATGAAGTTGTAGAAACATCTCAAGGATGATCAATAGAAACGGGACGCACCTGAGCTTAATTTCAAGTCTCATAACAAAGGGTCTGAATACTTATGTAAATAGGTTAATTGTTTTTTATGTTTAATAAAGGTGCAAACATTTCTAAACCTGTTTTTTTGCTTTTGCTTTGTCATTGAGGTATTGTGTGTAGATTGATGAGGAAAAACATTTCATAATAAGAATGTAACGTAACAAAATGTGGAAAAGGTCCAGGGGTCTGAATACTTTCCAAAAACACTGTACATTTGTGTGTGTGTGTGTGTATTTCTCGTCTCGCGCCAGGCCCAGGAGGTGCATGAGAAACTGAGGGAGTGGATCAGGGCCAACGTCTCTGAGGCCGTGGCCGACTCTGTCCGCATCATCTACGGAGGTCAGTATGGGACACCCTGTACCCAGCGCTGGGAACCTTATCTTATCAGAGGGTCTCTTCCATTCTCTACAAGGCTGCTGATAGCTAAGAGATAATCCCCAGAGACACTGTTCCTAATGGAAATGTAAAGTATGTATTAGGCTGAGTAGAGATGGGGACAATTAACACTGACAATCAAATGGAGTTTAGAGCATGTATAACGTATAACATTACTTTGGTGGGTATGTACATTGGTATCTTGAGAATGATATTAATTAGTGTTCCTAAACCTTTGCTATGCAAGAATTTCATCAGTTTTTTTATAATATATGTACAGACACATGCTTGTGAAGTTATTTTGTTTATCCAAAGTCCCTCCCTTCTCCTCCAGGCTCAGTTACAGGGGCCAACTGCAAAGAGCTGGGCTCCCAAAACGACGTGGACGGCTTCCTGGTTGGCGGAGCCTCCCTCAAGCCAGAGTTTGTTGACATCATCAACGCGCGTGCCTAGAGCGCACAAGAGCAACCTAACCTGCTGCTAGTAGTGTTCTGTGACTGTCCCTCTTCCCAGAGTCTCTGTGTGACAATGTCTTACCTGTGTTTTTGTGTCTGTCAACAAGGGACTATTTGACTCACTTTGTACTACACTGTAGTTTAGGCCCGCCACAGTAAAAGTCTCCATTGGTTGATGCAGATGGTATTCTATGTGTTGAGGATGGGACTTTTTACATTGGAACGGCCCTTTGGATGCAAGTTCCTAACAACTGCTATATCAGTATACATTCTAAAATGTATTCTTCTGATATATTAATAAGCACTGCACTTGATGTTCCACACTGGATATGTGTTCACTCACAACTGTAGAGGGACCAGTACTTAGTGTATTGCTAGTGACTGTACAAGTTGCATTAGTCACTAGAAGCAGTCATGCACGCGCTTGGTTTAGTCCTGCCCTTTCTCTCCTATTGGTTGAAGCACATGTCAATAACTTTTTCCAGCAAAAGACTGTCAAGACAAACCCACAAGGCTGAAGACTACTTGAATAAATGGTTTAGTCTGTGCTGTGAACTTGCCTGTGTTCTCCCTCCTTTGAGTCTGTCCTCCGTTTCTGTGGCTTTTTATTGTCATGGTGTCGACCTTGAGGCATTGCATCATTTATTAGAGCCAACTGAAGTCTCTCCAGTTACTGCATGACTCTAGTAGAAATGACTCCTTCCATCCACCAAAAGCACACTGGATAATCCTTTCTTATAAACAAAACGATTGAAAAGGAAAAGGTGGAACAATCACTCACTATTAAGATGTATTTCTGTTTAAACAATTTAAAAGCTTGATGTTTCAGCCATCAAATGCCTCCATCAGAACCTTTACAATGATTGTGTTTTGTCTGCACCTCTACTCACCTGGTTGAGCACCCTCCACTTCTTTCCATTCTAAACAATCAGGATTTTAGTTTTTCCTATATTCATTTAGCAGCAGTGTGCTGCTTATAAGATCAGAGTAACAAGTTAAATATCTTCCTCAGAGAAACCTCCAAGGTAACTAGCAAGTTGTCTTGTAATCCTGAAAGTGTATTCAACCCAATTTAAAGGGATACTTTGAGAATTTTGTCTACTTCCCCAGAGAGGTGAACTCGTAGATACCATTTTTATGTCTCTGCGTTCAGATTGAAGGAAGCTGCTAACTAGTGTAGCACAAATGCTTACTAGGGTTAGCGCAATGACTGGAAGTCTTTGGGGAACCACTAGCTGTTCCTGTAGACTTCCAGTCATTGCGCTAACGCTAGTTAGCATTTGCTCATGAAACTACCTCCAATGGTTGCATTTACACAGGCAGCCCAAACTCCCTTCAAAGGGCTTCATTGCTAACATCCTGAAATATCCCTTCTTGATATTTTAGAATTGTTAGCTAAGATACAGTAACTTTACACTAGCTAAATAGTTTACAAAATGGTATAATCAATTCACTTGCCAAACATCAGGAAGTGTTTGTCATCTGTTCTGTATTTACATGGGAAAGTTGTGTGTGTGTGGGATAGTCGGAGCATACTGTGGCATCCAGCACCGTAAATTGGGAACTACACGTACAGCACACAGAATGTGCATTGGTTGTAGAACCAGAAAAGGTTTTAACATCAGTAATTTACATTTGTGTGTAGGAAGAGATTGCCCCCAAATGCTGATCTGTCATTTTTGTATAGCAAAAGCGGGGGCGGTTGTAAGCCGATCCTAGATTTGTTAAACACTTTATTAATACAAAAAAAGAGAATGTCAGTGTGGTTGAAACTGTAAATTACCATTTTATTTCACACATGTCCTTTCATGACAGGCTTTCTGTCTTTCAACACAGCAATTCTGTTGCCAGGGTAACCAAAGGAAAGCAGAAACGGGGACAAGCATGGAGGAACAGGCCAATTCCTGCAAACATAGCAACACCAGGAGAGCCTTTTGAAGTAACCAAGAAACAACAACAAAAACGAGGGATGACTGCAGAGCCAGGAAAGGAAAGTGGAGAAGAGGACGAAGGAGGGAGAGCGCCGTTTTGGGTCGTCATGGGTGAATGAGAGCAAACAACTGCAAAATACAACGCATGTTCTTTTTATTCTCAGTCAGCCTGTAGTTAGTGTGTCCTTGTCAGCCATCAGTCGGAGTGTTGCTTTTTTTTGTATACAGCGCTGTGTGTTTCATTTTCTCTTTGACGCCCTTCAGGCTTCATATCTACACTTGTGTGTCTCTATGTGCACGTTTGTGTGTGTCGGTCGGTCTCTTTATATCTTGATCTGTCCATCTGTCTTTGTGTCTCCAAGTAACTGTGCATCTGGTTGGCGGCGATGTGTCGGTCTGTCTGGTCTCACAGGGCAGTGGGGTTTCTGAAGTTATAGCCTGCAAAGCGAGCTTGATCCCCCAACTCCTCCTCGATCCTAAAGAGACCAACAGAATGGACAAGGAGGGAAAATTAAAAAAAACGGTAAATGCATGTGAACAGAATTTGAATCTGACATCCATTTGCTCAAGGTAAAAGCCTGGGCAATCTGATCCTAGATCTGTGGTTAGGTTAGGGGGTGACTTCTACCTGCAGCTATAAACCCAGTGATCAGGGAGTTATAGTAGCTGTTAATGCTGCTGTGGGTGGGCATTCAGATCCTAGATCTGTGGTTACATACACCTCCACCCGCAACTATTAACCCTGTGATCATCATGGGAGATGTTATTAGGGGGTCATGCAATCTGATTCTAGATCTGTAACTCCTAACTGGAACCATTAACCCAGTGGCCAGGGTGTTATAATGGCTGCTAATGGTGCTGTGATTGGGTAAGAGGCCCTCCCTCCCCTGTCCTGTTAAGAGCCCAATGGGATTACACTGAGCGGATCCTAGGTGCTCTCCGTGCTCTGACTGGCTCTCACACATGGGGTGACACCGGCGTGTCGTTAGCATGCGCGTCACAGCAATTAGCTTGGCGACGCTTGTTTAGAATGGGATATGTGGGAATATGCTCTTGGCTACACTCTGGGCTACGGTCTTATATGTAGATACAGGACTAGATTCAGTTTACTGTAACTGAGTACTAACCTTGAACCATTGAGGGTGGATGGTGAAACTGACCTTAGATCAGTGTCTTGGGGCAACATTGTCCTTCTCCTATTCTTCCTTTTAGGGATTGTTGACCAGGAGCTTGTTGGTCTCTACATAGTCCAGCTATAGTATATGCTTGTGTAGCACGTGGGGATGTGTGAAACCTACTCCTCAGTCTGAACTGTCCTGCTTGCGCCGCCTCATTTGAGACGCTGGAGGGAGGACGGTCACATGTGTTTTTGAGGCAGAGGTCCCGAGTTCGTGCCAGGTATGGGCCGAATCGGGAGAAAGGGGTACTCGAAGCAAGCAGCGTGACGTCCTTTACACTTACAGTTGAAGTTGAAGTCAGAAGTTTACATACACCAACACAGGTTGGAGTCCTTAAAACTAGTTTCTCAACCACTCCTCAAATTTCTTGTTAACAAACTATAGTTTTGGCAAGTCGGTTAGGACATCTACTTTGTGCATGACAAGTCATTTTTCCAACAATTGTTTACAGACAGATTATTTCACTTCACTGTATCACAATTCCAGTGTTTCAGAAGTTTACATACACTAAGTTGACTGTACCTTTAAACAGCTTGGAAAATTCCAGAAAATTATGTCATGGCTCTAGAAGCTTCTGAAAGGCTAATTGACATCATTTGAGTCAATTGGAGGTGTACCTATGGATGTATTTCAAGGTCTACCTTCAAACTCAGTGCCTCTTTGCTTGACATCATAGGAAAATCAAAAGAAATCAGCCAAGATCTCAAAAAAATTGTAGACCTCCACACATCTGGTTCATCCTTGGGAGCAATTTCCAAATACCTGAAGGTACCACGTTCATCTGTACAAACAATAGTACGCAAATATAAACACCATGGGACCAAGCAGGCCATCATACCGCTCAGGAAGGAGACGCGTTCTGTCTCCTAGAGATGAACGTACTTTGGTGCAGAAAATGCAAATCAATCCCAGAACAACAGCAAAGGATCTTGTGAAGATGCTGGAGGAAACAGGTACAAAAGTATCTGTATCCACAGTAAAACGAGTCCTATATCGACATAACCTGAAAGTCCGCTCAGCAAGGAAGAAGCCACTGCTCCAAAACGGCCATAAAAAAGCCAGACTATGGTTTGCAACTGCACATGGGGACAAAGTACTTTTTGGAGAAATGTCCTCTGGTCTGATGAAACAAAAATAGAATGGTTTGCCCATAATGACCATCGTTATATTTGGAGGAAAAAGGAGGTGAAGAACATCATCCCAACCGTGAAGCACAGGGGTGACAGCATCATGTTGTGGGGTGCTTTGCTGCAGAAGGGACTGGGGCACTTCACAAAATAGATGGCATCATGAGGAGGAAACTATGTGGATATATTGAAGTAACATCTCAAGATCCCATTCTATGGTTTTTACTAGTTTTTCATGTTGTTTGTCTGTCATTTTTGTAATGACTTGGTGCTACCTATCTTGGTCAGGACGCTCTTGAAAAAGAGATTTGAAATCTCAATTAGCCCTTCCTGGTTAAATAAAGGTTAAATAAAACATTTAAATTTAAAAAGTCATCAGTCAGGAAGTTAAAGCTTGGTCGCAAATGGGTCTTCCAAATGGACATTGACCCCAAGCATACTTCCAAAAGTTGTGGCAAAATGGCTTAAGGACAACAAAGTCAAGGTATTGGAGTTGCCATCACAAAGCCCTGACCTCAATCCCATAGACAATTTATGGGCAGAACTTAAAAAGCGTGTGTGAGCAAGGAGGCCTACAAACCTGACTCAGTTACACCAGCTCTGTCATGAGGAATGGGCCAAAATTCACCCAACTTGTGAGAAGCTTGTGGAAAGCTACCCGAAATGTTTGACCCAAGTTAAAAATTGTAAAAGCAATGATACTAAATACTAATTGTATATGTAAACTTCTTACCCACTGGGAATGTGATGAAAGAAATAAAAGATTAAATAAATAATTCTCGACTATTATTCTGACATTTCACATTCTTAAAATAAAGTGGTGATCCTAACTGATCTAAGACAGCAAATTTTACTAGGATTAAATGTCAGGAATTGTGAAAAACCGAGTTCAAATGTATTTGGCTAAGGTGTATGTAAACTTCCGACTTCAACTGTACATGCAAAAATACACATACAAGTATATTATCATTCCTTTCCGATGCAGTATTTATTATGGAAAGATGATGATTTATGGTTGAGGTGCAGTATGCTTTCACAAGAAGCAATAGAAGCCACTGAGTACAATTTGGAGGGATAGCTAAAGAGGATCATGTTTGACCACTGACCTCATGAGCTGGTTGTACTTGGCCAGCCTTTCAGATCTACATGGGGCTCCTGTCTTAATCTGAGAGAGAGAGAGAGAGAGAGAGAGAGAGTGAGAGAGAGAGACATAATTAGAACAGATTTAGTGAAAGCAATACAATGTTGTGGTCAGATTTGTATAATGGTTGGGGTCTTCTGTATGGGATGCTCTGCATGTCTTTTTGAGTGAGCGAGTGCGTGTGTACCTGTCCAGTGCAGAGCCCCACCACCAGGTCAGCGATGAAAGTGTCCTCTGTCTCTCCTGAACGGTGACTGACCATCACCCCCCAGCCATTGGCCTGGGCTAGCTTACACCTGAGAGAGAGAGAGAGAGAGACAAAGGTGGGGGCTCGGAGACAAAAGGGAGGGAGAGTAAGATTAGAATAAGCATGAGGGTACTAAAAGGAGATGAAAGTAAATGTATGATTGATGGCTATATTAATACATTTTAATTGAACGACTTTGAATGACTGTTGGCTGTACTTACGGCCAAGATTATTGACAACAGTTATAGATGATGGATAGCTGTAAAATGTCAATGATTGATGGCTATGAGTGTTGTAACATTTGACAAGTATATACAGTGGTGCAAAAAAGTATTTAGTCAGACACCAATTGTGCAAGTTCTCCCACTTAAAAAGATGAGAGGCCTGTAATTTTCATCATAGGTACACTTCAACTATGACAGACAAAATGAGGGAAAAAATGTTCAGAAAATCACATTGTAGGATTTTTAATGAATTTATTTGCAAATTATGGTGGAAAATAAGTATTTGGTCAATAACAAAAGTTTATCTCAATACTTTGTTATATACCCTTTGTTGGCAATGACAGAGGTCAAACGTTTTCTGTAAGTCTTCACAAGGTTTTCACACACTGTTACTGGTATTTTGGCCCATTCCTCCATGCAGATCTCCTCTAGAGCAGTGATGTTTTGGGGCTGTTGCTGGGCAACACGGACTTTCAACTCCCTCCAAAGATTTTCTATAGGGTTGAGATCTGGAGACTGGCTAGGCCACTCCAGGACCTTGAAATGCTTCTTACGAAGCCACTCCTTCGTTGCCCGGGCAGTGTGTTTGGGATCATTGTCATGCTGAAGACCCAGCCACATTTCATCTTCAATGCTCTTGCTGATGGTAGGCTTTGTTACTTTGGTCCCAGCACTCTGCAGGTCATTCACTAGGTCCCCCTGTGTGGTTCTGGGATTTTTGCTCACCGTTCTTGTGATCATTTTGACCCCACGGAGTGAGATCTTGCGTGGAGCCCCAGATCGAGGGAGATTATCAGTGGTCTTGTATGTCTTCCATTTCCTAATAATTGCTCCCACAGTTGATTTCTTCAAACCAAGCTGCTTACTTATTGCAGATTCAGTCTTCCCAGCCTGGTGCAGGTCTACAATTTTGTTTCTGGTGTCCTTTGACAGCTCTTTGGTCTTGGCCATAGTGGAGTTTGGAGTGTGACTGTTTGAGGTTGTGGACAGGTGTCTTTTAGACTGATAACAAGTTCAAACAGCTGCCTTTAATACAGGTAACGAGTGGAGGACAGAGGAGCCTCTTAAAGAAGAAGTTACAGGTCTGTGAGAACCAGAAATCTTGCTTGTTTGTAGGTGACCAAATACTTATTTTCCACCATAATTTGCAAATAAATTCATTAAAAATCCTACAATGTGATTTTCTGGATTTCTTTTTCTCATTTTTTCTGTCATAGTTGAAGTGTACCTATGATGAAAATTACAGGCCTCTCTCATCTTTTTAAGTGGGAGAACTTGCACAATTGGTGGCTGACTAAATACTTTTTTGCCCCACTGTAGATGGAAGTAAAGTGTTGGCTATATTAAATATGGCTGATTGATGATCATACAAATGTAAAAATAAAGCTCATTATTTTCTTAATTCAATTATCTTTTATTTAAGTAGGTAACTGCCATTGAGATTGGCATCTCTTTTTCAAGGACTCCCAACCTGGCCAAGAGACAGACTTGATGACTACGGCTACATAAATGTGCATGACTGACGTCACACTTTACTTGAACCCTACCTACGTCATAAGGACTACATAACCTTGTTAAAGATCATCGTAGTGTTTCTCCTATATATTACCAGTTAATCTCTTTTTCAAGGACAACTTAGCCCTGCCTAGTGACTGAGATTGACAGATTGACTTGATAATTGACATCTATATATCAAAGTGATTTAGTGACCGGTCATGTGATGTGGGGTCATGTGATGTGGGTCACTTACGCCTGGATGGCTTCAGTGACAGAGCCGATCTGGTTGACTTTGAGCAGTAGGCAGTTGCAGGCCCGCTTCTCGGCAGCCTTCTCTATCCTCTTGGGATTGGTCACCGTCAGGTCGTCCCCGACAACCTGGATGCCCACGGAAGCCGTGAGGCGGGACCAGGCGGCCCAGTCATCCTGATCAAACGGGTCCTCGATGGACACCACTACAAAGAGGATAAGGGGAGAAGGGTTTAGTGGAGTGCACACTCAGTTAGGACGTGTACTCAGTCGTGGTTTGGAACAGAGGTTTTTCTATAGGGAGCAAAGTCGTAGACAGCCATAGTGTTGTAAGAGGAAATGTGTCGTGGGATCTTTCAACGTGAAGGTAGATATGACCTTGAACTTCTCTTTTGAATGTAAATGTAGGATCAGCCTGTTGCCTCTATAATTGTATTTACATTTTTTTCCCATAAATAGTGGGTATATTGTCCATACCTGCGCACAGCCCACACTGGTGAGTGTAGGCTATACGCAGGTATAAACCATACACCCACCCCCTTTTTCTCCCCAATTTCGTAGTATCCAATTATAAGTAGTTACTATCTTGTCTCATCGCTACAACTTCCGTACGGGCTCGGGAGAGACGAAGGTCGAAAGTCATGCATCCTCCGAAACACAAACCAACCAAGCCGCACTGCTTCTTAACACAGCGCCTACCTGGGTAGTCGTTAACGAAGCCTTGGTAGATGTCTGACAGCTCCTCTCCGCTGATGTGCCTGTCAGCGTCCGGAGGAGACTTGAAGTCCAGGTCGTACTTCCCCTTGCGGTAGAACTCGGACGCCGCCACATCCATCCCGATCACCACCTTATCCGTGAAGCCCGCTTTCTCGATGGCTGTCTTTATCAGCTCCAACGCTGAGGGGAGAGACGGAAAGAGGGAGGGGAGAGATGGGAGGAAAGAAAGGCGATAAGTGATGGGCGGAGGTAGAGAACGAGAGAGGAAGGCTGTACGGGTAGACTCTACCTAGCCTGTGAACCACTCTGTTTCTGCTCTGGCCTACTTGTCTTGTTGCTTGTTTGGTGACATGATACTGCTGTGTTGCTGAATGCAGAAATAGTCAAGTATCCAGGCTAGAGTGTTGGTCGAGAGTGAGTCAGAAAGGTTGCAAGACTACACACACCATTCTGTTCTCGATACTTGAGAGATACTACAGAGCAAAATCTATTCTAAGAGCCTACAGTTGACAGTCCTTTAGGCTTTTCACACTTCTTTTTGATCTTGCCAGGGTTTCAACTTCCTGTCACACCTAGCTACTTCTTCAATAGTGGGATCGCGGTATCACTTTTTCCCCAAGGCCCAGGGTTATCTCGCTCTCTCACTTACTCACACGCTCCTCACACGCTCGCTCACTCACTCACACGCTCACACACTCACTCACTCACACACCTTGGCTGTTGGGAAATGTGAGAGAAGAAAGTCTTGAGGAGGACACATTGTGACAAACATACAGATGGGCAGACACTGTACCAGAGGCAGGTTGGAAACTCATTAAAGCATACCACCTTGGATTTATGATTTTATCTCTAACACTATTTTAGATTTATTGCTGCTGTTGTCCCATAGACATTGCAGCAAAGACTAGATTGTGGGTGAAACGATTTGTCTATTGGTGTAAATGCCCATACAAGAATGTGGGCAACCAAAATATTAATATTGGTACAGTCCACTATTTTCAGTGCCCCCAACTATGGCTGTGGTGGCCACGGAATTTCGTCAGCCGGTGATTGTCAAGGAAATAACTGTCGGTCTCGCTGTAATTGACCGTTAATTAACAAACACATTTAGCATCTCCAGGCTTCCACACACAGCCTACAAGCCACTGATGCAGACCTTTGGAACATCTACATTTTAAAAAGTCTAATAAATCCATGTAATATAGCCTACACCTTCACAATAAACCCATTATTTATTTTAGACAGGTCTAAAGAAGCATGATATGAAGACAATTTCATCTATTTCAGAAGAACAGAATAGCATAGCAGTTGTCCTTATGTTAGGTCCTGATCTGGCTATGCCAAATGGCTGTGGGCTACATTAGTTCATTTAGCAGACAAGATTTTCTTAGAATTCCATGGCATTATTTTATAGTATGAAGTATACAATTGAACAAAGCTGAATAAAAGAGAAAGATATTTTCTCCAAACTATTTGAGGGAGTGCGCACATGCGACTATTCTTTGTTGAGCGGTTAACTTAGAAATAGGTACTCCTATATGCCTAATTTAGAGTAATGTAACTTTAGTTGTTCTACAAACGTTTTGATTGGTAATACATTGTAAGACTGCATGATGAGACTCTTAATTATGATTTGAAAAATCATCCGGCCGTGATTGGGAGTCCCATAGGGCAGCGCACAATTGGCCCAGCGTCGTCCGAGTTTGGCCTGGATAGGCCGTCATTGTAAATAAGAATTTGTTCTTATCCGAGTTGCCTAGTTAAATAAAGGTTAAATAAAATAAAAACATTTGGCTATTTCTTCACATTATAAGCGCAGCAATGTGTACACGACAGTAGGCTATAAGCATTAGCGGGAAAACAGCATTATCAAAATGTGATTATGCATGTAATGCTTTTATTATAAAGGTGCATGTGAATTTTGTTAAATAGCAAATGGGAGGACCGCTTCTGCCTTGATTATTTTTCATGCCATCTAGGTAGGCTATACTCCTGTTGTAAAGATAAGCAATGGTGCTTAGTATTAGGAAAGTTGAGAAATAAACATAGTAGGCCTAGCTGATTGGACCCTCCTCTTTTTAATAGAGGCCATCACACGCGCAATTGCATAGTCTATAGAAATGTTGAGCAACATGAGCTGTCATTAAGTGTTTGATTAGATAGTCGATGGCATTTGCATTGATGTCAGAGTGATTAGAGGGACAGTAGAGTGCTGAGTACCAGGCAGTTAGCAAATTTGCTACTAATGACCATCAACAGCATTAGAGCTTGGAGAAGCCTAATTACCGTGACTAAACGGTGCAACAGTCCTACCCCCAAGAGCATGTATCATTTAAACCCTGGTTAAAGTGTTACCAGAGTCGTGTTCAATGGGGCACACAGCAAAATGTTTTGAAACAGAAAACAAAAACGGAGTAGTCCATACTGCTTTCTTATGTTTGGTACGTAATGAACATGACCCAAGATAGAGGTAAAGTGCCATGGATATCCTATGGTTGGATTTGTACCGTAGATGTCTTGCTCGGGTACGAAGGTGAACTGTACTTCCGGCGCCGACAGAGATGGCCGCCTCGCTTCGCGTTCCTAGGAAACTATGCAGTTTTTTGTTTTTTTACGTGTTATTTCTTACACTAGTACCCCAGGTCATCTTAGGTTTCTTTACATACAGCCGAGAAGAACTACTGAATATAAGATCAGCGTCAACTCACCATCAGTACGACCAAGAATATGTTTTTCGCGATGCGGATCCTGTGTTCTGCCTTACAACCAGTGTAACGGAGTGGATCACATGCAGCGACCAAAAAAAAAAAACGACTCAGAAAAAGAGGGAAACGAAGCGGTCTTCTGGTCAGACTCCGGAGACGGGCACACCGTGCACCACTCCCTAGCATTCTTCTTGCCAATGTCCAGTCTCTTGACAACAAGGTTGATGAAATCCGAGCAAGGGTAGCATTCCAGAGGGACATCAGAGACTGTAACGTTCTCTGCTTCACGGAAACATGGCTAACTGGAGAGACGCAATCCGAAGCGGTGCAGCCAGCGGGTTTCTCCACGCATCGCGCCGACAGAAACAAACATCTTTCTGGTAAGAAGACAGGCGGGGGCGTATGCCTTATGGCCAACGTGACATGGTGTGATGAAAGAAACATACAGGAACTCAAATCCTTCTGTTCACCTGATTTAGAATTCCTCACAATCAAATGTAGACCGCATTATCTACCAAGAGAATTCTCTTCGATTATAATCACAGCCGTATATATCCTCCCCCAAGCAGACACATCGATGGCTCTGAACGAACTTTATTTAACTCTCTGCAAACTGGAAACGATTTATCCGGAGGCTGCATTCATTGTAGCTGGGGATTTTAACAAGGCTAATCTGAAAACAAGACTCCCTAAATTTTATCAGCATATCGATTGCGCAACCAGGGGTGGAAAGACCCTGGATCATTGTTACTCTAACTTCCGCGACGCATATAAGGCCCTGCCCCGCCCCCTTTCGGAAAAGCTGACCACGACTCCATTTTGTTGATCCCTGCCTACAGACAGAAACTAAAACAAGAAGCTCCCACGCTGAGGTCTGTCCAACGCTGGTCCGACCAAGCTGACTCCACACTCCAAGACTGCTTCCATCACGTGGACTGGGAGATGTTTCGTATTGCGTCAGACAACAACATTGACGAATACGCTGATACGGTGTGCGAGTTCATTAGAACGTGCGTTGAAGATGTCGTTCCCATAGCAACGATTAAAACATTCCCTAACCAGAAACCGTGGATTGACCACTGCTTTTAATCAGGGCAAGGTGTCTGGTAACATGACTGAATACAAACAGTGCAGCTCTTCCCTCCGCAAGGCTATCAAACAAGCTAAGCGCCAGTACAGAGACAAAGTAGAATCTCAATTCAACGGCTCAGACACAAGAGGTATGTGGCAGGGTCTACAGTCAAACACGGACTACAGGAAGAAACCCAGCCCAGTCACGGACCAGGATGTCTTGCTCCCAGGCAGACTAAATAACTTTTTTGCCCGCTTTGAGGACAATACAGTGCCACTGACACGGCCTGCAACGGAAACATGCGGTCTCTCCTTCACTGCAGCCGAAGTGAGTAAGACATTTAAACGTGTTAACCCTCGCAAGGCTGCAGGCCCAGACGGCATCCCCAGCCGCGCCCTCAGAGCATGCGCAGACCAGCTGGCCGGTGTGTTTACGGACATATTCAATCAATCCCTATACCAGTCTGCTGTTCCCACATGCTTCAAGAGGGCCACCATTGTTCCTGTTCCCAAGAAAGCTAAGGTAACTGAGCTAAACGACTACCGCCCGTAGCACTCACATCCGTCATCATGAAGTGCTTTGAGAGACTAGTCAAGGACCATATCACCTCCACCCTACCTGACACCCTTGACCCACTTCAATTTGCTTACCGCCCAAATAGGTCCACAGACGATGCAATCTCAACCACACTGCACACTGCCCTAACCCATCTGGACAAGAGGAATACCTATGTGAGAATGCTGTTCATCGACTACAGCTCGGCATTCAACACCATAGTACCCTCCAAGCTCGTCATCAAGCTCGAGACCCTGGGTCTCGACCCCGCCCTGTGCAACTGGGTACTGGACTTCCTGACGGGCCGCCCCCAGGTGGTGAGGGTAGGCAACAACATCTCCTCCCCGCTGATCCTCAACACTGGGGCCCCACAAGGGTGCGTTCTGAGCCCTCTCCTGTACTCCCTGTTCACCCACGACTGCGTGGCCATGCACGCCTCCAACTCAATCATCAAGTTTGCGGACGACACAACAGTGGTAGGCTTGATTACCAACAACGACGAGACGGCCTACAGGGAGGAGGTGAGGGCCCTCGGAGTGTGGTGTCAGGAAAATAACCTCACACTCAACGTCAACAAAACTAAGGAGATGATTGTGGACTTCAGGAAACAGCAGAGGGAACACCCCCCATCCACATCGATGGAACAGTAGTGGAGAGGGTAGCAAGTTTTAAGTTCCTCGGCATACACATCACAGACAAACTGAATTGGTCCACTCACACAGACAGCATCGTGAGGAAGGCGCAGCAGCGCCTCTTCAACCTCAGGAGGCTGAAGAAATTCGGCTTGTCACCAAAAGCACTCACAAACTTCTACAGATGCACAATCGAGAGCATCCTGGCGGGCTGTATCACCGCCTGGTATGGCAACTGCACCGCCCTCAACCGTAAGGCTCTCCAGAGGGTAGTGAGGTCTGCACAACGCATCACCGGGGGCAAACTACCTGCCCTCCAGGACACCTACACCACCCGATGCTACAGGAAGGCCATAAAGATCATCAAGGACATCAACCACCCGAGCCACTGCCTGTTCACCCCGCTGTCATCCAGAAGGCGAGGTCAGTACAGGTGCATCAAAGCTGGGACCGAGAGACTGAAAAACAGCTTCTATCTCAAGGCCATCAGACTGTTAAACAGCCACCACTAACATTGAGTGGCTACTGCCAACACACTGTTAATGACACTGACTCTACTCCAGCCACTTTAATCATGGGAATTGATGGGAAATGATGTAAATATATCACTAGCCACTTTAAACAATGCTACCCTATATAATGTTACTTACCCTACATTGTTCATCTCATATGCATACGTTGATACTGTACTCTATATCATCGACTGCATCCTTATGTAATACATGTATCACTAGCCACTTTAACTATGCCACTTGGTTTACATACTTATCTCATATGTATATACTGTACTCGATATCATCTACTGTATCTTGCCTATGCTGCTCTGTACCATCACTCATTCATATATCCTTATGTACATATTCTTTATCCCCTTACACTGTGTATAAGACAGTTTTTTTTGGAATTGTTAGTTAGATTACTTGCTCGTTATTACTGCATTGTCGGAACTAGAAGCACAAGCATTTCACTACACTCGCATTAACATCTGCTAACCATGTGTATGTGACAAATAAAATTTGATTTGATTTGATTTGGGTAATCCAACGTTTTAACCATTAAATCAACTATAAAATCCCTGTAGACCGAGGGTGACAACTGCGCTTACAGGTCACAAGACTGTGTTTCAAAATTAACTCTGCTGCACTTACCCTCACTGTTCTCCAGGATATTGGGGGCAAACCCCCCCTCGTCGCCCACGTTGGTAGCGTCCTGGCCGTACTTCTCCTGGATCACCCCCCTGAGCGTGTGGTACAGCTCGGAGCCCACCCGAAGCGCGTCCCTGAAAGACTCCGCCCCGACAGGAAGTACCATGAACTCCTGCATGGCTAGCTTGTTGCCCGCGTGGGAGCCTCCGTTGATCACGTTGAACGCCTAGGAAGGAGATAAGGGGAATTAGCAGTTAGGTCAATACCCATGTTCAGCAGATACTGGTACAGTTTCTAATTTCCTATATACAGCATCTGTTGTTTTTATCATACATACCATTATGGTAAAACCATTCACACAATGACTGTTTCAGTGTTGAATCATCGTTATTATGCTTCTGCTACACCTTCTCTGGTATAACCGTTATATAAGTAGTATCTTACTGGAACTGGCAGCACCAGCTCTGTGTTTCCTGCCAGGTCAGCGATGTGACGGTACAGGGGGACCTCTTTTTCTGCTGCACCAGCCTTGCAGATGGCCAGGGAGACTCCCAGGATAGCATTAGCACCAAACTGAGCTGTCGACGAGGAAGGAAATGTGACAAATTTCAAAAAGGTCTACCAAAATCCGGGTTCAGACAAAAGCCCATTCTCTCAGTTGATGGTGGACCTGAATTGATTGGGGGATACATCTTGACACATCTGATCTGTTTCTTTGGTAGGAACCGGGAGACTCACACTTGTTCTCTGTGCCGTCCATTTCAATCATCGTGTTGTCCAGTTGCTCCTGCTCCACAACACTGATACCCTATGGGACACGTCATTTTTACAACTCATTTATAAGCATATTAAAACGTTCATTAATATTGGTAAGTCATCGGGGACCAATTCTCTAATTCAACAAATGGATGGATGACCCGCGACATATCTGCACACAAGAAATATCTCATATTTGCAGCCACCTATGAGCCAAACCCTCAAAAGTACATATCATAGATATAACCGATTGGATTGTATAGAATCAGAGGTACACCATCATTGAGTTGCAAGATGTTCAGCTTATTTCTATATCTACGTTCTACAGCCGCAGCCCAATGTCTCTCTCATCTGCAAATCAATATGCACTCACACGAAAACATGACTGTCACCCTAGCTGACAAAACACGTCCAAATCACAGTCCCCAACTCACCGATGCTATGAGAGCAGGAGCCAGAGTGTCATTGATGTGGCCCACTGCCTTGAGCACACCTAGAGCAGAGAAAGAAGGCAGATGGGGGAAAGGAAGGACAAACATCATTCTGTTTACTCCAGCATTAGATGCACGTGCGCACACACACAAACAAACCTTTGCCCCTGTAGCGGCTCTTGTCTCCATCCCTCAGCTCTAGAGCCTCATAGATGCCTGTGGACGCTCCACTGGGCACTGCAGCCCTGAAAAGACCTGAGAGAGACAGAGAGAGAGGAAGGGAGGTGTAAGAGATGGCAACAGAGAGAGTGACGTTAGAGGGGAATGATCCGGGAAATCGTACGAGGCCTTGGACGGCGACGCTCTTCAGAATTTTATTGTAGCTTTTGGCTAATCTTAAGGCTCTTTGTACAGTGCGATACTATGCTTTGTAGACAGGCTTGAGAGGGGTCACCTTTCTCTGTGCACAGGTCCACCTCCACAGTGGGGTTTCCCCGGGAGTCTAGGATCTCCCTCGCAACGATGCTGACAATCGACATCCTGTGAAAGAGAGAGAAGGGGGAGAGAGAGAGAAGGGGGAGAGAGAGAGAAGGGGGAGAGAGAGAGAAGGGGGAGAGAGAGAGAGAAGGGGGGAGAGAGAGAGGGGGAGAGAGGGGGGGGAGAGAGAGAGAAGGGGGAGAGAGAGAGAGAGGGGGGAGAGGGAGAGAAGGGGGGAAAGAGGGGGGAGAGAGAGAAGGGGGGAGAGAGAGAAGGGGGAGAGAGAGAAGGGGGGAGAGAAAGCGAGAGAGATCAAGTGCCTCTATTTTTACCATTGCATTTGCACATACAGTAAGGAAGTGCATAATGGGAGTGCAAACGAAGTGTGCAGAGAGTGACATTACGGTTGCTGTAAACCATCATGATTTATGAAAGAGTTTCCCCATGTGAAGTTGGAATTGAATAGATTTTACAATGCTTCATGTACCAGGAGGTCAGATGGAGCTATTACCACGATAAAAGGACCAGACTAAAATCTATTCCCATGATGCTAAAACATGGCTCACTCAGACACTATGTCGCTATCAGGTGTGGAATCTGTGGACGGTCGGTGACTCGAGCGAAACGACGACATGGTTCCTAGTCACTTGGCCCACGACTCCATGAGACACAGGGAATCCGTCACCGCCATTGGTCAAGATTGGACTGTCGGCGCCCACCATGTCAAGCATTACCCAGAATAATAAGCCCTTGTACACTTACAGCTCTATTCCATGACAACCCCCCTCATTCTGTCAGCCATTACCGTGTAAAAATGGATGAACGTCGCTGTATGTTTTGCACTGAAATGTTTGTGGTGTTTGTGGTATACGTACCTTTCAGCCCTGTACTTTTCAGCGACTATGAATGTATTTAACCTTATGTTCTTCATTTAAATGCTTGTGATTTAATGGTGCCACAATATGCATAAATCCCTATCCACTTTCAGCCAATCAGCCCCATCCATTATCGTGGCTCATATATATGAATGCAGCTGTAAGTTATATAAGCCCTCCCTCCCAGCAGTGTGCAGCATGAGGACACCCATGTCCACACCGCACCTCCTGAAGATTGCAGTGCTCAGCACAAATACTCAGGGACAGAGTGATAAGAGGGGGGGAGAGAGGGAGGGGTGAGGCGATGGGGAGAAAAAGAGATAAATCATTAAATCCCTCCTTTTGGCTGAAGAAGAGAGGAGATTCAGAGATGGAGGGATGGAGGAGGAGAGAGGGACGGTTGGGTAAAAAAGGAGAGCAGGAAGGAAGAGAGAGAGGGACGCAGAAGGATAATTTTTGCAGGAGTGGCACCGATTGCACACATGCCAACACGGACGCATGGAGAGCAGTCTAACGCATGGCACACACACACACACTTTTGCAGACGTTGACACTATCCCTCTTCCTCTCTCACACATTCACTGTACATATATACACACACACAGTTGTACACATACTGATACAGACATTCAAGGTTCTCTCCCTCCCCTTCACTGTCTCTCGGGCACACATACAGACGTGTAGAGCTTCTCCTTTCCTCTCCCTGCCTCACACACTCACACACTAGCTCAAACACAATCACATTTTCTCCATACACACACACACACAGATCATGCACTGAGGCAACTTCATTAGAACCCAGACACAAATGCTCTAACACAAAACTGACACACACACACTCACAGTGAATCAATATAACACCTCGAACCCAGAGCCAGGCAGGGCTGGCACATTAGTTAGCATACACAACCATAATGCCTCACATACAAAACTAAGCAAGCAGCATCATCACCATCATCATCATCACCGCCACCTACTCCAACCCAGCACATCTCTGCTACTGGGAGGCAATCAATACAAGATGCAGGAATAATAAATCAGGGGATGACAGCCTGGAGAATGAAGAAAAGAGAGTGGAAGAGGGAGAGAAGAGAATGAGGATGTTCCATCGTTTACCTGCCGTTTGTGTGTTTCCGCCTAATAGGGAAAGCCAGAAAATAATGGAGAGACGGATGAGAGAGGGAGAGAAACAGAGAGAGGGAGGGGGAGAGCAGAGGAGGAAAACAGAGGGTGGGGGTCAAATGTGTGACAGAAGGGGGAGGGGATGACGGGATGACTCACAAAAAGACGCTGAGAAAAGAGGAGCGAAAGAGGGAAGAGAGTGGGGAGGGTTGATTCATTAGACAGAAAGAGGGAAGAGAGTGGGGAGGGTTGATTCATTAGACAGAAAGAGGGAAGAGAGTGGGGAGTGTTGATTCATTAGACAGAAAGAGGGAAGAGAGTGGGGAGGGTTGATTCATCAGACAGAAAGAGGGAAGAGAGTGGGGAGGGTTGATTCATTAGACAGAAAGAGGGAAGAGAGTGGGGAGGGTTGATTCATTAGACAGAAAGAGGGAAGAGAGTGGGGAGGGTTGATTCATTAGACAGAAAGAGGGAAGAGAGTGGGGAGTGTTGATTCATTAGACAGAAAGAGGGAAGAGAGTGGGGAGTGTTGATTCATTAGACAGAAAGAGGGAAGAGAGTGGGGAGTGTTGATTCATCAGACAGAAAGAGGGAAGAGAGTGGGGAGTGTTGATTCATTAGACAGAAAGAGGGAAGAGAGTGGGGAGGGTTGATTCATTAGACAGAAAGAGGGAAGAGAGTGGGGAGTGTTGATTCATTAGACAGAAAGAGGGAAGAGAGTGGGGAGTGTTGATTCATTAGACAGAAAGAGGGAAGAGAGTGGGGAGTGTTGATTCATTAGACAGAAAGAGGGAAGAGAGTGGGGAGGGTTGATTCATTAGACAGAAAGAGGGAAGAGAGTGGGGAGGGTTGATTCATTAGACAGAAAGAGGGAAGAGAGTGGGGAGGGTTGATTCATCAGACAGAAAGAGGGAAGAGAGTGGGGAGGGTTGATTCATTAGACAGAAAGAGGGAAGAGAGTGGGGAGGGTTGATTCATCAGACAGAAAGAGGGAAGAGAGTGGGGAGGGTTGATTCATCAGACAGAAAGAGGGAAGAGAGTGGGGAGGGTTGATTCATTAGACAGAAAGAGGGAAGAGAGTGGGGAGGGTTGATTCATTAGACAGAAAGAGGGAAGAGAGTGGGGAGGGTTGATTCATTAGACAGAAAGAGGGAAGAGAGTGGGGAGTGTTGATTCATTAGACAGAAAGAGGGAAGAGAGTGGGGAGTGTTGATTCATTAGACAGAAAGAGGGAAGAGAGTGGGGAGTGTTGATTCATTAGACAGAAAGAGGGAAGAGAGTGGGGAGGGTTGATTCATTAGACAGAAAGAGGGAAGAGAGTGGGGAGGGTTGATTCATTAGACAGAAAGAGGGAAGAGAGTGGGGAGGGTTGATTCATTAGACAGAAAGAGGGAAGAGAGTGGGGAGTGTTGATTCATTAGACAGAAAGAGGGAAGAGAGTGGGGAGGGTTGATTCATTAGACAGAAAGAGGGAAGAGAGTGGGGAGTGTTGATTCATTAGACAGAAAGAGGGAAGAGAGTGGGGAGGGTTGATTCATTAGACAGAAAGAGGGAAGAGAGTGGGGAGTGTTGATTCATTAGACAGAAAGAGGGAAGAGAGTGGGGAGTGTTGATTCATTAGACAGAAAGAGGGAAGAGAGTGGGGAGTGTTGATTCATTAGACAGAAAGAGGGAAGAGAGTGGAGAGGGTTGATTCATTAGACAGAAAGAGGGAAGAGAGTGGGGAGTGTTGATTCATTAGACAGAAAGAGGGAAGAGAGTGGGGAGTGTTGATTCATTAGACAGAAAGAGGGAAGAGAGTGGGGAGTGTTGATTCATTAGACAGAAAGAGGGAAGAGAGTGGGGAGTGTTGATTCATTAGACAGAAAGAGGGAAGAGAGTGGGGAGTGTTGATTCATTAGACAGAAAGAGGGAAGAGAGTGGGGAGTGTTGATTCATTAGACAGAAAGAGGGAAGAGAGTGGGGAGTGTTGATTCATTAGACAGAAAGAGGGAAGAGAGTGGGGAGTGTTGATTCATTAGACAGAAAGAGGGAAGAGAGTGGGGAGTGTTGATTCATTAGACAGAAAGAGGGAAGAGAGTGGGGAGTGTTGATTCATTAGACAGAAAGAGGGAAGAGAGTGGGGAGTGTTGATTCATTAGACAGAAAGAGGGAAGAGAGTGGGGAGGGTTGATTCATTAGACAGAAAGAGGGAAGAGAGTGGGGAGTGTTGATTCATTAGACAGAAAGAGGGAAGAGAGTGGGGAGGGTTGATTCATCAGACAGAAAGAGGGAAGAGAGTGGGTAGGGTTGATTCATTAGACAGAAAGAGGGAAGAGAGTGGGGAGGGCTGATTCATCAGACAGAAAGAGGGAAGAGAGTGGGTAGGGTTGATTCATTAGACAGAAAGAGGGAAGAGAGTGGGGAGGGTTGATTCATTAGACAGAAAGAGGGATGGAGGAGAGGTGGATTGGAGAGAAAAAGATGGGGTGCCGCCTTTTGAACTGCAAATCAGCTGTAAAAGATAGAGGGGAAGGAAGAAGTGGTCTGTCTACCCCCTTCTCGCTCTCTCATCTCTCATTACCTCTGTCCCTCTCACCTCTCTCATATTTCTTTCCCGCTCTCATCTCTCGTTACCTCTCATCTGTCTCTTTCTTTCATGATGCTGTAAAGGCTGTGTAGTCGGTATACAAGGCACCGTTCATATACTGTACACCATTGCATCATCTATACTAAACACTGGCTCAGCAATGATGCACCTACAGCGTATACCACTTCTTATATATGACTAACTGTATAGGCACTAAACAGTGAACGGTAATGTTGCACTGTTACAGCATCAAAGTGGATTTGGAAACATTGAATGTATTTCCCATTCTATAGTATATATCGAAATCACTACTATTATCTTGTTTGAAAAATGTTTGTAAACTGTAAGAGAACAATTACACGTAAGAAATACCAACGCATTTCAAATGTATTTTGCTTTAAGATGTGCCTATACTCAAAACCATCCATGAAAAGTAATGCCCTTCAAAATGGCAATTTGTTGAGTACTGGAAGAGTTGAATGTTTTAGGACTGCATGACGGTTATACAGACAGACAGGCGGTGTGGGTGAAACAGCGTGTGTGTGTTTGTCTGCACATTTATTTATTTATTTTTACTCTTTAAAAAAAAATCTAACCTTTACTTAACAAGCCAAGTCAATTATTAAGAACAAATTCTTATTTACAATGGCAGCCTACCCCGGCCAGACTTGGCCAATTGTCCGTCGCCCTATGGGACTCCCAATCCCGGCCGGATGTGATACAGCCTGGAATCGAACCAGGGACTGTAGTGATGCCTATTGCACTGAGATGCAGTGCCTTAGGCCGCTGCGCCACTAGGGAGCACGTGCGTGTGTGCACATTCCTGTGTATGTGCATTTGTGTGTGCATTCCTGTGCATGCATGTACGTGGTGTGGTGTGGGTGTGTATGCCTAGACAGAGGAGAGTGAGAGATATATAATTCTATAATTAAATGGCCAAGTAAAAATGGGATTATCTTTGTAATACAACAACAACAATGTCCTTGACACCCATCTCACTCGGAAAGAGAGAGAACTGTACGGGGAAAGTGCCTCTATCCAACTGCTATTTTAATCATGGTTGATTGACAACATTTCCTCCGCCCTCTGGTCACACCTCTGGTTCTTCAACCTCTGTTTAAGTCCACACAGCTGTTCCTGTCCCATCCTCCTTCCTCTCATTTCCTATTGCAATGTTTGTGTGGGGAGTGTGAATGTGAGGGTGGGGTTGTTCTGTATGTGTGTGTGTCTGTCATTTGTGAGGAGAGAGGGAGCCAGAGTAGGTGCAGATGTCAGGTGAGGCACAGGGATGTATGGGAGGCCAGTGGACAGAGAGCCAGTGTGTCAGTGAGGGGAGTCTGCATGGACTCCTCTCCAAAGGCATTGTGTGTGTGTGTGTGTGTGTGTGTTAATGCATTGGCGTTAACGCTCTAGCTTCTAACCATCCTCTATCGCTTCCAGATTCATGTCGAGATTCACCGACACATTACTTTCTATAGGTGGATTCTGGATGACGAGAGGGGTGTGCCAACAGCTGTTCAGTGTGTAGGCCTATGCATGGGTAGATTTGTTTGCAGGTGTATCGAAAAATGTGTGGACTGCAGAATTCCTATACTACCTCATTTATGAGATACACTACACTAGCTCCACATTGTCCAGATGTCTTATGTCCTTCTCGTTTGTTTTCTGCCTTGAACTGTGCCTTCATATCAGGGGTCTAAAGCGGCTTCCTGCTCCTCCTGTCTCTGTATCCTTCGTTGTGATCTGGAAATTGGATTGATAAAAGCAATATGGTGGATGTGGTCTATGAGCCAATGGCTGTCGCTTGTCTAGTTCTTTTAAATCAGTTCAGATATACAGTGCCTTCGGGAAAGTATTCAGACCCCTTGACTTTTTCCACATTTTGTTACGTTTTACAGCCTTGTTCTATAATTGATTGAATAGTTTTTTCCCCCACATCAATCTAAATCAAATCAAAGTTTATCTGTCACATGCGCCGAATACAACAGGTGTAAACCTTACAGTGAAATGCTTACTTACGAGCCCCTTAACCAACAGAGCAGTTAAGAAAAATATGTGTTCAGTAAAAAATAGGTAAGTAAAAAATAAAAGTAACAAATAATTAAAGAGCAGCAGTAAAATAACAGTAGCGAGGCTATAAACAGGGGGTCATAAACAGAGAGTAGCAGCAGTGTAAAAGGGGGGGGGGGCGGCAATACAAATAGTCTGGGTAGCCATTTGTTTAGCTGTTCAGCAGTCTTATGGCTTGGGGGTAGAAGCTGTTAAGAAGCCTTTTGGACCTAGACTTGGCACTCTGGTACCGCTTGCCGTGCGGTAGCAGAGAGAACAGTCTACGACTAGGGTGGCTGGAGTCTTTGACCATTTTTAGGGCCTTCCTCTGACACCGCCTGGTATAGAGGTCCTGGATGGCAGGAAGCTTGGCCCCAGTGAAGTACTGGGCCGTACGCACTACCCTCTGTAGTGCCTTGCGGTCGGAGGCCGAGCAGTTGCCATAACAGGCAGTGATGCAACCAGTCAGGATGCTCTCGATGGTGCAGCTGTACAACTTTGAGGATAGGCTTTGTTGAAAGCTTCACGGCTGTCTTGGTGTGTTTGTCTACACACAATACCCCATAATGACAAAGCAAGCACTACAGGTTTTTAGAAATTTTAGCTAATTTATTAAAAATAAAAAACTGAAATATCACGTTTACATAAGTATTCAGACCCTTTACTCAGTACTTTGTTGATAGCACCTTTGGCAACAATTACAGCCTTGAGTCTTCTTGGCTATGACGCAACAAGCTTAGCACACCTGTATTTGGGGAGTTTCTCCCATTCCTCTCTGCAGATCCTCTCAAGCTCTGTCAAGTTGGATGGGGAGCGTTGCTGCACAGCTATTTTCAGGTCTCTCCAGTGATGTTCGATCAGGCTCAAGTCCGGGCTCTGGCTGGGCCACTCAAGGACATTCAGAGACTTGTCCCAAAGCCACTCCTGCATTGTCTTGGCTGCGTACTTAGGGTCGTTGACCTGTTGGAAGGTGAATCTTCGGCCCAGTCTGAGGTCCTGAGCGCTCTGGTTTTCATCAAGGATCTCTCTGTACTTTGCTCCGTTCATCTTTCACTCGATCCTGACTAGTCTCCAAGTCCATGCAGCTAAAAAACATCCCCACAGCATGATGCTGCCACCACCATGCTTCACCGTAGGGATGGTGCCAGGTTTCCTCCAGAAGTGACACTTGGCATTCAGGCCAAAGAGTTCAATCTTGGTTTCATCAGACCAGAGAATCTTGTTGTTTGAATGTGGTTTCTCATGGTCAGAGTCCTGTAGGTGCTTTTTGGCAATCTCCAAGCGGGCTGTCATGTGGCTTTTACTGAAGAGTGGCTTCCATCTGGCCACTCTACCATAAAGGCCTGATTGGTGGAGTGCTGTAGAGATGGTTGTCCTTCTGGAAGTTTCTCCCATCTCCACAGAGGAACTCTGGAGCTCTGTCAGAGTGACCATCGGGTTCTTGGTCACCTCCCTGACCGAGGCCCTTCTTCCCCGATTGTTCAGTTTGGCCGGGCGGACAGCTCTAGGAAGAGTCTTGGTGGTTTCAAACTTTTTCCATTTAATAACGATGGAGGCCACTGTGTCCTTGGGGACCTTCAATGCTGCAGAAAGGTTTTGGTGCCCTTCCCCAGATCTGTGCCTTGACACAATCCTGTCTCGGGGCGCTACGGACAATTCCTTCAACATAATGGCTTGGTTTTTGCTCTGACATAGACTGTGTCAACTGTGGGACCTTATATAGACTGGTGTGTGCCTTTCCAAATCATGTCCAATCAATTGAATTTACCACAGGTGGACTCCAATCAAGTTGTAGAAACAACTCAAGGGTGATCAATGGAAACAGGACGCACCTGAGCTCAATTTCAAGTCTCATAGCAAATGGTCCTAATACTTTTGTAAATACGGTATTTATATTTTTTATTTGTAATACATTTGCAAAAAAGTTCTAAACTTATTTTCACTTTGTCATAATGGGGTATTGTGTGTAGATTGCTAAGGATTTTTTTATTTGATCAATTTTAGAATAAAGCTGTAACGTAACAAAATGTGGAAAAGGACAAGGAGTCTGAATACTTTCCGAAGGCACTGTAGGAAAGGTGACAAGGAGAGCTTAGGACACCACTTTAGAGACTATTGACTTTTGGACAGAGTGTGTAGTCTGGAGACTGTTGTACCCACCCTTTGCTGCTACCACACAGCTTCCCATACTTCAGTGCCCTCTTGTGGTCATCTTCCCATTGCTGCCTGAGACAGTCCAACCTAATGTAGCGTCCCTGTATGTCAGCAATCCTGTATGGGTTGGCATGGGTAGCCTCAAGCTTAGAAAGTCGGGCCAGTACCCGAAGGCTTGCCGGTTTGAATCCTAGGGCAGACAAGAAAAAAAGTGGAGAGAGAGAGAGAGATGGCATTTAGACATCAGGTGCCAACTACTGCCATTGTGCCCTTGAGAAAATGCACAATAAAGATCTATTATATAATGCATCAAGAGGTCTGAATGTTATGGTAGGTACAGGACAGGTATCAGGCTTGTCTTGTAGCTGCAGGTTCATGCCTCATCCCTGCTATTCTCCTGATGACTCACACTAAATTTGTTCGCTACATACTTTAGTCAGAGACTGCCATCGTTGAAATTGTTGGTGGTGAGAAAGGGAACGAAGGGTGTTGTAAGAAAACAAAGTCATCAGAGATTGGATTGTCTCTAACTAATCAGAGTATCAAAGCCTATGACAAATTTTCATACTGCCGCTTTACCCGGTTTCCACTAGATAGCACAGCCACAAAGTCCCAAAATTGGCTATATCTCAGTAATTCATGAAAACAAAAATGTGCTTAATGATCTTAATTTAAGGTTGGGGTTAGGCAAAAGGTTAGCAGTGTGGTTAAGTTTAGGGTAAGGTTTAAAATCACATTCTAAAGCTGCAATATAACTTTTTGGGTGCGACCAACCAAATACACATAGATATGTGAGTTATAGACCTGTTATTCTCATTGAAAGCAAGTCTAAGACGCGTAGAGCTGTTCTATGTGCACTATTTCTATACTTCCTGCGCTTGAGATTCAATTTTGTCATCTTCAAACAGCTGGATATACAATATTTTTGGTTACTGAAAATATATTTTAGAGCGGTTTAGATGGTACAATGACTGTCTACACATTGGTTGTTTTGTCACAAACTGAAATTAGGCAAACTTAGAATTTTAGCCACCAGGAAACGGCGAATGCACCTTTAATATAAATTGTAGAAATAGGCGGGTATAGGAAAAAAACATGTTGTTGATCAAATTCGACACTCATCAACTGCAATACAAAAACTCCTTGCATGGTGAGCGAAAAAATAAAAAAAAACACCTGCTGGAGAAGACCAACAAAAGACAGATTTTGGATCCATTTATCCCTCTCACTTCACCTCTTCCTCTCTGGTGAAGTGTTGGGGGTTACCATAGAGAATGATAGAGAACTCTAGTAGCCAAAAAGCTATTTTAGTAAGAGCAGCGCCATTGAGGGCTTCCACCATTTTAATGTAGTCAACTGAGTGGGACTTCTAGCTTCATTGGCTGATCCCTCCAGATGACCCGGTTGGAATCATGTCCAATCGGGTCATCATGCTCAAGATGGCGCCGACAGAGAGGGCTGCCTTGCTTCTAGTCCTTCTAGTACTTTGCAGTATTTTGCTTTTTTTATGTATTATTTACGTATGTGGCAGGGTCTACAGACAATCACAGACTACAAAAGGAAAACCAGCCACGTCATTGACACCGACATCTTGCTTCCAGACAAACTAAACACCTTCTTTGCCCGCTTTGAGGATAATACAGTGCCACCAGCGCGGCCCGCTACCAAGGACTGTGGGCTCTCTTTCTCCATGGCCGACATGAGTAAGACATTTAAATGTGTTAACCCTCACAAGGCTGCCAACCCAGATGGCATCCCTAGCCGCGTCCTCAGAGCATGCGCAGACCAGCTGGCTGGTGTGTTTACAGACATATTCAATCTCTCCCTATCCCAGTCGGTTGTCCCCACATGCTTCAAGATGGCCACCATTGTTCCTGTACCCAAGAATGCAAAGGTAACTGAACTAAATGACTATCGCCCTGTAGCACTCACTTCTGTCATCATTTAGTGCTTTTAGAGACTAGTCAAGGATCATATCACCTCCACCTTACCTGTCACCCTAGACCCACTTCAATTTGCTTCCCCCCCAATAGGTCCACAGACTTTGCAATCGCCACCACACTACACACTGCCCTATCCCATCTGGACAATAGGAATACCCATGTAAGAATGCTGTTCATTGCATAGCTCAGCATTCAACACCATAGTACCCTTCAAGCTCATCATTAAGCTTGAGGCCCTGGGTCTCAACCCCACCCTGTGCAATTGGGTCCTGGACTTTCTGACGGGCCGCCCCCCAGGTGGTTAAGGTTGGAAACAACATCTCCACCTCGCTTGATCCTCGACACTGGGGCCCCACAAGGGTGCGTGCTCAGCCCCCTCCTGTACTCCCTCTTCACCCATGACTGCGTGGCCATGCACACCTCCAACTCAATCATCAAGTTTGCAGATTTTTTTATTTTTTAAATTTTATTTCACCTTTATTTAACCAGGTAGGCCAGTTGTGAACAAGTTCTCATTTGCAACTGCGACCTGGCCAAGATAAAGCATAGCAGTGTGAGCAGACAACACAGAGAGTTACACATGGAGTAAACAATTAACAAGTCAATAACACAGTAGAAAACAAAGGGGGGAGTCTATATACAATGTGTGCAAAATGCATGAGGAGGTAGGCGAATAATTACAATTTTGCAGATTAACACTGGAGTGATAAATGATCAGATGGTCATGTACAGGTAGAGATATTGGTGTGCAAAAGAGCAAGTAAATAAATAAAAACAGTATGGGGATGAGGTAGGTGAAAATGGGTGGGCTATTTACCAATAGACTATGTACAGCAGCAGCGATCGGTTAGCTGCTCAGATAGCTGATGTTTGAAGTTGGTGAGGGAGATAAAAGTCTCCAACTTCAGCGATTTTTGCAATTCGTTCCAGTCACAGGCAGCAGAGTACTGGAACGAAAGGCGGCCAAATGAGGTGTTGGCTTTAGGGATGATCAGTGAGATACACCTGCTGGAGCGCGTGCTACGGATGGGTGTTGCCATCGTGACCAGTGAACTGAGATAAGGCGGAGCTTTACCTAGCATGGACTTGTAGATGACCTGGAGCCAGTGGGTCTGGCGACGAATATGTAATGAGGGCCAGCCGACTAGAGCATACAGGTCGCAGTGGTGGGTGGTATAAGGTGCTTTAGTGACAAAACGGATGGCACTGTGATAGACTGCATCCAGTTTGCTGAGTAGAGTGTTGGAAGCCATTTTGTAGATGACATCGCCGAAGTCGAGGATCGGAAGGATAGTCAGTTTTACTAGGGTAAGCTTGGCGGCGTGAGTGAAGGAGGCTTTGTTGCGGAATAGAAAGCCGACTCTTGATTTGATTTTCGATTGGAGATGTTTGATATTAGTCTGGAAGGAGAGTTTGCAGTCTAGCCAGACACCTAGGTACTTATAGATGTCCACATATTCAAGGTCGGAACCATCCAGGGTGGTGATGCTAGTCGGGCATGCGGGTGCAGGCAGCGATCGGTTGAAAAGCATGCATTTGGTTTTACTAGCGTTTAAGAGCAGTTGGAGGCCACGGAAGGAGTGTTGTATGGCATTGAAGCTTGTTTGGAGGTTAGATAGCACAGTGTCCAATGACGGGCCGAAAGTATATAGAATGGTGTCGTCTGCGTAGAGGTGGATCAGGGAATCGCCCGCAGCAAGAGCAACATCATTGATATATACAGAGAAAAGAGTCGGCCCGAGAATTGAACCCTGTGGCACCCCCATAGAGACTGCCAGAGGACCGGACAGCATGCCCTCCGATTTGACACACTGAACTCTGTCTGCAAAGTAATTGGTGAACCAGGCAAGGCAGTCATCCGAAAAACCGAGGCTACTGAGTCTGCCGATAAGAATTTGGTGATTGACAGAGTCGAAAGCCTTGGCAAGGTCAATGAAGACGGCTGCACAGTACTGTCTTTTATCGATGGCGGTTATGATATCGTTTAGTACCTTGAGTGTTGCTGAGGTGCACCCGTGACCGGCTCGGAAACCAGATTGCACAGCGGAGAAGGTACGGTGGGATTCGAGATGGTCAGTGACCTGTTTGTTGACTTGGCTTTCGAAGACCTTAGATAGGCAGGGCAGGATGGATATAGGTCTGTAACAGTTTGGGTCCAGGGTGTCTCCCCCTTTGATGAGGGGGATGACTGCGGCAGCTTTCCAATCCTTGGGGATCTCAGACGATGACACAACAGTAGTAGGCTTGATTACCAACAACGACGAGTCAGCCTACAGGGAGGTGGTGGAGGCTCTCGGAGTATGGTGTCAGGAAAATAACCTCTCACTCAATGTCAACAAAACAAAGGAGATGATCGTGGATTTCAGGAAACAGCAGAGGAACCACCCCCCTATCCACACCGATGGGACAGCAGTGGAGAAGGTGGAAAGTTAAGTTCCTCTGTGTACACATCACAGACAAACTGAAATGGTTCACCCACACAGACAGTGTGGTGAAGAAGGCACAACAGCACCTCTTCATCCTCAGGAGGCTGAAAAAATGTGGCTTGTCACCTAAAACCCTCACAAACTTTTACAGATGCACAATTGAGAGCATCCTGTCGGGCTGTATCACCGCTAGGTATGTCAACTGCACCACCCACAACTGCAGGGCTCTCCAGAGAACAACGCATCACCAGGGGCAAACTACCTGCCCTCCAGGCCACCTACTGCACCCGATGTCACAGGAAGGCCAAAAAGATCATCAAGGACAATAACTACCCGAGCCTCTGCCTATTAACCCTGGCTACCATCCAGAAGGCGAGGTCAGTACTGGTGCATCACAGCTGGGACCGAGAGACTGAAAAACAGCTTCTATCTCAAGGCCATCAGACTGATAAACAGCCATCACTAAACACAGAGATGCTGCTGCCACTTCAATAATGCCACTTTAATAATGTTTACTTATCTTGCATTATTCATCTCATATGTATATACTGTATTATATTATATCTTAGCCTATGCCGCTCTATCATTGCTCATCCATATATTTATATATTCTTATTCCATTCCTTTACTTACATTTGTTGTGTTATTGTTAGATATTACTTATTAGATGTTACTGCACTGTCAAACTAGAAGCAGAAGCATTTCGCTAATAGTTTAGTTTGGCAGCTGGCAATAACATAACACTCGCAATAACATCTGCTAATCATGTGTATGTGACCAATAAGATTTGATGGTCCAATAGTTAAGAAGAAAAATAACTACTTTAAAATGGAGATAGCCTCAACGGCCACTGCCCATGCTGTCACAGATGCTATAATGTCACAGACACAAAAATGTGTCCTCTATCTATCTCTATGGGAGATCCAAACTACTTGTGTGGGTGTGGCCTAGCATTTGGCCGGAACAAGGAATCTGGATTGCCAGGCAAGCGATCCTCCCCAAAATTCACTATGCTCACAAGTAACCCACTGTTTAAAAAAATGCGTTATTCACTCCTGCTAGAATAACATTCAGTCGTGCTTACTCGCCTCACCTAGCTCAAATCTCCTGTGGCATGACTCAGTTCCGGGCTTGCTCTGAACCTGAACGTTTACAGACTCTCAATGTGCACTGATCAGTAAATCAATACCGCAGATTCATTAATTATGTTAAGTGAAAAACGTTTTGCCAATGTCAATCCCTCTCCATTGAAGATCACCTACCTGCCCTAATAAAAGATTTTCAAGGTTGTCTTGCCAAGGACAATGTATGTAGTCTCTTTGGAGGATGTCTCTCTCTTTGGCTCTCTAGATTTTCTTATATAACTAAACGGGAGGGTAGATCAAATGTAGAAGATATACTCACTAAATGCCATATGATGAGCCACAGATGAACCTCAAGAATATTGGAGGCTGTGTTGAATGAAACGCCTCCTTTACAGTGATCATGTGTATGAATCCCGGATGTGACAACGCCTGTGTTGGATTGATACGGTAGCGAAACTTTTGCAATCTAAGTCTGATTTGAGATAAATCGCGAAATGTATATTATGTAGAAAGAGTACATATTTACATTTGGAACAACTTAGTGTATGTATTTATTTTTAAACAACGGCATTAGCAGTTGACACCTAGCTAACCAGCTTGCTAAGAAGTGTTGTTAGCTTGTTAGCTGCTAAGAACGTTAGCTATCTTTTGTTTGTTGTTTTTAACTAGTTAACGTTACGTGCTATGTGTCTACATAGCAGCTTGGGAAAATAGCATTCGTTTTTGTTTACTTTTACTTCATTGTTTAAAAAAAAGACATGGCACTGAAAATGATTGAGGCGAAACGGTTTTACAGGCCTCGTCTGGAATTTAGCTAGCTAACAAGCTAACGTTAGCCTAGCGACCTATGATAGGTAACGTTAGCCAAATATAAAACGCTCTGTTTAGTCGGTTTGGCAAGCTCTAGTTGAGATTTAGTATGATTCAAACTTTACATGTGTTTTCCCCCCTTTTTTTATTGGCTAGTTCGCTTGCTACCTTCACCTTACCTCGAACATTTGTATGCGGAAGTGACAGCCAGTAACCTTAACGTTAGCTAGCTAACAGTAGCTAGTAAGCAACAATGTAGCAATTAGCAAGGTTTGAAAGTGCTACAAAAAAGTTGGTTAGCTATAATTGTGCCCACATTATCCATGCATGTTATGGTACAGTAAATAACCATTTTTTAGGAAATAACTTGCTTCTAACGTTAGAGGTTGGCTAGCATATTTCCCAGTGTTTGCTTGCCTGCAATCCTCGTGTGATAGTTAACGTTAAGGCGGATACATTGTCATATTTTTTTTGATTCGTATGTTTTTTTGGAAAGCATTTA
The DNA here is from genome assembly GCF_018296145.1 of Oncorhynchus tshawytscha. Lineage (NCBI taxonomy): Eukaryota > Metazoa > Chordata > Actinopteri > Salmoniformes > Salmonidae > Oncorhynchus > Oncorhynchus tshawytscha. The sequence continues at coordinate 35,983,811 of NC_056441.1, forward strand.
GAACTAGCATTGTTGTTAATTACTTATGTCATACTCCCAACCGTCAAAATAATCACAAGACCCTCATTGATGAAATGGTGATGTAAATAAGAGATACTCTATATAATGACGAGATGGTCTTGTCTCTGCTCTAAGAGACCATTTATGCTTGTTCTGAAAGTGTGTTCGGCGGAGCCGTATGGGTGGTGTGACGCAATTCCTGGGCCTCTGGAGGCACTCTTCCGCATCGCCTTGGCCTCTCAAATTGTGTAACAATGCGGAGGGCTCGGTATTGCTCCGCATTGACATGATTAGGTGAGGGCGGGAGGTCCTGTATCAATACAAAGTCACTTCCTTGACAACAGCTCTGCGCTGCTCCATGACGCGCAAAAAAATATGTTTGGCCTGACTTCTGCGGAGGCCGCATTAAAGTAAATGCTATACGGCCATTGCAGAAAGCGTATTGACCATGTAGCGCATTTAACAATACGAGTCGTTGCTCAGCAACATACTGGTCATAGGGCCTTGTGCTGTGAACGGTGTATTACTGTCTGACAGCCTATTGTGTGCACTTGAGCGATCTAGATGGTTGGAATTCTTACCACTTGTTATTCACAAACACACTGTTGGGTCTGTGGCCAATGAGTCATACAATGGTTGTGTCTGCTCTCACTCTTGTGCCCACCCTCTCATGATGTATTATCTTGCCTCTCTCTCTCTCTCTCAATATATTTTATACTTAGTGAGATAAACCAATGACACATACCTCTAATCTAAATTATGACTACAGCTACCAAAAATACATTTGCAGATTTTTTTGTCTTCCCTGATTGGTCTGAAGTTTCACCAGCATCAATCAGTACATTTAACCCTGTGTCTGTCTGTCTCCCTCCATCCATACAGATGCAGACCATAAAGTGTGTGGTAGTGGGTGACGGTGCAGTGGGAAAGACCTGCCTGTTGATCTCCTACACCACCAACAAGTTCCCCTCGGAATACGTCCCCACGGTGAGTGGCACTGATTGGAGTGTTGTCAAGAAAGGTCTTTGAGCGGGGCGTGGCCAAGTGTTGGGGTTTGTCAAGTGTCTAGACTAGGGGGTGTGCAACAGGAGCTGCTGCAGTTTGTGCCATTTGTTCCAGACCATTTTCTAACACATTTCTGTTTCAACTAATCAAATTTAAACCGCTATTGAATGAATCCAGTGTGTGTAGTGCTGGGCGGGAGCAAAAGCCTCCACACACTGTCTGTAATTCTTGATCTGTGCAGAATCTCACATTTAGAATCACGTATAGAATGGGTTTTGATAAGAGAAGGTATTTGTTTTGTAGCTGAAAAGACTCTACTTTATGGAAGTGGTTATGGACCAAAAAGCAGTCGGGCTACAAGCCTTTTCACCTTTATTTGACCTTTATTTAACTAGGCAAGTCCGTTAAGAACAAATTTGTATTTTCAATGATGGCCTAGGAACAGTGGGTCAACTGCCTTGTTCAGGGGCAGAACGACAGATTTGTACCATGTCAGCTCGGGGATTCAAACTTGCAACCAGGTAGCTGGCCGCTAAACTGGCTTAGTAATCAAAAACATTTTAGTCAGTCAATTAGCACATGTCAGCTATCAGTGACTGACATAACAAGATAAACTGCTGATGCACAAACAAATTTAGAAATTGCACCTTGTGTTCTACTATTCTAACTCTCAACATTAAGTTGAAACTTCGACTAAGCACCCCCCCCCCCCAGCACTGTACTGGGGTGCTGCAGACATTGTGTGATGAGTAGCTATTTTTATCAAGCCCATCTTTCTCTCTGGCAGTAATCAGCACAGTGATGTACCAGAGCCTGGCAGAGAGAGCCTGGCAGAGAGAGTCTGTCGACTCAGTCCTCTACGTCCAGTCAGGTCCAACTGGGTGTGTTCATGTTGGCCTGTGGTGTTAGGCCTGGCTCTGTCCAAACACATTATCGTCATGGTGATCAGAGATGTGTTTCTGACTTTGCTTGGATGCTCTTCAATGTGTGCTGCCTGCCGCGCCTTTCCACTGCATGCCCCAACGCCTCACTGTTTTTATGTCTAAACTTGAACTTCCCGTTAAAAGCGCAGCCTCCCATGGTTTCTCAACCCAATAACGGATAAGCAGACCAATGGTGTGTGGCAGACTGAAGTCCATGGTTGCATCTTAATAGTCAAAAGGGGCCTCCTCGCTTTCGTCTTTCAGCGCTGGTGTATAAAAACACATGAGAGGTGAAGGAAATAAGCCTATGATAGATTGCTTTCACCTCTCCAATTCTTTCATATTCTGGCAGTATTCAATAGTGTTGTCATAATACCAGAAATTTGACTTTGATTCCAGGTTACAATCAATACCATCACGATACTCAATACCGAAACGATACTACAGCAAAAAGAGACGGCATATTAGCCAAAGTGCACAGATGGAAAAACAATCTGTTTTCTTTCCATTTGGAACTTATTTTATTGTACTGATCAACAACATTGGCATAAAAGAAGCAATCTCTTATTTTATCAAAGTGTGCTCTTTAAGACCTAATGACATCATTCACACACACACACACACAGTGAGAGAAACGTGACTGAGGCGAGGAAGACGAAGTGAATGGGTAAATAGTTTTTTAAATTTTAGTTTTTTTACTTCGTCCGGTGTCCTGGCTCGGCAAGCTTTGCTCATTTCGACCATCCCATTGATCCTGAGGAGAAATCTGCACAAACCCGGGGTACCGGGCCATGCAAAACAAACTTGCCCAATGAATAACGTTTTTTGGATATGACTGTATGGTTTTTGGTGACAATCAGCTTTGAAATAAGCATATTGTGTGTTATGGTTTGCGTATTATCACAAACAAAGTTCTAGGGTAGTGAATTGATGTGAGCTTCAGCTGGAAGCTAGCAAGAAAAGTTGCTCTGAATAGCTGGAAGCTACCGGTATCTTCTTGCATTGTGACGTGTTCTAGTCTGGAATGAACTTTGTTTTGCGAACAGTAATTAACAGTTGCAAGATTTCTACATGCCGTGTTGCTTTATTGAAGTGTGTTAGCTCCACACACTTCCTGCACAGATGTTAACATGATGCAGCCCAGACTCCCAGCGAGTGCAGGGATTCCTCAGGACAGGCTAGAGCTAGCAATGACTAAGTGGAGCAGACACGGTGTGCTCGCGCTAGAAGGTGACATCAGCTTCGCTGATAGACAGACTTGATCCTCTCTCAATCAGTAGAACCTCTTTTCATGTTCTAGTATCAAAAAAGTACAAAGGTTTCGGTATACAGTGTAGCACTAGTGTTCAATCATATTCAGTGCAGTTAAAGGAAAGGTGACAAAGAGAGGAAGACATATTAGACCATTGAGATGCACCCCAACTCTAGCAAGCATGACTTGTGGGTAGGGCTGTAAGGGTACACATATTCCTACCGAACCGTTCGGTACCAGGACCTCTGTTCGGTACGCACTGTGAACCCGAATTAATGCATTCCAAATTTAAATTTTTTTTTTTTTTTTTACTCTAGGTTTTGCCTATGCTGCGTTGTATGCCATTGACTTGTGAGTAAATCTGAGTGGGAAAAATGTATGGAATTCGATTAAAACAACTACAGCCTATGCGCACGTTGTAATTCAAATTTGAATCTTAATTGAAACTAACCTCTGAGGTGTAGCCGGGAACTCTGTAGATGGTGAGTGGTGGGAAGGATTAACCAGAATTTAAATCTGCAGTTTAGGAACATTTTGGCTTTCCAGTCAACTACAATGGCGATGGACAGAGTTGTGGATAAAAAGCTAATATTATGTTCTCCACTGCTCAACGAGAATAGCCTATGCAGAGTGGGGCGTGTAGCTTGCTTTTGTCGGCCAATCACAAGTCATCAAAGTGCCAAGTCATCAAAGCGCCAAGTCATAGAGCCTCCGTGTGTGGCAAAGCAAGTTAGGAGATGATCTAATCAATGAAAGATGGAATTAGTTCAAATGAGAAGTATATGCTATGTGTTATTTGTAACTAACTGTAGGACAGGAAGAAAGTGCATGCAGACTCAATTAGCCTAGCTAGCTATTTTAGCCAACTAGCTTCTCTCGGTTTGATGCAGTCGAGAGGTACTACGTAATTATATTGGATGATAAATAACCTAGCTATGACAAGCTAGAAGTTGGTCTACTCGCGCAAGTCGGCTCGGTTGGTTGCTGCCTCTCCCTCCTTCCTTGCTCCCGTTTCACTTCCTTGCTCCCGATCACAAGACACACACCGCATGGTTTGTCCTCCGCCTACTCTCCTTCACGCTGTATCAGCTCTGGTTAATAAAATAGCTTACAAGTGGACTTTTCTGCTGCTTCCCTCACTCTGATCCGACCACGTCTATACAGAACTGGTCATCCTCGGGTCTGTTCGGAAAAGGTCTCTGTATTGAAAAATATATTTATGCACATTTGTCTTGGTGGGAATGCCCCAGGTCCATTTCGGAATGTGTCCAACTTTTTAGAACTCTACTTGATGGCTAAAAGACAATGCCAGGAACATTGTGAATGATGTCACAGAAACTGTGCCACAAATAGGGTGCTTTTGAATTTTGCTAACTAAAGTAACTGTTGGAATTTTATTTTTCTGCTGTACCGAAAACTGAACCGTGACCCCAAAACAGCAACAGGTGGGTTTGGTGAACCATTACACCCCTACTTGTGGGTGCATCTCAATGGTCTGAAATAGCTTCCTCTCCTTGTTGCCTGGGGAGGCTCAAACTCAAGTGTAAGAATGGACTAGGATGAGGCCTGAGATGAAACAGGGAGTGGACAGCCAGGGAAGAAGGTAAATTGGTGGTTTCGTGACTACACAGGGCAGGAATGTCAGGAATCTCCCACCCAAATTGAGGGAATGACCCTCAAGTTCCACACTATAAAGACAAACATGTACACTAAAGTAATAGTAGTTAACACTGTTATTAATTCCCAGGTGACAGCCATAAGACTCCTTTCAAATAGAACACCTAAAAATGGCAGCAGTGATTTAGTGTTTCACGCTAGTCTACATTTTCCAAAGCAACGTCAAGAACTCCCTACAGCAATTTGTCACTTTCTGGAACCCACCTATGTAATGGTGGGAGAAACACTGGTTGGTTTAAGAGACGATGTGTTTTGAGCACAGGGTTACAATTTTCCTTCAAAGTTTTCTGACCTACACAAAAAGCTTGAAAATGATACCGCCCGTGAACCTGCCCTTCGGTAGTCACTGTCTACGCAGTATTGTGCGACGGAGACAAAAAAAACGAGAAATGGCAATGCAATTCAGCACGAAGCACAGTGGTTTCATCAGCACATTATAGATGAGCTGAGTCAGACAGTTCCTCATTTTTACTGAACAGTATGTGACTTTGTCTATACAGGGAGTCCCCTAAAGAGGAACAAGAACGCTGTGAAACATTCTGATACCCTACGTACGCAACACAAGCACGCTACGCAAAATGGCATTATTGCGCCAAGTTATGAATGACTGGGCTGCACGAGTCTACGTAGTTTCTCTACGCAATACCATTTTGTGTAGCTACTTGTAGTTCTTCCATGCGTACATGTGGTATAAATCAGGGCTTACTTAGTTGACGACATGGTTCCCTTTGACCACTTACCACTGTAAGTACCATACACTGTTCTGTCAAGGGAACCAAAGTGAGGGGTTTTCATGTGTATGTATGTACATACAGTTGATGTCAGAAGTTTACATACACCTTAGCCAAATACATTTAAACTCAGTTTTTCACAATTCCTAACATTTAATCCTAGTAAAAATTCCCTGTCTTAGGTCAGTTAGGATCACCACTTTATTTTAAGAATGTGAAATGTCAGAGTAATAGTAGAGAGAATGATTTATTTTATTTCTTTCATCACATTCCCAGTGAGTCAGAAGTTTACATACACTTAATTAGTATTTGGTGGCATTGCCTTTAAATTGTTTAACTTGGGTCAAAAGTTTCAGGTAGCCTTCCACAAGCTTCCCACAATAAGTTTGGTGAATTTTGGCCCATTCCTCCTGACAGAGCTGGTGTAACTGAGTCAGGTTTGTAGGCCTCCTTGAATGCACACACTTTTTCAGTTCTGCCCACAAATTGTCTATGGGATTGAGGTCAGGGCTTTGTGATGGCCACCCCAATACCTTGACTTTGTTGTCCTTAAGCCATTTTGCCACAACTTTGGAAGTATGCTTGGGGTCATTGTCCATTTGGAAGACCCATTTGCGTCCAAGCTGACTGATGTCTTGAGATGTTGCTTCAATATATCCACATAATTGTCCTTCCTCATGATGCCGTCTCTTTAGTGAAGTGCACCAGTCTCTCCTGCAGCAAAGCACCCCCACGATATGGGATGGTGTTCTTCGGCTTGGAAGCCTCCCCCTTTTTCCTCCAAACATAACAATGGTCATTATGGCCAAACAGTTCTATTTTTGTTTCATCAGACCAGAGGACATGGGTGGGTGGGATATACAGTGCCTTGCGGAAGTATTCGGCCCCCTTGAACTTTGCGACCTTTTGCCACATTTCAGGCTTCAAACATAAAGATATAAAACTGTATTTTTTTGTGAAGAATCAACAACAAGTGGGACACAATCATGAAGTGGAACAACATTTATTGGATATTTCAAACTTTTTTAACAAATCAAAAACTGAAAAATTGGGCGTGCAAAATTATTCAGCCCCTTTACTTTCAGTGCAGAAAACTCTCTCTCCAGAAGTTCAGTGAGGATCTCTGAATGATCCAATGTTGACCTAAATGACTAATGATGATAAATACAATCCACCTGTGTGTAATCAAGTCTCCGTATAAATTCACCTGCACTGTGATAGTCTCAGAGGTCCGTTAAAAGTGCAGAGAGCATCATGAAGAACAAGGAACACACCAGGCAGGTCCAAGATACTGCCATTTCTTAAAGATATCCATAAAAAGTGTCGTTTAAAGTTTGCCACAAGCCACCTGGGAGACACACCAAACATGTGGAAGAAGGTGCTCTGGTCAGATGAAACCAAAATTGAACTTTTTGGCAACAATGCAAAACATTATGTTTGGCGTAAAAGCAACACAGTTCATCACCCTGAACACACCATCCCCACTGTCAAACATGGTGGTGGCAGCATCATGGTTTGGGCCTGCTTTTCTTCAGCAGGGACAGGGAAGATGGTTAAAATTGATGGGAAGATGGATGGAGCCAAATACAGGACCATTCTGGAAGAAAACCTGATGGAGTCTGTAAAAGACCTGAGACTGGGACAGAGATTTGTCTTCCAACAAGACAATGATCCAAAACATAAAGCAAAATCTACAATGGAATGGTTCAAAAATAAACATATCCAGGTGTTAGAATGGCCAAGTCAAAGTCCAGACCTTAATCCAATCGAGAATCTGTGGAAAGAACTGAAAACTGCTGTTCACAAATGCTCTCCATCCAACCTCACTGAGCTCGAGCTGTTTTGCAAGGAGGAATGGGAAAAAATTTCAGTCTCTCGATGTGCAAAACTGATGGAGACATACCCCAAGCGACTTACAGCTGTAATCGCAGCAAAAAATGGCGCTACAAAGTATTAACTTAAGGGGGCTGAATAATTTTGCACGCCCAATTTTTCAGTTTTTGATTTGTTAAAAAAGTTTGAAATATCCAATAAATGTCGTTCCACTTCATGATTGTGTCCCACTTGTTGTTGATTCTTCACAAACATACAGTTTTATATCTTTATGTTTGAAGCCTGAAATGTGGCAAAAGGTCGCAAAGTTCAAGGGGGCCGAATACTTTCGCAAGGCACTGTAAGTTACGAAAATAGGTTATGAAACAGCATAACCATATTCCTGTATCCACACCTGTACCATATAGATTCAGTAGTTGTAAAGATGGGGAGAGGTCTGTCCATAATAAAGAGGTGCTCTGCTTTTTGACACTACACTCCAAAAAGCAAGTCCAGTTATTGTTATTGTCCAGTCATATGGTCAAGTGCTTCAAAGAAAGACATAGTTAAGCTCCAGCTGGCCCAGAACGTCTGGCTCCTCATTGTAATCAGAGGGTTAATATAAATACTACGCATGCCAGTCTCTCTTGGCTGAGAGTTGAGGAAAGACTGACTCCGTGACTTCCTGGTTTTTATAAGAAACATTCATGTGTTGGAAATTCCTAATTGTTTGCATAGTCAACTTACACACAGCACTAACTCACACACTTACCCCACCACACATGCCACCAGGGGTCTTTTCAAAGTCCCCAGTCCCAGAACAATTTCAAGGAAACGTACAGTATTTTAAGTGAACTGCAAACCTGTTTTTAAAAAGAAACAAATAAAGTAACACCTCACGGCACAACGCCTCTCCCCATGTGACCTACTTGTGTGTATGTATTTGTAACTGATGGATGCACACACACACACACACACACACATCGCTCATCCATATATTATATTCTTATTCATTATTTTACACACACGTGTGTGTGTGTGTGTGTGTAAGGTAGTTGTTGTGAAATTGTTAGATTACTTGTTAGATATTACTGCTCGGTCGGAACTAGAAGCACAAGCATTTTGCTACACTCGCATTAACATCTACTAACTATGTGTATGTGACCAATTAAAATTTGATTTGATGTAAACCAAACCAACACACATACACACACATACATACATACACACTACATGTAAATGTATTTAAATTGTAAAGTCTTTCGTCTGTATTCAAATTGGTACATTAGTACTTCCGGCGCCGACAGAGATGGCCGCCTCGCTTCGCGTTCCTAGGAAACTATGCAGTTTTTTGTTTTTTTACGTGTTATTTCTTACACTAGTACCCCAGGTCATCTTAGGTTTCTTTACATACAGCCGACAAGAACTACTGAATATAAGATCAGCGTCAACTCACCATCAGTACGACCAAGAATATGTTTTTCGCGATGCGGATCCTGAGTTCTGCCTTACAACCAGTGTAACCGAGTGGATCACATGCAGCGACCAAAAAAAAAAAAACGACTCAGAAAAAGAGGGAAACGAAGCGGTCTTCTGGTCAGACTCCGGAGACGGGCACATCGTGCACCACTCCCCAGCATTCTTCTTGCCAATGTCCAGTCTCTTGACAACAAGGTTGATGAAATCCGAGCAAGGGTAGCATTCCAGAGGGACATCAGAGACTGTAACGTTCTCTGCTTCACGGAAACATGGCTCACTGGAGAGACGCAATCCGAAGCGGTGCAGCCAGCGGGTTTCTCCACGCATCGCGCCGACAGAAACAAACATCTCTCTGGTAAGAAGACGGGCGGGGGCGTATGCCTTATGGCCAACGTGACATGGTGTGATGAAGGAAACATACAGGAACTCAAATCCTTCTGTTCACCTGATTTAGAATTCCTCACAATCAAATGTAGACCGCATTATCTACCAAGAGAATTCTCTTCGATTATAATCACAGCCGTATATATCCCCCCCCAAGCAGACACATCGATGGCTCTGAACGAACTTTATTTAACTCTCTGCAAACTGGAAACGATTTATCCGGAGGCTGCATTCATTGTAGCTGGGGATTTTAACAAGGCTAATCTGAAAACAAGACTCCCTAAATTTTATCAGCATATTGATTGCGCAACCAGGGGTGGAAAGACCCTGGATCATTGTTACTCTAACTTCCGCGACGCATATAAGGCCATGCCCCGCCCCCTTTCGGAAAAGCTGACCACGACTCCATTTTGTTGATCCCTGCCTACAGACAGAAACTAAAACAAGAAGCTCCCACGCTGAGGTCTGTCCAACGCTGGTCCGACCAAGCTGACTCCACACTCCAAGACTGCTTCCATCACGTGGACTGGGAGATGTTTCGTATTGCGTCAGACAACAACATTGACGAATACGCTGATACGGTGTGCGAGTTCATTAGAACGTGCGTTGAAGATGTCGTTCCCATAGCAACGATTAAAACATTCCCTAACCAGAAACCGTGGATTGATGGCAGCATTCGTGTGAAACTGAAGGCACGAACCACTGCTTTTAATCAGGGCAAGGTGTCTGGTAACATGACTGAATACAAACAGTGCAGCTATTCCCTCCGCAAGGCTATCAAACAAGCTAAGCGCCAGTACAGAGACAAAGTAGAATCTCAATTCAACGGCTCAGACACAAGAGGTATGTGGCAGGGTCTACAATCAATCACGGACTACAGGAAGAAACCCAGCCCAGTCACGGACCAGGATGTCTTGCTCCCAGGCAGACTAAATAACTTTTTGCCCGCTTTGAGGACAATACAGTGCCACTGACACGGCCTGCAACGGAATCATGCGGTCTCTCCTTCACTGCAGCCGAAGTGAGTAAGACATTTAAACGTGTTAACCCTCGCAAGGCTGCAGGCCCAGACGGCATCCCCAGCCGCGCCCTCAGAGCATGCGCAGACCAGCTGGCCGGTGTGTTTACGGACATATTCAACCAATCCCTATACCAGTCTGCTGTTCCCACATGCTTCAAGAGGGCCACCATTGTTCCTGTTCCCAAGAAAGCTAAGGTAACTGAGCTAAACGACTACCGCCCCGTAGCACTCACATCCGTCATCATGAAGTGCTTTGAGAGACTAGTCAAGGACCATATCACCTCCACCCTACCTGACACCCTTGACCCACTCCAATTTGCTTACCGCCCAAATAGGTCCACAGACGATGCAATCTCAACCACACTGCACACTGCCCTAACCCATCTGGACAAGAGGAATACCTATGTGAGAATGCTGTTCATCGACTACAGCTCGGCATTCAACACCATAGTACCCTCCAAGCTCGTCATCAAGCTCGAGACCCTGGGTCTCGACCCCGCCCTGTGCAACTGGGTACTGGACTTCCTGACGGGCCGCCCCCAGGTGGTGAGGGTAGGCAACAACATCTCCTCCCCGCTGATCCTCAACACTGGGGCCCCACAAGGGTGCGTTCTGAGCCCCCTCCTGTACTCCCTGTTCACCCACGACTGCGTGGCCATGCACGCCTCCAACTCAATCATCAAGTTTGCGGACGACACAACAGTGGTAGGCTTGATTACCAACAACGACGAGACGGCCTACAGGGAGGAGGTGAGGGCCCTCGGAGTGTGGTGTCAGGAAAATAACCTCACACTCAACGTCAACAAAACTAAGGAGATGATTGTGGACTTCAGGAAACAGCAGAGGGAACACCCCCATCCACATCGATGGAACAGTAGTGGAGAGGGTAGCAAGTTTTAAGTTCCTCGGCATACACATCACAGACAAACTGAACTGGTCCACTCACACAGACAGCATCGTGAGGAAGGCGCAGCAGCGCCTCTTCAACCTCAGGAGGCTGAAGAAATTCGGCTTGTCACCAAAAGCACTCACAAACTTCTACAGTTGCACAATCGAGAGCATCCTGGCGGGCTGTATCACCGCCTGGTATGGCAACTGCACCGCCCTCAACCGTAAGGCTCTCAGAGGGTAGTGAGGTCTGCACAACGCATCACCGGGGCAAACTACCTGCCCTCCAGGACACCTACACCACCCGATGCTACAGGAAGGCCATAAAGATCATCAAGGACATCAACCACCCGAGCCACTGCCTGTTCACCCCGCTGTCATCCAGAAGGCGAGGTCAGTACAGGTGCATCAAAGCTGGGACCGAGAGACTGAAAAACAGCTTCTATCTCAAGGCCATCAGACTGTTAAACAGCCACCACTAACATTGAGTGGCTACTGCCAACACACTGTCAATGACACTGACTCTACTCCAGCCACTTTAATCATGGGAATTGATGGGAAATTATGTAAATATATCACTAGCCACTTTAAACAATGCTACCTTATATAATGTTACTTACCCTACATTGTTCATCTCATATGCATACGTTGATACTGTACTCTATATCATCGACTGCATCCTTATGTAATACATGTATCACTAGCCACTTTAACTATGCCACTTGGTTTACATACTTATCTCATATGTATATACTGTACTCGATATCATCTACTGTATCTTGCCTATGCTGCTCTGTACCATCACTCATTCATATATCCTTATGTACATATTCTTTATCCCCTTACACTGTGTATAAGACAGTAGTTTTTTTTTTTTGGAATTGTTAGTTAGATTACTTGCTCGTTATTACTGCATTGTCGGAACTAGAAGCACAAGCATTTCGCTACACTCGCATTAACATCTGCTAACCATGTGTATGTGACAAATAAAATTTGATTTGATTTGATTTGATTAGATTTGAAATGGTCACATACACGTGTTTAGCAGATGTTATTGCGGGTGTAGCGAAATACTTGTGTATATCTCCAACAGTGCAGTAATATCTAACAATTTCACAAAAGCACACACAAATCTAAAGTACAGGGATGGTAATGTATTTTTCGTTATGTGTCGGACCCCATTGAGACTAGCTGTCAGCTAATGGAGATCCTAATCAATGAATTGATGTAGGCCTACTGTGAGTCCAACCATCTGACAGGTGTGGCATATCAAGAAGCTGATTTAAAACGGCATGATCATTACACAGGTGCACCTTGTCCTGGGGACAATAGAAAGCCACTATAAAAATTTGCAGTTTTGTCACACAACACAATTCCACAGATGTCTCAAGTTTTGTGGGAGTGTGCAATTGGCATGCTGACTACAGGAATGTCCACCAGATCTGTTGCCAGATAATTGCATGTTAATTTATCTACCATAAGCCACCTTCAACGTCTTTTTTCGAGAATTTGGAAGTACGTCCAACCGGCCCTCACAACCGCAGACCATGTCTAACCATGCCAGCCTAGGACCTCCACATCCGGCTTCTTCGCCTGCGGGATCGTCTGAGACCAGCCACCCGGACAGCTGATGAACTGGACTGTTCTGACTTAGAATATGTGGACAACTACAAATACCTAGGTGTCTGGTTAGACTGTAAACTCTCCTTCCAGACTGACATTAAGCATCTCCAATACAAAATTAAATCTAGAATCGGCTTCCTATTTCGCAACAAAGCCTCCTTCACTCATGCTGCCAAACATACCCTTGTAAAACTGACTATCCTACCGATCCACTCTACCCAGCAAATTGGATGTAGTCTATCACAGTCCCATCCGTTTTGTCACCAAAGCCCCATATCCTACCCACCACTGCGACCTGTATGCTCTCGTTGGCTGGCCCTCGCTTCATATCCGTTACCAAACCCACTGGCTCCAGGTCATGAATAAGTTGTTTCTAGGTAAAGCCCTGCCTTATCTCAGCTCACTGGTCACCATAGCAGCACCCACTCGTAGCATGCGCTCCAGCAGGTATATCTCACTGGTCACCCCCAAAGCCAATTCCTCCTTTGGCCACCTTCCTTCCAATACTCTGCTGCCAATGACTGGAACGACCTGCAAAAATCACTGAAACTGGAGACTCATATCTCCCTCACTAGCTGTAAGCACCAGCTGTCAGAGCAGCTCACAGATCACTGCACCTGTACATAGCTCATCTGTAAATAGCCCATCCAACTACCTCATCCCCATACTGTTATTATTTTGCTCCTTTGCACCCCAGTATCTCTACTTGCACACATCTATCACTCCAGTGTTTAATTGCTATAATTAGTTTGCCACTATGGCCTATTTATTGCCTTACCTCCCTTATCCTACCTCATTTGCACACACTGTATATAGACTTTTTCTATTGTATTATTGACTGTGTTTGTTTATTCCATGCGTAACTCTCTGTTGTTGTTTGTGTCGCACTGCTTTGCTTTATCTTGGCACGGTCGCAGTTGTAAAGGAGAACTTGTTCTCAACTAGCCTACCTGGTTAAATAAAGGTGAAATAAAGGGTCTGAATACTTATGTAAATGTGATTTTTTTTAAAACTTTTATTAAATTTGCTAAAATTTATCAACTGTTTTTGCTTAGTCATTATGGGGTATTGTGTGTCGATTGAGGGGGTAAACGATTTAATATATTTTAGAATAAGGTTGAACGTAACAAAATGTGGAAAAGGTGAAGGGGTCTGAATACTTTCCGAATGCACTGTAGGCCTAGGCTATATATATGAATATGGATATATGAATATGGATATGAATATGGATACAGTGCTTAAAAGCCAAAGGCCTGTATTCTTGTTCAGGTGTCTCCAGAGATGTTCGATGGGATTCAACTCCGGGCTCTGGCTTGGCCACTCAAGGACATTCATGGACTTATATTTTGCTCCGTTCATCTTTCGCTCAAACCTGACTAGTGTCCCCAGTCACTGCTGCTGAAAAACATCCCCACAGCATGATCCTGCCACCACCATGCTTCACCGTAGGGATGGTGCCATGTTTCCTCCAGATATGACGCTTAACATTCAGGCCAAATAGTTCAATCTTGTTACTCATGGTCTGAGCGTCTTTAGGTGCCTTTGGCAAACTCCAAGCGGGCTGTTGTGCCTTTTACTGAAGAGAGGCTTCCGTCTGGCCACTACCGTAAAGGCTTGATTGGTAGAGTGCTGCAGAGATGGTTGTCCTTCTGGAAGGTTCTTCCATCTCCACAGAGGAACTCTGGAGCTCTGTCGTGACTATCGGGTTCTTGGTCACCTCTTTGACCAAGGCCCTTCTCCCCCATTGCTCAATTTAGCCTGGCAGTCAGCTCTAGGAAGAGTCTTGGTGGTTCCAAACTTCATCCATTTAAGAACGATGGAGGCCAGTGTGTTCTTGGGGACCTTCAATGCTACAGAAATGTTTTGCCAGATCTGTGCCTCGACACAATCCTGTCTCGGAGCTCTAAGCACAATTCCTTCGACCTCATGGCTTGGTTTTTGCTCTGACATGCACTGTCAACTCAAGTGTGCACCTTTCCAAATAATGTCCAATGCATTTTTTGAACAAGGCTGTAACGTAACAAAATGTGGAAAAGTCCAGGGGTCTGAATACTTTCCGAATGCACCGTATGTAGCTGGCTATTTGGTTTGAAGTAATGCATCACGTTTAAAAAAAAATTGGAATTGACGACAACAACTGCATGCAATGTCCAGGGATGGCAGAGAAGGCTAAAGGACTGGTTCCTAACTACTATCCGTGTGGAGTCTTCTTTGAGCACTTTTTCAGCAGCCGTGGCATTACCCAGTTGCCACATTTTCGGCAATGGAGGACCAGTACCTGCAGAGAAGCGGCTCCTGCGGATGAACTGAAGGTCAGAGAACCCCGTGTTGGTGCCCTGACGAAACGCTCCGGGCCTGTATTTGTTTCTCCCTGGATGTACCAACGATGCCCTCCACTCAAGCTATACTGCCTTTCCAGCCCACTGCCTCAACTCCCTTACCATTATCCAGAACCGATTACTAGAGACTTTTCAATCGCCTTTAAAAATATACATATATATATTTTTAGGGATGACAATGGAAATAAGTCTGCCTTTTTTGTGATATCCCTGTTACTTTAAAAAAAAATGTATGCTGTGTATGATTTTTAAAAATATTTTTTACTGGAAAATAAATACTAAAATAAATAAATACTAAAATACCGTAATTGCTGGACTATTAAGCGCACCTGAATATAAACCGCACCCACTGAATTATTAAAAAATATGTATTTTGTACATAAATAAGCCGCACATGTCTATAAGCCGCAGGTGCCTACCGGTACATTGAAACAAATGAACTTTACACAGCCTTTAAACGAAACACGGCTTTGTAACAAAAATAAATAGGCTTTAACGAAACACGGCTTGTAACAAAAATTAAAACAGTAGCCTACCAAGCCTCCTCCTGTGCACTGAAACCACTGAAGTCATCTCCTTCGGTGTCGGAGTTGAATAGCCTCAGAATTGCTTCATCCGATGTTGGATCGTTTTCATTGTCGCTCTCGTCACTTTCATCCGGAGGCAAATACCCCGCTGAGCTCATGCTGCCCCTTCAACACGCAGCAGTCCAGCCTTTCGAAACCCGTTGATGATAGTGGATTTTTTGACAGTGCTCCTAGCTGTCAGGACCCATTGGCAGACTTGACCATAAGATGCTCTTCGCCTGCGGCCCGTTTTAGTGAAGGATTTCTCCCCACTTGTCATCCAAGCCTCCCACTGAACACGGAGCGCCACCTTAAATGCACGATTTACACTGATGTCGAGTGGCTGCAAATACTTTGGGCCATCTGCTTTTCTTCCCTCTGAAAGGTTTGTTGTCTTTTTGCACTGAGTCAGTTCCTCACGCTGCTGTTTACAAAGTCTTATAATCGACTCATTAAGGCCAAGCTCCCATGCAGAAGCTCTATTTCTTTTTCCAACAGCCAGATCGATCGCCTTCAACTTGAAAGCTGCATCATATGCATTTCTCCGTGTCTTTGCCATGATGAGGGTGACAAAATGACTACCGTAATCAGAATGATGGGAAGTTTGAGCGTGCTCGATTTACGTCACATTATGTGACGGTGCTCAGTTTTTTGGCGGCGGCATGAGTCTTGCGAAAGCGGGAAAAATCCATAAATTAGCCGCGTCATTGTATAAACCGCGAGGTTCAAAGTGTGGGAATAAAGTAGCGGCTTATAGTCCGGAAATTACGGTAAATATAAAATCAATGATCCTTGATCCTCTATCTGTCTCTTCCTCAGGTGTTTGATAACTATGCAGTGACAGTGATGATCGGAGGGGAGCCCTACACTCTGGGGCTGTTCGATACAGCAGGTAAAACAAAATGGCCGCTCTCTCTCACTCTCACTCTCTCTCTACGTGAGCGCTTCCTAACTACAGTGTCTTGAGCCTCGACTTGTAATACCTTCTTCTCACTCACCATGGTCTGCCTGTTTTACTTTCACACGGTGCTTACGGATCCTGTTTCTCTCCAGGCATCTAAGCATTTAACATTGCATGGGTAACTAGCCTATGTAGTTATAGCATTTACCATCGTGTCTAAACAAGTTTTTGTGTTTGTGGGTTAGTCTGCTTGTGTTAGTCCACCAAGCTCAAATATAAACTAGATCATGTAGAGTCCATTGTGTAGTTGTGTTATTTAGACTTTTCCTTGCATATGAAAGGTATCCTTGACGTAAAATCCCCAAAAATGTTGCTGTCTCTCTGTCGCCCTCCCCAGGTCAGGAGGACTATGACAGACTGCGACCACTCAGCTACCCTCAGACAGATGTCTTCCTGGTGTGCTTCTCTGTTGTATCACCTTCCTCTTTTGAGAATGTCCGTGAGAAGGTGTGTGTGGAATACAACTTTATTGTCCATTTGCTAGAACATAAATTTGTTTTCTGCCCTTCCCAACACCCCCAAAACACAACACACACACACGTGTGACTTGTGTTTTCAAGCCCATGTCTTTACACCTAGGTTTCTCTGTAAACATAGCATTGTGTGTGTTTTGTTAGTTGGGGTTAATGTTCTTTTTCTCCCCTTTGCCATGATGACAGCTTTGTGCACTCTTGGCATTCTCTCAACCAGCTTCATGAGGTAGTCACCTGGAATGCTTTTCTAACAGTCTTGAAGGAGTTCCCATATATGCTTAGTATTTGTTGGCTGCTTTTCCTTCTCTCTTCAGTCCAACTCATCCCAAACCATCTCAATTGGGTTGAGGTCGGGTGATTGTGGAAGCCAGGTCATCTGATGCAGCACTCCATCAGTCTCCTTCTTGGTCAAATAGCCCTTACACAGCCTGGAGGTGTGTTGTGTCATTGTCCTGTTGAAAAACAAATGATAGTCCCACTAAGCGCAAACCAGATGGGATGGCGTATCGCTGCAGAATGCTGTGGTAGCCATACTGGTTAAGTGTGCCTTGAATTCTAAATAAATCATTGACAGTGTCACCAGCAAAGCACCATCACATCACCTCCTCCATGCTTCAAGGTGGGAATCGCACATGCGGAGATCATCCGTTCACCAACTCCGCGTCTCACAAAGACACAGCGGGTCTTTGCAGCAATTCGAAGGCCTGATTCACGCAGTCTCCTCGGAACAGTTGATGTTGATATGTCTTTTACTTGAACTATGTGAAGCATTTATTTATTTGGGCTGCAATAATTGCCGATTTCTAATGAACTTATCCTCTGCAGCAAACTCTGGGTCTTCCTTTCCTGTGGCTGTCCTCATGAGAGCCACTTTCATCAGTGCTTGATGGTTTTTGCGACTGCACTTGAAGAAACTTGAAGTTCTTGACATTTTCTCGATTGACTGACCTTCATGTGTCGTGCTGTCATTTTTCTTGGTTTTATTTGAGCTGCTCCATACAAGATCTCACCCCGTGGGGTCAAAATGTTCACAAGAACGGTGAGCAAAAATCCCAGAACCACACGGGGGGACCTATTGAATGACCTGCAGAGAGCTGGGACCAAAGTAACAAAGCCTACCATCAGCAAGGGCATTGAAGATGAAACGTGGCTGGGTCTTTCAGCATGACAATGATCCCAAACACACCGCCCGGGCAACGAAGGAGTGGCTTCGTAAGAAGCATTTCAAGGTCCTGGAGTGGCCTAGCCAGTCTCCAGATCTCAACCCCATAGAAAATCTTTGGAGGGAGTTGAAAGTCTGTGTTGCAACAGCCCCAAAACATCACTGCTCTAGAGGAGATCTGCATGGAGGAATGGGCCAAAATACCAGCACCAGTGTGTGAAAACCTTGTGAAGACTTACAGAAAACGTTTGACCTCTGTCATTGCCAACAAAGGGTATATAACAAAGTATTGAAATAAACTTTTGTTTTTGACCAAATACTTATTTTCCACCATAATTTGCAAATCAATTCATTAAAAATCCTAATGTAATTTTCTGGATTTTTTTTCTTCTCATTTTGTCTGTCATAGTTGAAGTGTACCTATGATGAAAATTACAGGCCTCATCTTTTTAAGTGGGAGAACTTGAAAAATTGGTGGCTGACTAAATACTTTTTTGCCCCACTGTATTACCCAGGATCAAAACCTGGGTGTGATCCTAATATGCCCCCCCCCCCTTCTCCCACAGTGGGTCCCAGAGATCTCCCACCATTGTCCGCGTACACCCTTCCTGCTGGTGGGCACCCAGATGGACCTGAGGGACGACAGCAACACAGTGGAGAAGCTGGCTAAGAACAAGCAGCGGCCCCTGGCCCCTGAGAGCGGAGACAAGCTGTGCCGGGACCTCCGGGCCGTCAAATACGTTGAGTGCTCCGCCCTCACCCAGGTGTGTGTGTGTGTGTGTGTGTGTGTGTGTGTACACATGTGGGCAAGAGAGACAATCTCTATCTACTGAGTCTCTGGCCCTCATTCAGGTAAAACAGGAAATGGTGGGTGTAAGTGACTTGAATGGTTTCTGAAAAGTAACTTCCTCTCACTCTGTCGACCTCTGTCCTTCGTTGTCTTGATGTCATACTTTCTCACTAGGAACTACTAGCGGATGATGGCGACTGTTGACAGCCTTTCATAGTGCAACTGTGGACATTGTGAAACTAGAATAGTGGATCAATGAGTAAATTGACTTCTCTCTCTCTCTCTCTCAGCGAGGTCTGAAGAACGTGTTTGATGAGGCCATCTTGGCCGCGCTGGAGCCGCCAGAGACCAAGCCCAAGAAACGCTGCACACTCTTATAAGATATTTTAAATTGGGCCAAAGAGCCAGGGGAAAGACCAGACAGGGGGAGACAGGCAGACACAGAGAACAGACAAAGCTGGGAGGGGTGTAAAGGGAGGGAGAAAGAGAGGACGAGTGAGACATTTGTTTAATAGTGCCTTCAGCGATACAGGTGGGGAGGGGTGACGTTGCGTGGATAGGTAACAGAGAACTAGAAATACATCCTAATATGTAATAGAATGTATATCTATGTTTCTTGTAACAAGCTGATCAATTCTCTTCCAGACCAGAAAAGTCCTTCTTAAAAGGAGACTGACAGAGCAATATAGGGAAGAGACAAGGTTTTGAAACCTCTATTGCCTTAAAGTTACAGTACAAACAAAATAAGTTAGACAAAAGGAGGAAGAGACCATGTGGAGTTTATTTTGTGTTTGATGATACTTAAAAACTGACTGGAAAAATGTGCTTAATCTGTGCAATCTAGACACACACAGGCGCCAGTGCTTTACTCCCTTCAACCCACAACTGAACTCTTCTTCTTCACACACTATCTGACATCACTGTTCCCATGGAAACTACAAGCGCTTTTTATTCCTCTTGGGATTTCACTGCCCCCTAACATGAACTGAATTTCCACTTGCTTCCTTTTTTTTTGACATTTATTGTTTTAGAGATGATGGTATATTAATGACGATAATAAGAGTATTTTTTTGCCCCTTTATTTCCGGGGACACCCCTAGTGGTTAGCGGTTTGGACAATTGTTTTTTAAAAATGTGTTTTTAAAAAAAAAATGTATGGTTGTGTGCCAATGTGTTGAGTGTCACTGGTTTCATTTGACATAACAATCATAATATGCCTCTAATGACTACGTAGCTGGTTGTGATGTCAGTAGTAATAACAGCAAATAGCAATAATGGTTATGAGTAACAGTAATAGCTGTATTGATGCATCATCCAGTTGTTTGAAATAAAAAATAACTTGAAAATGGTCTCTAACTTTGAACTCTTCTCAATTTCCCCATAAAGCATACTATAATTAAACAATAAGGCCCGAGGGGTTGTGGTATATGGCCAATATACCACGGCTAAGGGCTGTTCTTATGCACGATGCAACACAGAGTGCTAGGACACAGCCCTTAGCTGTGGTATATTGGCCATATATCACAATACCCAGAGGTGCCTTCTTGCTATTATAAGCTGGTTACCAATGTAATTAGAGCAGTAAAAATAAATGTTTTGTTTTGTCATACCCATGATATACAGTCTGATATACCACGGCTTCCAGCCAATCAGCTTTCAGGGCTCGACCCCACCCAGTTTATAATATAATATTTTGTACAGTGCCTTCTGAATGTATTCAGACCCCTTGACTTTTCCACATTTTGTTACGTTACAGCCTTATTCTAAAATTGATTAAATATTTAAAATATCTGCAATCTACACACAATACCCCATAATGACAGCAAAAACAGGTTTTTAGACATTCTTGCAAATGTATTAGAAATAGTAAACAGATACCTTATTTACATAAGTATTCAGATCCTTTGCTATGAGACTCGAAATTGAGCTCAGGTGTATCCTGTTTCCATGGATCATCATTGATGTTTCTACAACTTCATTGGAGTCTACCTGTTGTAAATGCAATTGATTGGACATGATTTCGAAAGGCACACCTGTCTATATAAGGTCCCAGAGTTGACAGTGCATGTCAGAGCAAAAACCAAGCCATGAGGTCAAAGGAATTGTCCGTAGAGCTCCGAGACAGGATTGTTTCGAGCCACAGGGTCTGGGGAAGGGTACCAACAAATTTCTGCAACATTGAAGGTCCCAAAGAACACAGTGGCCTCCATCATTCTTAAATGGAAGAAGTTTGGAATCAGCAAGACTCTTCCTAGAGCTGGCTGCCTGGCCAAACTGAGAAATTGGGGAGAAGGGCCTTGGTCAGGGAGGTGACCAAGAACCCATTGGTCACTCTGACAAATCTCCAGAGTTCCTCTGTGGAGATGGAAGAAGGTTCCAGAAGGACAACAGTCTCTGCAGCACTCCACCAATCTGGCCTTTATTGTAGAGTGGCCAGACAGAAGCCACTACTCAGTAGAAGGCACAGGCCATCCCGCTTGGAGTTTGCCAAAAGGCACCTAAAGGACTTTCAGACAATGAGAAACAACATTCTCTGGTCTGATGAAACGAAGATTAAACTCTTTGGCCTGAATGCCAAGTGTCACATCTGGAGGAAACCTGGCACCATACCTATGGTGAAGCATGGGGGTAGCAGCCTCAAGCTGTGGGGATGGTTTTCAGCGGCAGGGACTGGGAGACTAGTCAGGATCGAGGGAAAGATGAATGGAGCAAATTGCAGAGAGATCCTTGACGAAAACCGTCTCTATAACGCTCAGGACCTCAGACTGGGGTGAAGTTCACCTTCCAACAGGACAACGACCCTAAGTTCTCTGGATGTCCTTGAGTGGCCCAGCCAGAGCCCGGACTTGACCCCGATCGAACATCTCTGGAGAGACCTGAAAATAGCTGTGCAGCGACGCTCCCCTCCAACCTGACAGCGCTTGAGAGGATCTTCAGAGAAGAATGGGAGAAACTCCCCAAATACAGGTGTGCCAAGCTTTTACCGTCATACCCAAGAAGACTCAAGGCTGTAATTGTTGCCAAAGGTGCTTCAACAAAGTTCTGAGTAAATGGTCTGAGTACTTATGTAAATGTCATATTTCAGTTTCTTCTTTTTTATAAATTTGCAAAAAAGATCTAAAAAGCTGTGCTTTGTCATTATGGGGTATTGTGTGTAGATTGAAAACCATTTAATCAATTTTAGAATAAGGCTGTAACGTAAAAGTGGAAAAAGTCAAGGGGTCTAGATACTTTCCGAATGCACTGTATATACACTACTTTTGTCCTTCTAGACAGAGTTCTTCTGTCCGGTGTCTGTGTTTTTTCCCATCTTAATCTTTTCTTTTTATTGGCCAGTCTGAGATATGGCTTTTTTTTTGCAACTCTGCCTAGAAGGCAGGATCCCGTAGTCGCCTCTTCACTGTTGACGTTGAGACTGGTGTTTTGCGGGTACTATTCAATGAAGCTGCCAGTTGAGGACTTGTGAGGCGTCTGTTTCTCAAACTAGACACTCTAATGTACTTGTCCTCTTGCTCAGCTGTGCACTGGGGCCTCCCACTCCTCTTTCTATTCTGGTTAGAGCCAGTTTGTGCTGTTCTGTGAAGGGAGTAGTACACAGCGTTGTACTAGATCTTCAGTTTCTTGGCAATTTCTCGCATGGAATATCCTTCATTTCTCAGAACAAGAATAGACTGACTTGTTTCAGAAGAAAGCTCTTGTTTCTGGCCATTTTGAGCCTGTAATCAAATCAAAGTTTATTTGTCACGTGCGCCGAATACTTACAGTGAAATGCTTACTTACAGGCTCTAACCAATAGTGCGGAAAAAGGTGTGTGTGTAGGTAAGTAAAGAAATAAAACAATAGTAAAAAGACATTTGAAAATAAGAGTAGAAGGGCTATATACAGACACTGGTTCGTCAGGCTTATTGAGGTAGTCTGTACATCCCGTCAGTTGAGGATGCCTGGTCATTCTTTAAAAGTAACTTCCTCACCATTTTAGATAAGCATGCTCCGTTCAAAAAATGCAGAACTAAGAACAGATACAGTCCTTGGTTCACCCCAGACCTGACTGCCCTCGACCAGCACAAAAACATCCTGTGGCAGACTGCAATAGCATCGAATAGTCCCCGTGATATGCAACTGTTCAGGGAAGTCCGGAACCAATACACGCAGTCAGTCAGGAAAGCTAAGGCCAGCTTCTTCAGGCAGAAGTTTGCATCCTGTAGCTCCAACTCCAAAAAGTTCTGGGACACTGTGAAGTCCATGGAGAACAAGAGCACCTCCTCCCAGCTGCCCACTGCACTGAGGCTAGGTAACACGGTCACCACCGATAAATCCATGATTATCGAAAACTTCAATAAGCATTTCTCAACGGCTGGCCATGCCTTCCGCCTGGCTACTCCAACCTCGGCCAACAGCTCCTCCCCCGGCAGCTCCTCGCCCAAGCCTCTCCAAGTTCTCCTTTACCCAAATCCAGATAGCAGATGTTCTGAAAGAGCTGCAAAACCTGGACCCGTACAAATCAGCTGGGCTTGACAATCTGGACCCCCTATTTCTGAAACTATCCGCCGCCATTGTCGCAACCCCTATTACCAGCCTGTTCAACCTCTCTTTCATATCGTCTGAGATCCCCAAGGATTGGAAAGCTGCCGCAGTCATCCCCCTCTCTTCAAAGGGGGAGACACCCTGGACCCAAACTGTTACAGACCTATATCCATCCTGCCCTGCCTATCTAAGGTCTTCGAAAGCCAAGTCAACAAACAGGTCACTGACCATCTCGAATCCCACCGTACCTTCTCCGCTGTGCAATCTGGCTTCCGAGCCGGTCACGGGTGCACCTCAGCCACACTCAAGGTACTAAACGATATCATAACCGCCATCGATAAAAGACAGTACTGTGCAGCCGTCTTCATCGACCTTGCCAAGGCTTTCGACTCTGTCAATCACCATATTCTCATCGGCAGACTCAGTAGCCTCGGTTTTTCGGATGACTGCCTTGCCTGGTTCACCAATTACTTTGCAGACAGAGTTCAGTGTGTCAAATCGGAGGGCATGCTGTCCGGTCCTCTGGCAGTCTCTATGGGGGTACCACAGGGTTCAATTCTCGGGCCGACTCTTTTCTCTGTGTATATCAATGATGTTGCTCTTGCTGCGGGCGATTCCCTGATCCACCTCTACGCAGACGACACCATTCTATATACTTTCGGCCCGTCATTGGACACTGTGCTATCTAACCTCCAAACAAGCTTCAATGCCATACAACACTCCTTCCGTGGCCTCCAACTCCTCTTAAACGCTAGTAAAACCAAATGCATGCTTTTCAACCGATCGCTGCCTGCACCCGCATGCCCGACTAGCATCACCACCCTGGATGGTTCCGACCTTGAATATGTGGACATCTATAAGTACCTAGGTGTCTGGCTAGACTGCAAACTCTCCTTCCAGACTCATATCAAACACCTCCAATCAAAAATCAAATCAAGAGTCGGCTTTCTATTCCGCAACAAAGCCTCCTTCACTCACGCCGCCAAGCTTACCCTAGTAAAACTGACTATCCTACCAATCCTCGACTTCGGCGATGTCATCTACAAAATGGCTTCCAACACTCTACTCAGCAAACTGGATGCAGTATATCACAGTGCCATCCGTTTTGTCACTAAAGCACCTTATACCACCCACCACTGCGACTTGTATGCTCTAGTCGGCTGGCCCTCGCTACATATTCGTCGCCAGACCCACTGGCTCCAGGTCATCTACAAGTCCATGCTAGGTAAAGCTCCGCCTTATCTCAGTTCACTGGTCACGATGGCAACACCCATCCGTAGCACGCGCTCCAGCAGGTGTATCTCACTGATCATCCCTAAAGCCAACACCTCATTTGGCCGCCTTTCGTTCCAGTACTCTGCTGCCTGTGACTGGAACGAATTGCAAAAATCGCTGAAGTTGGAGACTTTTATCTCCCTCACCAACTTCAAACATCAGCTATCTGAGCAGCTAACCGATCGCTGCAGCTGTACATAGTCTATTGGTAAATAGCCCACCCATTTTCACCTACCTCATCCCCATACTGTTTTTATTTATTTACTTTTCTGCTCTTTTGCACACCAATATCTCTACCTGTACATGACCATCTGATCATATATCACTCCAGTGTTAATCTGCAAAATTGTAACTATTCGTCTACCTCCTCATGCCTTTTGCACACATTGTACATTGTATATAGACTCCCCCTTTGTTTTCTACTGTGTTATTGACTTGTTAATTTGTTTATTCCATGTGTAACTCTGTGTTGTCTGCTCACACTGCTATGCTTTATCTTGGCCAGGTCGCAGTTGTAAATGAGAACTTGTTCTCAACTAGCCTACCTGGTTAAATAAAGGTGAAATAAAAAAATAAAAAAAACATGTAGGTATGGTTAAAGTGACTATGCATATATGATGAACAAAGAGCAGCAGTAGCGTATAAAGAGGGGTTGGCGGGTGGTGGGACACAATGCAGATAGCCCACAAATGTGTGGCGGGAGGTAGGATGTATAGTTAAAGGTGAACCCACAAATGTTGATGCTCCAGATACTCAACTAGTCTCAAGATGGACAGTTGCATTGCTTATTTTATCAGCATAATAGTTTTCAGCTGTGCTAACATAATTGCAAAAGGGTTTTCTAATGATCAATTAGACTTTTAAAAAGATAAACTTGGATTAGCTAACACAATGTGCCATTGGAACACAGGAGTGATGGTTGCTGATGGCCCTCTGTACGCCTATGTAGATATTCCATGTAAAATCTGCCGATTCCAGCTAAAATTAGTCATTTACTACATTAGCAATGTCTACACTGTATTTCTGATCAATTTTATGTTATTTTAATGGGCAAAAAATGTGCTTTTCTTTCAAAAACAAGGACATTTCTTAGTGACCCCAAACTTTTGAACAGTAGTGTATGCATGTGTGTGTATATACAGTTGAAGTCGGAAGTTTACATACAGTTAGGTTGGAGTCATTAAAACTCGTTTTTCAACCACTCCACAAATTTCTTGGCAACAAACTATCATTTTGGCAAATCGGTTAGGACATCTACTTTGTGCATGACACAAATAATTTTTCCAACAACTGTTTACAGATAGATTATTTCACTTATAATTCATTGTATCACAATTCCAGTGGGTCAGAAGTTTACATACACTAAGTTGACTATGCCTTTAAACAGCTTGGAAAATTCAAGAAGATGATGTCATGGCTTTAGAAGATTCTGATAGGATAATTAACATCATTTGAGTCAATTGGAGGTGTACCTGTGGATGTATTTCAAGGTCTACCTTCAAACTCAGTGCCTCTTTGCTTGACATCATGGGAAAATCAAAAGAAATCAGCCAAGACCTCAGAAAAAAATTGCAGACCTCCACAAGTCTGGTTCATCCTTGGGAGCAATTTCCAAACGCCTGGAGGTACCACATTCATCTGTACAAACAATGGTACGCAAGTATAAACACCATGGGACCATGCAGCCGTCATACCGCTCAGGAAGGAGATGCGTTCTGTCTCCTAGAGATGAACGTACTTTGGTGCGAAAAGTGCAAATCAATCCCAGAACAACAGCAAAGGACCTTGTGAAGATGCTGGAGGAAACGGGTACAAAGGTATCTATTTTCACAGTAAAACGAATCCTATATCGACAACCTGACAGGCCACTCAGCAAGGAAGAAGCCACTGCTCCAAAACCGCCATAAAAAAAGCCAGACTACGGTTTGCAACTGCACATGGGGACAAAGATAGTACTTTTTGGAGAAATGTCCTCTGGTCTGATGAAACAAAAATAGAACCGTTTGGCTATAATGACCATTGTTAAACCTGACTCAGTTACACCAGCTCTGTCAGGAGGAATGGGCCAAAATTCACCCAACTTATTGTGGGAAGCTTGTGGAAGGCTACCTCAAACTTCTGACCCAAGTTATTAAACAATTTAAAGGCAATGCTACCAAATACTAATTGAGTGTATGTAAACTTTTGACTCACTGGGAATGTGATAAAAGAAATAAAAGCTGAAATAAATCATTCTCTCCACTATTATTCTGACATTTCACATTTGTAAAATAAAGTGGTAATCCTAACTGTCCTAAAACAGGGAATTTTTACTAGGATTAAATGTCAGGAATTGTGAAAAACTGAGTTTAAATGTATTTGGCGAAGGTGTATGTTAACTTCTGACTTCAACTGTATCTATGTATGTATACTGGAGGGAAGGCTGGGGACTATTTCTGTCTTTAATAAAGCCCTTTTGTGGGGAAAAACTCATTCTTATTTTCTGGGCCTGGCTCCCCAGTGGTTGTGCCTGGCTCACAAGTGGGTAGGCCTATGTCCTCCCAGGTCACCCCTGCTGAGTCATGTGAAATCAATAAATTAGGGCCTAATGAATTCATTTCAATTGACTGATTTCCTTATATGAACTGTAACTCAATAAAATCTTTGAAATTGGTGCATGTTGTGTTTATATGTTTGCTCAGTGTGTATGTACAGTGCATTCATTAAGTGTTCAGACCTCTTGACTTTTTCCACATTTTATTCTAAAATGGCTTAAATTGTATTTTTCCCACAGCAATCTACACACAATACCCCATAATGACAAAAGCAATAACAGGTTCTTTGAAATTTTGTCAAGAAAAAAAATATGTACATAACTATAACAGACCCTTTACTCAGTACTTTGTTGAAGCACCTTTGGCAGCGGTTACAGTCTTGAGTCTTCTTGGGTATGACGCTATTAGCTTGGCACACCTGTATTCGGGGAGTTTCTCGAACTCTTCTCTGCTTTCTTCTAACTCTTCTAACTTTCACTGAATCCAGAGCAAGCAATTGCAAACACTTCTGAGAAACAGAAGATGTATCGAAAAACAAACATGCAATGTCCTTCGATACGTTTATCTGCCCTGGGCTGTTTAATCATTTCCATATGGCGCAAAGGAGAGCCCTGCTCATCATGGGGGATTAATGAGGGTCTGTAGCAAAGTCTGCAGGCTTTAACGTATGTATTTTATGCATGATTTTTCATTCATATTAAATGGAAACAACCGTCCTAACCAGTATCGTTTTCCCAGAGATGAATAGCGCTGAGACAAGTTGATGAAACCAGTGGAACCCGTATTTGAAGTGGTTGGACAAAGTGAATGAATACGAATGTACACGAGACACCCCTCCGTTGGAAGGTTGAGGGTTACTTTGTTACATCTTATTGCCACTAGAGGGAGGTATGCCATCTGTTTTGAGCGGAGCTCATCACTCAAGTCCCATTTTGATTGGTGATCTAAAATGGATCTCGTTTCAATGAAACGAAGTGATGAAATGAAGAACCACTGGCTTTAGAGTCTCCATGTGGGAAACAGTAGTGGAGAGATTTGAGCAGAGCAAAATGGGAGTGTGTTGGCTTGTGTGATTTGATTAAGTGAAAAGAATAGTTCTTCGAGTGAGTTTCCTTGAAACAAAGATCATCTTTAGCGTTAAAGATCAATGTTCATCCATTGCATAGTGCATACCAATGGAATGATCTTACTGGTAAATATGAGCTTTAGGTTTTTGGCGAAACTCAACCCTGGATGGCAAATACATCGGGGAACCTAACTCCGCGAGTAATTGAGTAAGCAAAGAGCCACAAAAGGCCTCCACTGACAAATGAAGGTCCCAGTTCACCTCCATATCTTCAACAGAATGATGTGTAGTGCTATCTTATGTCACAGTCAATGTGTATCAGTCTGACATACTGGTCTCTAGTCTCTTTCACCGTACCTCCCTCCCAGACGGGTTTCCCTCCATTACTAAGCTAAACTAGAGCCCCTGTACTTTATTTGACATGTTCTTCTCTTTTGTGAATTGAACGTCTTCTAACGTCACAATAGGGCCATTGAAGGTAAAGTCTCTTGTCTTTTTTAAAATGTTTTTTTATTTTTATTTAACTCGGCAAGTCATTTAAGAACATATTCTTATTTATACAATTGAGGGGCCTACCTCTGGCCAAACCATCCCCTAACCCGGACGACGCTGGGCCAATTGTGCGCCGCCCTATGGGACTCTCGAGCACAGCCTGATGTGAGATACAGCCGGTCCTCACAAGTGAGGCTACACTCAAGATCTCTGTCCTAACGTAAGCCTCTTAACAGCCTGCACCCACTCCTACTGTGGGCCTACGTGTAAATCGTTGGGAATGCAAAGTGCTCAATATAATCACATCCTGTCATCAGTGAGTGTAGAACCTATACTCTTACCAACCCTGTATCTTCAGTTGGTGCATTTCTAAAGCATCGCTCGAGATTACTGTGTCTCTGTTATCCAGAGACAACGGTCCGGAGAGTCACTCGCCACACAGCCCAAGTGTCTTGATGTGGTTGTGTCTGGTCCACTTAGTGAATGCTCCCATGGGCTACTTCACCTACAAAAACATGTATTGATAGTGGCCTTTCTGTGACTTGTGTAGGACAACCAACTACCTGTCAAATACAATCCAGAGAAGTACAGATGTCAGCTCCCTTTTATAACTAAGTCGATGAGCCTGATGTTAAGGATTCAAGAAGGGTCTGGTGAAATAAGGGTTCCTGAGCTATCCACAGAGAAATTAGACGTGTCAGCCTTCTTGTGTGGTCATGTGGGTGGAGTTAGCCGGTGTCACATTGTCTGCTGTGTGTCCCACACTGCCCGAGTCAGATTGGTTAGCGCATATTATGGGATGGCAATTTGACCTCATTATAAGAATGTTGTCAGGGGCAACAGTGGGTGGGGGGGAGCAGAAGAGAGGAATTATGGGATAGAAACCTGACCTCTCGGTTTGCCTAAACAAAAGGTACGTCCCAAAAATATTGGGAAATTGAAATGGCATATCTCTCTTGCATCCGAAGGACAGTATCTGTTTACATCGGTGATATATACAATATACACGTTCATAAAAACATACATGGAGACATTTACACATACACGGTTAACAATAGCATATACATTTCACCTATGGTAAATACTCATTGTTTACAGTCTGTATGTGAACTGCCTAAAGGCTCATGCGTTGGTTTGTATGTCGAAAGTACAGTCAAGCGTCACAGTCCCTCTATCTCTGACATAACCGGTTACCATGCATACTGTGACGGCGAGGCGGCCCAACGGTGATATTATGGGATGTTCTTTGTTTTGTCACTACGATGGTGGGGGAAGGGAGGGGGGGTGGTAGAGATAATGGTGATGTGTGTAAGGCCTCTTGAGTGGAACTGGGAGCAAAGAGAAAGCAACCTTTCTCTGGATGTAAGGACTCAGTCAGATCTCCATGGCATTCTTATAATAGGGCCCATTACACCATTTACCCATTCAGCCTCTATGACCGTTGCCCATCTCCCTTAGGTGATTCTCAGGTTGACACAGCCCCCAAATATCACAAACAACCTGAGGAAATCACACAGATTGCGACGTGCGCATGGTACACCTATGCCAACGCTTTGAAAATGGGGCCCGATGTAGCCTATAGCCTTGGTGTGTGCATACATTCGACCATACTGTGGTTGTATAAAGGCTGCCTGAGAAAGATACAATAATAAGAGAGAAGAACCCTTGACCATGATGAAGTTCGTTGCAGACGTCACGGGCAGCACGCAGTGTATTTTGAGCTCTGGGGCTCCTGTGTGCCCCCAGTTTCAGTAACAAAAAAATGGAAGACTCTGTAAGGAGTGCGTATGAGACAGTAGTGAGACAGAGCTGGGGAAGGCGAATTAACACTCCGATTATTATGGAGTGGCAGCGGATATGGGGGAGGGGGAAGGGAGGGAGGGATGGTGGGCAGCAGCTCTGCATATTATGGTGTGCCGGGCGTTGTTAGGCGGGGGAGGGGTGGGGGCGGGAACTAAGGCAGGGGGTGAGAGGGGGGAGGCGGGGTGGTGTGAAAGGGAAGAGGGAAGGGGGGATTAGGGAGGGAGGGGGTGGTTGGTTGAATATTATGGTCTGGCCTAGGCCTGTTTTTGAGTGTTGTGCTGTAGGCCTCCCTCCTCCCTGCCTGAGAATGTGTCGGTGTTACCAAGGGAGCCCTGAGTACGCATCGAGATCAAGGCTCCACTACATGTTGCTTATTATGGGATGTTTATCCTCAGGTGTGGGTTGAATAAAAAAGGAGACAGACCTGAGAGACAGAGAGGGACTAAGACGAGAGACATTTGTCTGTCTGGGAAACTCAGTCTGGGCTTGTGGGAAGAAATCTGCCAAAGTACATCTTCTGCTCATACTGTCTCACTATTCTTCACATAGACCTTGAGCAAAGGTTGGAGATCTTTTCTCTATGAAACCAGGATGTATATATTCATACATTCGCCCCATTGATAAGAACAAAGGAAAAATGTTAACAAGCCAATGAAATGGAATGTACAATAGCAGGGTGAAACCTTGACACTGAATTTCAGAAGTTATATTGACCAGAAAGAGACATCATCATTGCACTGGTTTTCAGAGTTCTTGTACCACAGGTGAAATTGAATTTGACATCAACGGTATTCTATTCCTTGGCTATCTGTCTCTACTATTGTCCTATCTCCATAGATTCATTCAGATGAATTACATCCGTCCTATTTTTGAAGACACATACAGCTCAGGATGTTGGAAATGAATGATCATAATGGCTATGCAAATAGGTAGGCTATACCTATTTTTGTCTGTCAAACAGGGCATATTGTTCTGTTTTCACAATGCAGTATGTGCATTGACTCGTTAGCAAGCCAATACCTCCTATGTGCACGCCATCACATGTGTTTACCTGTCCGACTGTCCGTCAAGCAGTTGCTTTCTTATCTGTCTGCCGGTGTGCTTTCTGCTTATATCAGTGGGTGTGTATGATCATATCCATATGAACTCCTTTGCCTAGTGACAGTGTAACATTAAAGGATCTCTGGAATGGAGAGGGTGTGGAGGGAGGGGGGACTGGTGGGGGGGGTGAAGGAGTATTATGGTCTGTATTTTGGCTTACGTGGTAATCTGACCCCGCCTGTAAACCCCACCCCCTCACGGGTGCTTATCTCCATAGCGACAACTGGGACAGGAAGGAATATTATGGTCTGTACCTTCTTTTTACTCTGAAATTATATTATGGGATGTTTAGTGGTGCGTCCCCCGGTGTGGGGGAGGGGCAGGCTGCATGCGGGTATCCTTGACAACCACCCCATATCCTTATGATTGGTGATTATGGGATGTTACCCCCACCGCCCCCTCCCTGCACACACAAACACTATGTCCACAGTGAAAGAGAGGAAGGGGGAGGGGAGGAAAGAGAGAGAGAGCAAGTAAGATAGAAGAGATAGAGAATGTGCTTGTGCTTCATTTCCGCTGTTCTTTGTGCCGGCACTCTGCCTCACCATGAGAGAGAGAGAGCAAGAAACCAGGAAGAAGTGAGAGAGAGAGAGAGAGAGAGAGAGAGAGAGAGAGAGAGAGAGAGAGAGAGAGAGAGAGAGAGAGAGAGAGAGAGGAAGAGAGAGAGAGAGAGAGAGAAAAGAAACCAGGAAGAGGTGGGAGAGAGAGAGCAAGAAACCAGGAAGAGGTGGGAGAGAGAGAGAGAGAGAGAGCAAGAAACCAGGAAGAGGTGGGAGAGAGAGAGAGAGAGCAAGAAACCAGGAAGAGGAGAGAGAGAGAAAGAGAGAGAGAGAGAGAGAGAGGGGGAGAGAGAGAGAGAGAAAGAGAGAGAGAGAGAGAGAGAGAGAGAGAGGGGGAGAGAGAGAGAGAGAGAGAGAGAGAGAGAGAGAGAGAGAGAGAGAGAGGGGGAGAGAGAGAGAGAGAGAGAGAGAGAGAGAGAGAGAGAGAGAGAGAGAGAGAGAGAGAAAATGAAGGTGTGCTGAGTGAGAGTGGAACTGTAGGCTAAAAGAGAGAGAGTGAAAGGGGCCTAGAAAGAACTGCAGTGAATCCATCAATCACATGCTTACTTACGGGCTCTTCCCCCCCAATACAGAGAGAAAATAAATAAATAATAACTACATGAGGAATAAATACACAATAAGTAATGACAACTTGGCTATATACATGGGGTACCAGTAGGGTCAATGCAGATAGTCTGGGTAGCTATTGGTTAACTATTTAACTAACTACTTAGCAGGAGTCTGACCATTTTTAGGGCCTTCCTCTGACAGTGCCTGGTATAGAGGTCCTGAATGGCAGGGAGCTCGGCCCCAGTGATGTACTAGTCCATACGTACTACTCGGTTGCGCCTTGCGGTCACTTTCAATGGTGCAGCTGTAGAACTTTGAGGAACTGAGGGACCATGCCAAATCTTTTCAGCCTAAGGGGGAAGAGGTGTTGTTGTGCCCTCTTCACGACTGTGTTGGTGTATGATGATTCCTTAGTTATGTGGACACTGAGGAACTTGAAGATCTCGACCTGCTCCACTACAGCCCCATCGATGTGGATGAGGGCGTTCTTGACCCTCCGTTTTCTGTAGTCCACGATCAGCTCCTTTGTCTTGCTGACGTCGAGGGAGAGGTTGCTGTCCTGGCACTACACTGCCAGGTCTCTGACTTCCTCCCTGTAGGCTGTCTCATCGTCGTCAGTGATCAGGAATACCACCGTTGTGTTGTCGGCTAACCTTAATGATGATGTTGGAGTTGTGCGCGGCCATGCAGTCGTGGGTAAACAGGGAGAACAGGAGTGGACTAAGCACACACCCCTGAGGGGCCCCTATGCTGAGGGTCAGCGTGGCAGGGTGTGTTGTGTCCTACCATCACCACCTGTGGGCAGCCAGTCAGGAAGTCCAGGATCCAGTTACAGAGGGAGGTGTTTAATCCCAGGGTCCTTAGCTTAGTTTTTATTTATTTTTATTTCACCTTTATTTAACCAGGTAGGCCAGTTGAGAACAAGTTCTCATTTACAACTGCGACCTGGCCAAGATAAAGCAAAGCAGTGAGACAAAAACAACAACACAGACACATAAACAAACGTACAGTCAATAACACAAAATAAAATTAAAATAGAACATTCTATGTACAGCGTGTGCAAATGTAGAAGAGTAGGGAGGTAGGCAATAAATAGGCCATAGAGGTGAAAATAATTACAATTTAGCATTAATACTGGAGTGATAGATGTGCAGATGATGATGTGCAAGTAGAGATACTGGGGTGCAAAAGAGCAAGAGGATAAGTAATAATATGGGGATGAGGTAGTTGGGTGTGCTATTTACAGATTGGCTGTGTACAGGTACAGTGATCGGTAAGCTGCTCTGACAGCTGATGCTTAAAGTTAGACTCCAGCTTCAGAGATTTTTGCAATTCGTTCCAGTGATGAGCTAAGGGCGAGAGAGAGGGTTGAAGGATAGACAGAAAGACTGTGGAAGGTACCATTGGAAATGGATTGTGTCAAAAACTAAATGTAGGCCTAGAGATTATACAATTCTAACATAAGGTATTGATATACTTGAATATCTGTCCACTTACACAACCCAGAATCTGATCTGGAAAAGTACATGGCTGAAGGTTCATACACAAATCATATCCACACGGGTGGGGTGAAATCATTTAAATTCAAGGCCATTCAAGAAAACTCATTCAAATTCAATTCATGACTTGAAGAATAATAGGATATGTCAGAATGGGAAATGTTCCATTTCAGTTCACTTCCTGAATAGGCTGGAGTTTAATTAGAATGGTTTGAACCCTGACTATATCAGTAATTAATAAAACCGTAACCCCTTTAATTTATGTACATTTCGGGATGGATTTCTGTGAAGGTTTACGCTTTGGCCGTGCTAAATGCGGTGTTTCACACAAACTACATTTGCCACAATGCAACACACATGGTGGTAGATGCAGTCTGTCTTTTTGCCAGTACTGAAAAAGGCCCATTGCATCACTTATGAGCTAATTGCATAAGCCTGCATTTCATATCCACATTGTACATTATCAATGCTTTGGCTTAGCTTTATATGCAGTACTTTGCACTCTAATAACCATGCAGTGCGAAGCACTACAGAATCATGTTAGGATTCAAACAATTTTCCCACCATTGAGTGCAATACAGTATAGGCCTTCACAAGACCTACTTCGCAGACCCTGGGTCTCAGCCTTTGGTTACGCTTTCTAGGCTAGATCTAGGAAGATACAGAGGTCTGATTGAGACATAGCTTTGAAATAAGGCTTCATTAGTCTGTGTCTATGATGCATGGTGACCTATCAATATACCTAAGGCCATCATTACAGCAGGGTTTCCCTGAGTTAATGGCACTTCTGTTTTGCCTTTGTGTCTGCTTTGACTGGAAACAACATGTTTTTATTTGACTCATGGTGGTTTGGTTTGTGTGTAGATTAAATAATGGGGGTAGAGCAAATCATTGGAATCATTCAATGGTTTTCAAGTGGGTCTCCCCAAGTTCACAGTAGAGCGTTTACCTCAGTGTGCCCTGTGGTGACCCTCCACAAGGAATGTAATGGTTTATAAGTGTTCATATGGCTCCTATATATCATATGCGTCTGCATGCTTTGTGTCAGTAGATGCTGAAATATGCTCCTAGGCTGTACAGTACAGTGTCTCTACATACATGTAGATTGTGACACAGAAGTTACATGCAGTCATGTGGAGGAGTTGCCATGTGACGTCTTTTTTTCATCCCTCTCTCTTTTTGGAGTTATGCTTATTGTGGGATGTCAGTGACTATGCTCATTATTATTATGGGATGTTGGGTGGGGGTGAGTGTTCCCATAGTAACGTTGGTTGCTAGGGGGGCACGGAGGAATGGGGAAGAGACTCCATGTGAGGGAGGAGGGGGGTGGATTATTATGGTCTGTATGTTGCAAGGTAACTATGCAGAGTGGGGGAGGGGTGTGTGTGTGTGTGTGTGTGTGTGTGTGTGGGGGGGTTATTATGGGATGTCTGCCCCCTGATCTCTTTGTGTGTGTGTGCGCGGGTGTTTAATGCGAGAGAGGGAGACGGCGACGTCGTGTGCATCGCCAGGCAACATAAGACAAATACTGCATTTTAATTATTGGAACTAACGTTAGCTAGCTATTGTAACCCAAAATAGAAAAACTGTTAAAAGAAAGGCAAACGTCTCCTTTCGTTGTTTCTGTTTTCAAACAGTGGAACCATTCAACTTGTGAGTAACGTTACTGTAGTTTGTTTAGAATTGTATTTGTGATATTGGACCATTCAAAAATCTAATTCAAACAATTGAAATTCGTCATTTATTGATATGTTTTGGGACGAATATGTGACTCGTTTCTGAACCTAGCCGGTGATTGAGCTGGAGTTAGCGGGCTAGCTAACCAAGTGTGGGACGGAAAACTAGTAGCACGACGATGGCATGTCTAATGGCTAACTAGCTAGCTATAATGTAGCGAGACTACGCATAGATTGAAAGGCTGGTAGTCTTGAGTAGCCTAGTGTTGGCTAAAACAATTGACATCAGAAGTTATTTCACCTACTTAAGAGGCAATTTATGTATTTATATTGTTCAATGCATGTAATCAGTTCTGAATATTCACTTCAATTTTCTTGTTTCTTTTTTATTTCCACCTCCTTGCCGACCTGTCCTACCCGACTCCACGCTCCACCTGGACGGACTCAATACTGGGACAGGACTCTGGAGGCAACACGGAATTAAACTTTTTTTTAAAAGTTAGCTAACTAAATTTTAAAGTTAGCTAGCATTATGTCTGGTAGCGAGGACGATAGGGATGATTTTGGAGCCCCAGAGGATCGGCCTCTAATGCAAGGTAGGACCACTTCAACAAATGTTTATGGCAACGGAAATTAACTTATCAAAATGTTATATACTTTATGTAAATAATGCGAGTTAATCGTAAAACTGAGCCAAAGATGTAAAGAACTTGAAGGTGACGTGAATTTGAATATGGATAACTAGCTAACATACAAGTAGGTTGTTAGTTGATACTGGTTAGTTAACTTGTCAGGTTGTGGTAAGCTAACGTTATTTAAGCAAGAAGAATCACAGTGTTTACGGTTAGTTGGTCAACTAGTTATGGAAAAGTTAACTAACTAGCTAAGTAGTTGCAGGAACAGTGGACACCAGCCTCTAAGCTGTGCTAGTTGAGTGACTGACTACTGTAGCTAGCCGGCTAACGCGTTAGCCTAGCTTGCGTGTGCTAACAATGCTAGTTGACGTTTTGTTTCGGTTTTTATTGCAAGCCGTAGCCGTTGAAATGTAAGTTTGCAAAACGGACAGATGTTTTCCCGTACGGAAGCAATTTACAGAACTTCAACTTTTGGCTACACAAATCATGCCGACCCACCGGCATATTCTTGCGGCCTAGCAAATGTTACCGGTATTTTTACGTGCCCGATGACAAGATGGAGCCAGCCAGTTAGCTTGAAAGATGGCAGATGACGACGGCGACTTTCTCCTCCTATCATCGGGTGCTTGGTAGCGCCGCTTTGCGTGGTAGAAACAAATGCAGCCAATTCACTCTGTCTGTACATTTTACGGAACGTGTCATTGCATTTGACTTATATAACGTAGATGGCTACATTAGCTGGCGAAGGACAATAAAACCGTTAGGCTAGCTGACTACTTTGTTTACTACACAACAGGTTTGGATATGACGGCAATGCATATCCCATTAGAATCCTCGATGGGGAAGTTAAGGCGATGGATTTTTCCGATTTTAGACATAGCAGGCGTCGCCAGGCCACCTTTTAGATAGTCGTTAGTAAAAATTAAAAATAAACATTTTTTTTGCATTCAAACCTCTCACATGTGAAAATCATTGACCATATATAAACCCGACTCTAATCCAAATAATAACTTGGAGGAGCCATCTTTTCCAATTTGTTTGTGGGACATCAAATTCTACAACCATAACCCAGATAATGATGATATGGCATTCAGGTGGCATTTAATTAGACACCCAGCACCCCTCATTTTGACTTACAGACAGCTTATCACATGTCAGACCATGGCTACTTGGTGCTGATTTCAATGCCAACAGCCATTTGCTTACATCTACCATGAGCAATTACATAATAGGCCTTGGAACCCGATTCCATATGACTTTGCAGCTATCAAGGTTGCAAGGATATTCAATTGACCTTCTTTGTTACAGCTATTATTAAGCTGTGTCTCTGACCTCATTGCAGATGAGGAAGAGGAGATGTCAGAGAATGAGGCCCCGAAGGTGAAGAAGAAGAAGGCCAAAAAGAGCCGGGAGAACAAAAGCAGCAAGAGGCGGACCTCTCGCAGAGAGGTAGGCTACAGTGACATGACCACGTCTCTAATCATATCTGTACGTTCTTGGGACGCACCATGTTCCATTTGTCTGCCAGTGGAGGGACCTGCCACCTGTCGGAAGCCAATGGGTTACTCATAAGCCCCCCCCATGTGTCCTCTCCAGGATGTGCCAATGAGCTCCCCGAGCCCATGGAGACCCCCGAGGTGGACAGGGACGAGGAGCGAGCGGCGCCCCGCTCTGACAGCGAGGGCAGCGACTACAACCCAGGGAAGAAGAAGAAGAAGAACAGGGGGAGCACCTCCAAGGAGAAGAAGAGGAGCAGCACCAGCACTGACAGAAACGGCGGAGGAAAGGACAAGAGGAAGGACCCTGAACCCGAGGAAGAGGAGGATGAGGACGACGACGACGATAGCTTGGTGAGTTTTTTTTAGTTCGAGGGTGGAGAGAGTTGTGGAGGGGGGAGATGCCATTAAAGTTGACCAAATAATATTTAATGGTGTTAATTGAATTGTCATTATGCAACTAAAACTCGGAGCTCCCGAGAAAGTGATTGAATAAGCTACTTGTAACCCCTAGATGTAGATAAGTTATCAATACTTCCATGCTGAGTTGACTACCACTAGGGTGACTGGTAGTGGTAAGTGCACTTATGCAAGGACATACTGTCACCGTGGCAACACCAAACTACCTGCCATTGGCCCTTTGTCAAGGCAAGCTCTTGCCACATGGTATAACTGCATGCGGCTTAAAATAACCGATGGTCCCAAATGGTGGGAGGAAAGTGCTTTTGTCCAAAGCCGTGTGAGAGTTAACAAAGGCCCAGTAGCTATTGAACACAATGGCAACACTCAGAGGGCAAGAAATAGTCCCACCACAATAGACCAGTCAGTAAAGAAAAAACTGGAAAGAACCACATTTTAAGCAAACGTTCATGTTGAATTGTCTCATCTAGGAGCCTAAGACGTCGTCCCAGCTCCTGGATGACTGGGGAATGGAGGACATTGACCACGTCTTCAGCGACGAGGACTACCGCTCCCTCACCAACTACAAGGCCTTCAGTCAATATGTCCGGTAAATGAGATTGTCCTTGTCAATGCTTGCTGCATGAATTATATATTAAGCTTTTTCACCCCACTTTTTGCTCTCTCAAATATTTTGTCTCCTTTCTCCCCCTGATCTCGTCTACCGTTTCACTCTTTTTCCGTATTTTTTGTTGTCCTCATTAATCACCATCCACCCCCATCTCTCCCTCAGACCGCTCATCGCGGCCAAGAACCCCAAGATTGCCGTGTCCAAGATGATGATGGTACTGGGTGCCAAGTGGCGTGAGTTCAGCACCAACAATCCCCTGAGAGGCTCCGCCGCCGCTACTGCAGCCCTGGCCGCCGCCAACGTGTCTGCCGCCGTGGAGAGCATGGTGGCGGAGGTCACTCCCGCCCCGGTCGCCGAGCCCCAGCCACCGGTCGCCCCGCCTCTGAAAAAGGCCAAGACCAAAGAGGGCAAAGGTCCTAATGCTCGTAAGAAGTCCAGGCCCACCCCCAAGCCCGCAGAGAAGAAGAAAGTGGCTACAAAGAAGGTAGCTCCGCTCAAGATCAAACTAGGAGGCTTCAACAGCAAGAGGAAACGCTCCTCGGTAAGTGCTTGGAACATCGCGTCGCAATGCATATAGAATTGTGAG
The DNA here is from genome assembly GCF_018296145.1 of Oncorhynchus tshawytscha. Lineage (NCBI taxonomy): Eukaryota > Metazoa > Chordata > Actinopteri > Salmoniformes > Salmonidae > Oncorhynchus > Oncorhynchus tshawytscha. The sequence continues at coordinate 36,023,723 of NC_056441.1, forward strand.
AATCGCAATACATATCGTATCAGGACATAAGTATCGTAAGGTCCCTGGCAGTTCCCAGCCCCACTGTTTAGTCACCTCTTTCTTGGCTCATATTGGCTTCGTTGTTGATGACAAAAATGTTTTTGTCATTTGGCATAGAGGCCTTCAACCTAGACACATTTCTCCTTACAACGAAGTTCCTAACCATTCTTTATCTGGCTGTTCCTATCAGAGTGAAGAGGATGAGCCTGACGTGGAGAGTGACTTTGACGACGCCAGCATGAACAGCGTGTCCGTGTCAGACGGCTCCAACAGCCGCAGCAGCCGATCCAAGAAGCCCAAGAGCAAGCCCAAGAAGAAGAAGGGTCTGTACTCTGCAGGTGTGTGTGTGTCTCTTTCATGGCTCTGATACATATCTCAACCCCAAGAAGTTGTGTTTCATCCATGGCTGTGATGCAGTATGTCTCAAACCCAATTTAAAAGTGGCCTTGAGTTGCTAGACTCCACAGCTGTAGTTTGGATGTGTGTGCATGTCCAATTAGCTTTGACTCAGCCAGTACCACTCAGTCTTACTGAGCCACTAGAAGATTGTACGTTTTCAGCAGGGCAGCATGTTCTGCCTTTACAAAAAAAATAGTTTGTCACACACTGATGTATTCAGTAGACAAACTCTTCCGTCAGAGTATCGATACATATCGCCCAGGAGTTTGAAATGCTTCCTAGATTGCATATGAATGACTCCACCTACACAGTAAAAGGGAGCGATGAACAGCAATGTCCGTTCCCTAACGTTTCATTCTACAGCACTTTTATAAAATGCATTCTGATTGATTAAAATGTGCGTTCCTCACAATATGTAACCGCTAAAGTGTTATAGCCTCGCTGGTATTTCAATAGGGTGCTTGTCAAACAACAAAAATGTTGAGCATGCATTCCTTTTTTGGGTGTGGGGGGGTTATTCAGGGAATGTACCGTATCTAAGTTTGAGTTGCTCTCACCCACTTCTGTCCTTTTGTTCCTTCCCTCCAGTCGAGGAGGACGGTGACGGTTATGAGACGGACCACCAGGACTACTGTGAGGTGTGCCAGCAGGGAGGGGAGATCATTCTGTGCGACACCTGTCCCCGGGCCTACCACATGGTGTGCCTGGACCCCGACATGGAGAACGCCCCAGAGGGCACCTGGAGCTGCCCACACTGCGTGAGTGACACCTTCCTTAGCCAATGAACGGCTCTGTGGAGTAAGTGACCGGGCAATATGGTACTGGTCAGCCAACCAGAATGATCAATCGGAGTGACAACAAAATACAGAGGAGTCTGGTCGAGGGTAATGAGGAGCTATTGATATTGACAACCATTAGTCAATGGTCATAAACCGCTAGCTGGTAGTACTGTGGTATATGCTGGTACTGTTAGCTCTCAAATTGCTCAAGTGTGTAACCATCTTTGCTTCCCTACCGGTCAAACAGTTAACCCTTTCCAGTTGCTCAACGACAATCCACGTTAACCCCTTCCCTCTCCCATCCACAGGAGAAGGAGGGCAAACAGTGGGAGGCGCGGGAGGAGGGCTCAGAAGAAGAGGAGGAGGAGGTGGAGGCAGAGCCGGAGGAGGACGACCACCACATGGAGTTCTGCAGGGTGTGTAAGGATGGTGGCGAGCTGCTCTGCTGCGACTCCTGTCCCTCCTCCTACCACATCCACTGTCTCAACCCGCCCCTGCCTGAGATCCCCAACGGAGAGTGGATCTGCCCACGCTGCACTGTGAGTGAACCATGAGTCAATCAATGGGGTGGGACTCAGAGGGTGATTGACACGGGGCACAGCCAGTTACACATGGTAAAGTGAATTCTACTTCCCAAATTTAAACCTAGCTCCCTACCCCCTTGGGTAGTGTATTGGGAAAACAAAACGACTAAATGGTTCAACACAATGAATGTAACATTACCTAACTTATCTGTAGACGAGGAGTTTTCACCATGTCGTTATGATCCGTTTGTCCTGAAAAGCGAGTGGGTTTAAAGACATTTGACCTCTTCACTGATGCTTTCCTCCCCTCCCCAGTGTCCACCCATGAAGGGCAAGGTGCAGAAGATTCTGACGTGGCGCTGGGGCGACCCCCCTCCGCCCACGCCCATCCCCCGCCCCCCAGACCTCCCGGCTGACCAGCCCGACCCCGCCCCTCTGGCCGGGCGCCCTGAGAGGGAGTTCTTCGCCAAGTGGAGCAACATGTCCTACTGGCACTGCTCCTGGGTGTCTGAGCTGCAGGTATGTACACACACACACACAGGTACGCAGGCTTACGCTCGGCCACCACGTTGCAGGCAATCGCACCCATACACACCTACCCTCATTTTGAGTTGTTGCTCATCTTAGTTTTGCTTTTCAGAGGGGCGGCGCACACTGAAACAAACACACACAAGAAATGTTCAGGCGCTCGCTTCTTTGTCACTGAAATGGATTAGAGAGGAGCGTTGTCGCACCAACGTTCGACAACCCACACCCACACACTTCTCCCTCTCACCCACCTTTTCCCTGCCTCCAGTTGGAGCTGCACTGTCAGGTGATGTTCAGGAACTACCAGAGGAAGAACGACATGGACGAGCCGCCTTCAGTAGACTTTGGCGAGGGCGACGAGGAAAAGAGCACGAAGAGGAAGGCCAAGGACCCGCTCTACGCCAAGATGGAGGAGAAGTACTACCGCTTTGGCATCAAGATCGCCTGGATGATGATTCACCGCATACTCAACCACAGGTCAGATGAGACTCCCGGACTGGCTGCTAAATGGGGTTCAAATGTGTTTTTGGTCTCATTGAGAGTTAACATTTCCAAAATAGCAGCAGATTTTGAGTAGCAAGGCCAGACTCATAGTCTTACACTTTGTGAATGAGTGTCTAGTCCCTTCAATGGAAAGGAGAACTCCTGCACACTTGATGAAATCTGCATGTTGTTTTTGTCAGGTAAAGGGTTTCTCCTTGTGATGCAAATGTCTCATGGGTCAAAGCAATCATTTCAACCAATCAGTTGCAGATACCTTTGGTCATGTAGTATATGTGGACATCTGCTTGTCGAACATCCCATTTCCAAAATCATGGGCATTAATATGGAGTTGGTGCCCGCCTCGCTGAGATAACAGCCTCCACTCTTCTGGGAAGGCTTTCCACTAGATGTGGGGACTTGCTTCCATTCAGCCACAAAGGCATTCGTGAGGTCGGGCAGTGATGTTGCTCTAGCAGGGCAGAAATGTGGAAAGGTGGCATCCTTTGACAGTGCCATGTTGAAAGTCACTGAGTTCTTCAGTAAGACCATTCTACTGCCAATGTTTGTCCATGGAGATTGGATGGCTGTGTGCCTGATTTTTATACTTCTGTCAGCAACGGGTGTGGCTGAAATAGCCGAATCCACTAATTTGAAGTGGTGTCCACATACTTTTGAACGTCTATGCATGCATCCATCCATGCATGCATGCCTACTGGATTTAATTGGCAATGTTGCTAACCAAGTTTTGTCTGTTTGTGAGCTGTAGTCAGGACAAGAAGAATAACGTACACTACCTCATCAAGTGGAAAGACCTGGCCTACGACCAGGCCACCTGGGAGGCTGAGGACATGGACATCCCAGAGTTTGACGTCTTCAGACAGCAGTACTGGAACCACAGGTAACTAATGTATTACTGCCACCTACTCTACATTGTATAGGTGGAATGGAGAAGGAGTTTCTTCTTCGTCTGTTTCCGAGGGTAACAATGTTCTTTCTCGTCTGTTTCAGGGAGCTGATGATGGGCGACGAGGGTAAACCAGGGAAGAAGATCAAGGTGAAAGGCAAGACGAAGAGGATGGACCGGCCTCCTGAGAATCCTGTCGTTGATGTAAGTGTTGACTGTTGTCATTTTTATTGGATTGGCGACACGGCTTGTCTTTTATCAGAGATATGGTTTCTCGTGACTTACCAGGTATTCCTGGTCGTCATAAATTGCTCCGTATCTTACTGTTAAAATGGACTTTTAGCATCTCTTTTTCTGCGGCTTTATGTTATGTCAAACACATGATAAATCCCTTATGGTGCATATTTCCCGCTTAGTGGTGTGTCTTGACATCAACAGTGACTCACTGTTCTTCTCTATCTTCCCCCTCTTCAGCCCACCATCAAGTTTGAGCGGCAGCCTGATTACCTGGACAGTACGGGGGGCAACCTGCACCCCTACCAGCTGGAGGGTCTCAACTGGCTGCGTTTCTCCTGGGCACAGGGCACAGACACTATTCTGGCTGACGAGATGGGACTGGGCAAGACTGTGCAGACTGCCGTGTTCCTCTACTCACTCTACAAAGAGGTGTGTGTGTGTGTGTGTGTGGGAGAATAAGGGTGAAAGTGGATATGGGTCTTTCTGTTTACTAGGGTACCAGGGAGGATTTCCATTGCTGGATAACTTGTTACAGCTGTTGACAAGTCATTGATAAAAATCTGCCATTTTTTCCCTCCCATGTCATTACATTAATATATACGGGGGAACCATGACTCAGTAAAATTCCTGAGGTGATTTAAACCCTATGTTTAACCCTTTTTCGTGGTTGCCGTCTTGATGGATTTGTCCAAAATCATGACAAAACATCACTTTTCTGTCCTTGCGTTTTCATATAACATACACTACATAGCCTAAAGTATATGGACACCCTTTCAAATGAGTGAATTTGGCTATTTCAGCCACACCTTTTGCTTACAGGCGTATAAAATCGAGCACACAGCCATACAATCTCATAGAACAACGGGCAGCAAAATGGCCTTTACTGAAGAGCTCAGTGACTTTCAACATGGCACCTTTCCAACAAGTCAGTTTGTCGAATTTCTTCCCTGTTAGAGCTGCCCCGGTCAACTGTAAACATCTAGTAGCAACATTTTTTTTTTTTTTTAACCTTTTATTTAACTAGGCAAGTCATGTAAGAACAAAATCTTTTTTGCAATAACGGCCAAACCAGGACAACGCTGGGCCAATTGTGCGCTGTTTTATGGGACTCCCAATCACGGCCGAATGTGATGCAACAATGGCTCAGCCGTGAAGTGATGGGCCACACAAGCTCACAGAACGGGACAGCCGAGTGCTGGAGTGCGTAACAATCGTCTGTCCTCGATGGCAACACTCACTACTGAGTTCCGAACTGCCTTTGGAAGCAACGTCAGCACTCAAACTGTTCCTCGGGAGCTTCATGAAATTGGTTTCCATGGCTGAGCAGCCTCACACAAGCCTAAGATCACCATGCGCAATGCCAAGTGTCGGCTGGAATGGTGTAAAGTGCACCACTATTGGACTCTGGAGCAGTGGAAGCTCGTTCTCTGGAGTGAGGAATCATGCTTCACCATTTGGCAGTCATAAGGACGAATCTGGGTTTTGCGGATGCCAGGAGAACACTACCTGCCCCAATGTGTTGTGCCTACTGTAAAGTTTAGTGGAGGAGGAATAATGGTCTGGGGCTGTTTTTCATGGTTCGGGCTAGGCCCCTTAGTTCCAGTGAAGAGAGATCTTAACGCTACAGCGTACAATGACATTCTAAACAATTCTGTGCTTCCAACTTTGTGGCAACAGTTTGGGGAAGGCCCTTTCCTGTTTCAGCATGACAATGGCCTGCACAGACCAATGACATCAACCCCATCAAACACTTTTGGTGGCATCCTACCTCACTAATGCTCTTGTGGCTGAATGGAAGCAAGTCCCCGCAGCAATGTTCCAACATCTAGTGGAAAGCCTTCCCAGAAGAGTAGAGGCTGTTTATAGCAGCAAAGTGGGGGACCACCCCCGTATTACTGCCCATGATTTTGAATGAGATGTTTGACGAGCGGGTGTCCACATACTATTGGCCATTTAGTGGATATTGAACATTTTAATCCGTATATTAGGCCCACATGTACAATTTTGTAAACTATTGAGGTCCTTAAATTACAATTAAATGTTTGAAGAAGTCCTTGAATTTGACTTGCCAATGTCTGTATGAGCCCTGCTTAAAGGATGTATAGTCCTAGGCCTATGTTGTTGCCTAGGTGGAGTTATGGGCCAATTTGCATATTCCTCTAAGTACACACGTGGAACTGTATCCATTTTTTAAATTTGTGTTTCATACCATTTTGAAATGTTAACCCCAACATCACACATTGGCCCCATTTTATTTATAGAAAGACGCATGTTCAACTATAGTTTCTTCTGTTTTACATGTTGATAAATGTCATTGTTTAATTTTTGTTGTTATTTTTTATAAGGCCAAATGGTAGCCATTATTTCAACAGGAACTGATCAGAAATGCCAACCAGGCAGCCTTTAGACCAATACCAACCAGCCCAGCCAGTTTGTATAATATGTCAGGTGAAATCTGACGACATATAGCTTGAGCTTTGTGTTAACACTCTTTTGTGGTGATCACGTGGAGACTACTGCCACCTATTGATCGGAGTGTAGAATGCAATGTCTTTGACGACACAATATTTTAACATTAGAATGATAGAACTTTAAATGTTACATGAGAAATTATATTTTATCAAGTTAAATTAGCTGTGGTTCAGTTAGTAGAGCATGGCACTTGCAACACCAATGGTAGTGTGTTTGATTCCCGCTGGGGCCACCCATACAAATGATCTTATTTTCATTAACTTTTTTTCTTTCCCCCTTATAGGGTCACTCCAAGGGCCCGTTCCTGGTGAGCGCCCCCCTGTCTACCATCATTAACTGGGAAAGAGAGTTTGAGATGTGGGCCCCGGACATGTACGTGGTGACCTACGTAGGAGACAAGGACAGCAGAGCCGTCATCCGAGAGAACGAGTTCTCCTTCGAGAACAACGCCATCCGCGGAGGCAAGAGGGCTTCTAAGATGAAGGTGAGAATTACGGGGGGAAATGTTTTTAAAAATAACCGATGAATTAGAACTGTTTATCGACAAAGGAGATATATTGACAATTTTATTTGAAATGTATCACTCCTTCAATGATATGCTGGTGTGTCACGTTTTTAACCGTTCCCCCTGTCGTGGCCTTGTAGAAAGACTCATCAGTGAAGTTCCATGTGCTGCTGACGTCCTATGAGTTGATCACCATCGACATGGCCATCCTAGGTTCCATAGATTGGGCCTGTCTGGTGGTCGATGAGGCCCACAGGCTCAAAAACAACCAGTCCAAGGTGAGAGATTAGAGTTGTGTTATGGGGGTAGTTTACCTGTTATGTGCAACATATTCCCTTATTCGGGAAAACTTATCAATTTGGAAGTATAAGGGCAATGAGGAATCCCAAATTCTATTTCTCATTAGTTGGATACCCTCATTGTACAATGAAACTCCAGCTAAACTGGTATGGCTGAAAGTACCATTGACAAATACAGAAGTGTTTCATTTTTAGATGAATAATACTCTTTCTCTCCCCTCCAGTTCTTCAGAGTGCTGAACAACTATCCTCTCCAGCACAAGCTGCTACTGACTGGTACACCTCTACAGAACAACCTGGAAGAGTTGTTCCACCTCCTCAACTTCCTCACGCCAGAGAGATTCAGGTGTGTGTGTGTGTGTACACACATTCTGTCCACATTACTTTCCCACTCAATCCCAACGACCACTTCACATCACCTGTATCACACCCCACTCATCTTAGACCAGCTATTTTAGAGTTAAACCTTTACTTACTTCCCTGCAACTTCCTCTCTCTGCGTAGTAACCTGGAGGGGTTCCTGGAAGAGTTTGCTGACATCGCCAAAGAGGACCAGATCAAGAAGCTGCACGACATGCTGGGACCCCACATGCTCAGGAGACTGAAGGCTGACGTCTTCAAACACATGCCCTCCAAGACGGAGCTCATCGTCAGGGTGGAGCTCAGCCCCATGCAGAAGTGAGTGAAAGTGCATGGAGGGATAGGGTGTGGTGAAGGGGTACATTTGAATAGTGGTTGACCCAGTTGTATGTGCTGTCTATCTTGGCTAAAACGGTGATGGGATCAAATATATAATTAGAATGATTAGTCGTCATCCATAGACTGTTACTTAAAAGCAATCTTCCCTTGGGATACTCAACTCACGAGAACTGTACAATATAATTGGACTGTGGAAGGGGTATTAATTGTGGATTTAAAAAATATATATATATCTTTTTAGGAAGTACTACAAATTCATCCTCACCCGTAACTTTGAGGCCCTGAACACGCGCAGTGGTGGAAATCAAGTATCCCTGCTCAACGTGGTGATGGACCTCAAGAAGTGCTGCAATCACCCCTACCTCTTCCCTGTGGCTGCCATGGTATGACCCACTTATTAATACATTTGAATGGGAATGGACCATGCTATTGTGATGGCTAAGTGGGGTAGTGGTGTATTCATTTTGTATATACAATCCTAGATACTATTTGCGTCAAAAGCATTTTCATGATATGCATTATAACTTTTGTAGTATTTTCCTGTAAGGCTCTATATAGCTGGAGCTCTGACTCTTGATTGGTTCCCCACCCCAAACAGGAAGCCCCAAAGATGCCCAATGGGATGTACGACGGTAGCGCCCTCACTAAGTCTGCCGGGAAACTGACGCTAATGCAAAAGATGATGAGGAAGCTGAAAGACGGCGGGCACAGAGTACTCATCTTCTCTCAGGTTAGTTAACCAACACACACGCACATTATCAATATTTTATTTGAGTCCACGAATCACATTACGTCAAGAAGGTTCCAAACATTTCAAATGTCTTGGATACGAAAAGCACACACCTCACACGGGCCCATTCACTCCCTCTGTCGTAGATGACCAAGATGCTTGACCTGCTGGAGGACTTCCTGGAGAACGAGGGCTACAAGTACGAGCGTATCGACGGCAGCATCACCGGGGGCATGAGACAGGAGGCCATCGACAGATTCAATGGTGAGGCTCACCCCACACTAACTTCCTCATTCAGTCTCTAACTAGATCACTATGTATACTGCAATTTCAGAGTGACTATTATATAGTTGAAGTCTTCAGATCTAAATTAGGTGTATATATCCTATCATTGTTTTAATATCAAGAAGGATTTATATACAGTACCAGTCAAAATGTGGACACGCCTACTCATTTCAGGGTTTTTCTTTAGTTTGACTATTTTCTACATTGTAGAATAATAGTGAAGACATCAAAATTATGAAATAACGCATTTGGAATCTTGTAGTTAACCAAAAAGTGTTAAACAAATCAAAATATGTTATTTTAGATTCTTCAAAGTAGCCACCCTTTATCCTTGAGGACAGCTTTGCACACTCAACCAGCTTCAGGAGCTAGTCACCTGGAATGCTTTTTCAACACTCTTCAAGGAGTTCCCACATATGCTGAGCACTTGTTGGCTGTTTTTCCTTCACTCTGCAGTCCAACTCATCCCAAATCACCTCAATTGGGTTGAGGTCATGGGATTGTGGAGGTCAGATCATCTGATGTAGCACTCTATCACTCTGCTTGATCAAATAGCCCTCACACAGCCTGGAGGTGTGTTGGGTCATTGTTCTGTTGAAAAACAAATGATAGTCCCACTAAAAGCAAACCAGATGGGATGGCGTATCGCTGCAGAAAGCTGTGGTAGCCATGCTGGTTAAGTGTGTCTTGGAATTCTAAATAAATCATTGACAGTGTCACCAGAAAGGTACCCTCACACATCACACCTCCTCCGTGCTTCACGGTGGGAACCACACATGCGGAGATCATCCGTTCACCTACTCTGTGTCTCACAAAGACAAGGCGGTTGGAACCAAAAATCTCAAATTTGGAGTCAACAGACCAAAGGACACATTTCCATTGCTTGTGTTTCTTGGCCCAAGCAAGTCTCTTATTATTATTGGTGTCCTTTAGTAGTGGTTTCTTTGTAGCAATTTGACCATGAAGGCCTGATTCACAGTCTCTTCTGAACAGTTGATGTTGAGATGTGTCTGTTATTTGAACTCTGTGAAGCATTTATTTGGGCTGCAATTTCTGAGGCTGGTAAACTCTAATGAACTTATCCTCTGCAGCAGAGGTAACTCTGGTTCTTCCTTTCCTGTGGCGGTCCTCATGAGAGCCAGTTTCATCATAGCGCTTGATGGTTTTTTGCAACTGCACTTGAAGAAACTTGAAAAGTTCTTGAAATGTTCTGGATAGACTGACCTTCATGTCTTAAAGTAATGATGGACTGTCGTTTCTCTTTGCTTATTTGAGCTGTTCTTGCCATAATATGGACTTGGTCTTTTACAAAATAGGGCTATCTTCTGTATACCAACCCTACCTTGTCACAACACAACTGATTGGCTCAAACGCATTAAGAGGGAAAGAAATTCCACAAATTAATTTAAGAATACAAACCTGTTAATTGAAATGCATTCCAGGTGACTGCGTCATGAAGCCGGTTGAGAGAATGCCAAGAGTGTGCAAAGCTGTCATCAAGGCAAATATAAAATATATTTTGATTTGTTTAACACTTTTTTTTTTTTTTTTTTGGTTACTACATGATTCCATATGTGTTATTTTGTCGTTTTGATGTCTTCACTATTATTCTACAATATAAAGAAAAACCCTTGAAGGTGTGTCCAAACTTTTGACTGATACTGTTTATTTGAAGTGTTAATTTGTATTATTATCAAATGAAATGACATTTATGGTGAAACATTTTGAATGACCTAGTCTGCAGAACTATTAGGCTACTCCTATTCTTACAGTAAGCTATTTTACATTCATCAGCCTTACGTTTTCTGAAGCTCCTGATTTAGTTCTTTATTTCAATTGTGCGGGAATAGACAACCTAGATGGCGAAATGTTCCGCCGTCTGATATCAATGTACGATTATCTAAAGCGCTGTTTTATTCTTGTGGGGTTTTCGTTGAAATCGGGCTTGTTTTAGTACGCAGGTGCATGCAATCTCAAGTTAATTTGGTCTTAAGAATACTAGCGATTTAAAACAGGGCTCCAAAGAAGTTCTGAGTCTTTGTTGCAATAGTTTTTGGGGGAATTGGTTATCCTCCCTGATTGTCTAGAGTAATCCCTGTAAAGTGAATGATTATAGAGAGAAAGCAAGTGATTTGATGTAAATATAGATAGTTATTGATGTAGAAAGTGATAGATATATACGTATAGTGATTTGGTCTGAGTGGTTGATCTGTTTTGTTCCTTAGCTCCGGGAGCGCTGCAGTTTGCCTTCCTGCTGTCGACGAGAGCTGGAGGTCTGGGTATCAACCTGGCCACCGCCGACACCGTCATCATCTACGACTCCGACTGGAACCCCCACAACGACATCCAGGTCACACACTTGGAACCATCACACACCGGCCCAATCTCAAATAAAGCCCAATGATCTTCGAGAATTTGATTAGTAGAAGTACTATGGTGAACGTTCCACCTAGCCTGTCAGAGGGCAAGGTGGAGCTATTACCATATTGCTTACACCTGTCAAATCCAAGTGCTTATGGATCAGTTTATGATTGGGCCATTCACCATCTCCTTGTTCTCTATTATATCAACTTTAATTAAGGTGGTTGCAAGGATGAAAGGGTCATACTGTTTGTCTCTGTCTTCCTCATCTCAGGCGTTCAGCAGAGCTCACCGTATCGGACAGAACAAGAAGGTGATGATCTACCGCTTCGTCACAAAGGCCTCTGTGGAGGAGAGGATCACTCAGGTAAAGAGGCTGTCCCCTCTCCTGCAACATCACAATGACCTCTTCACGACGCAACACAGCCGCCTGTATCATAGAATTGCTAACTTGTTGTTGGATCCAATGAATGTCATGTGTGTGTGTGTGTGGAAGCGAGCCTCGTCTGTCGTGGGTGCGACTCATTACATTTCCTTGGCTCATACGGGCAGGAAGAATGTCGACACAGACATTGAAACGTCCCACGTTCCCTCCCTCTCCAGGTAGCCAAGAAGAAGATGATGTTGACCCACCTGGTGGTGCGTCCTGGTCTGGGCTCCAAGACGGGCTCCATGTCCAAACAGGAGCTGGACGACATCCTCAAATTCGGCACGGAGGAGCTGTTCAAGGACGAGCTTGGAAAGGGTGACAAAGAAGGTATAAAAAAAATAACCGGCTCCTGCTGTTGTAAACATGGATGGAGTGGATAGTTGTTCATCTGTCAAATCACTTCTCAGTTGTCTTGAAAGGGAGCAATGAAACGTTGTCTTATTGTATATTTTTTATTTCATTTTTTTACCTGCCCACAGCAGGTTACTGGAAGCGTGTTGCAGGTGAACAGAAAACAAGCAAATGCCAGCAGATACGAACAGTCAAATAAGATGATAGTTTGTTGGTTATTACTTATTCGTGCTTATTAGGTGAAATTATCAACATTTTGGGTAAACCGATGTGACGATGTCTAGAACAGATTTAGTTCAAGATAAGGTAATGACAATGTTTATAACACGTTCATCATAACGTTCTGATAATGTTTGGACCATGTTCTGAAAATGTTTAATTAATGTCCCTCAGGTGAGAACAAGGAGGAGGACAGCCAGGTGATCCACTACGATGACATGGCGGTGGACAGGTTGCTGGACAGGAACCAGGAGTCCGAAACCCCGGAGGAAACGGAGATCGGGAGCATGAACGAGTACCTCGGCTCCTTCAAGGTGGCCCAGTACGTGGTCAAGGACGAGGAGGAGGCGGTAAGTTGTGTTTTTGGGGGGGTCAAAAACGTCATTTGGCGGACACTTTGACCCAGAGTGACGTTTTACATTTTTAGAAGGTTGACTCCCAAGTGGCCTTGCTGTAGCCCAGACGTTGATCAATGACTCTCCTTTTGCCCCCCTCTCTCCTTTCACCTCTCTCCTTTCCCTCCCTCTCTCTCTCCTTTCCCTCCCTCTCTCTCTCCTTTCCCTCCCTCCCTCTCTCTCCTTTCCCTCCCTCTCTCCCTTTCCCTCCCTCCCTCTCTCTCCTTTCCCTCCCTCTCTCTCTCTTTCCCTCCCTCCCTCTCTCTCTCCTTTCCCTCCCTCTCTCTCTCCTTTCCTTTCCCTCCCCCTCTCTCTCCTTTCCTTTCCCTCAGGAGGAGGAAGTGCAGAGGGAGATCATCAAGCAGGAGGAGAGTGTCGACCCAGACTACTGGGAGAAGCTGCTCAGGCACCACTATGAGCAGCAGCAGGAGGACCTGGCCCGCAACCTGGGCAAGGGCAAGCGCATCCGCAAGCAGGTCAACTACAACGACGGCTCCCAGGAGGACCGAGGTAGTAGACGGGGTAACAACAACAAGCGCCAGCGCCATTACTTACTTACGCGTGTGTGTGTGTGTGTGAGAGAAAGAGTGGTGGGTGTGAGTTTCACTGGTGAAGTCTTAGTAACTGAGTGGTGTCAGGTGTTTGTGTTGGTTTGATTACTCCTCACCTCCTGCATGAGGTACGTCTCTCCAGTTGTGGTGGCAATTAGAATTTTCCTCCCATTTGCCTCACCTCTTCAGAAAGCCTCTGTGTCAGTTCTCAGAAAGCCTGGTAAATCTTCCGACACAAGCTCGTGATCTTCTATTCCCAGCAACAATCCAAGCTATTCAGAGTGACATTTAATGTGAGTGGGGTATCTGTTCCAAGTCCTAGTTAGTTTTCTGTTGGAATGGAAGCTTTCCTTGTTGACGCCTGAATACAATGCATTGCAATGGGCGTGACCTGCACTACCCACAATGCACCGCATGGCCACCATGATCTCAGGCCCCTCACCGAGAGGATGAAAATGGCCCTCTTTAATCCTAGAACCCTACGAGATTTGAAGAATGAGTTGGCGTGTGTGACTGAATTGCGGTTGTTTGTGTTTTGTACCCCTTCCCTGTTTTGAGTCGGGGAAACAGTACATCTCTTCTCGGCTCCTAACTGTACACATACTAACTTAAACAATGTCCCACATGTGGTTTGAGTCAGCTACTCACACTCGGGCACTGCTTGTGGGCAAGTTGACACATCATCCCCATATCTGTGATGTTGGTTTCCTTCTAGCGCTCTGTGCTTGGTCTGGTTGTCAACCTTTTACTCAAAGTCCACTTCCTTGTAGAATCTTCTCCCCCCCCTTAAATGTTCATCTTTTAATAAGTTCAAAGAAGTTTCTGGACTGTGTACTGAAATTGCGCCCCGTGTCTTCTGTCTCCAAGCAGATTGGCAGGATGACCAATCGGACAACAACTCGGACTACTCTGTGGCCTCCGAGGAGGGTGACGAGGACTTTGATGAGCGGGCAGAAGGTAAGCGAAAGTGTGTGTGGACAGATGGTGTGTGTGTGTTTGTGGTTTGTGAAGCTTAAGAGAATAACTTTTCATGTTTTCCTTTTTCTGGCGGTGCAGCCAACTCTCGCAGACCCAACAGGAAAGGCATGCGGGGCGACCGGGACAAGCCACTGCCCCCCCTGCTGGCCAGAGTGGGAGGCAACATTGAGGTCAGCTCTCAATGTCCATCGATCACTGCACTCTGAACCACTGCTCTGCGTGATCCTGAAATGTGTTTGCAATTTAGCTTATCTACAGATGGGCCGAACCAGCACTTGTCTCTTGGCATTCAATTGGCTTGTATAGAAATAGAGGTCAGGGGTCAATATGTTGACTAACCCTGCCTGTCTGGTGTTCAGGTGTTGGGCTTCAACGTTCGCCAGAGGAAGGCCTTCCTGAATGCAGTGATGCGTTATGGGATGCCTCCTCAGGACGCCTTCACCACCCAGTGGCTGGTCAGAGACCTGCGCGGGAAATCTGAGAAAGAGTTCAAGTGAGTAACTAACATGTTATAGTGTAAATCCACAATAGTAATGCCTTGATATTGGTTGAATTTGTCCTCTATATTTTGTTTTACATCGGATCCTCTCTCTCTCGCAGGGCGTACGTCTCCCTCTTCATGAGGCACCTGTGCGAGCCCGGCGCCGACGGAGCCGAGACCTTCGCCGACGGCGTCCCCCGCGAAGGGTTGTCGCGGCAACACGTACTCACCCGCATCGGTGTGATGTCGCTGATCCGCAAGAAGGTAGAGCCCAGCTCCTGGTTTGGGATAGTTGGGAGGAATTCAACTCCGCCGCCGTACGCTGAAGTGAGAGTGTAGCGTGTCCCTGACCGTGTTTCCCACCAGGTCCAGGAGTTCGAGCACGTCAACGGCCAGTGGTCCATGCCCTGGATGATGGAGCTGGAGGAGAGTAAAAAGGCTGCGGCCGCTGCAGCTGGAGCCCGCCCCGACTCCCCAGGGAAGACCCCCTCCACGGGCACGCCTGCAGACACGCAGCCCAACACGCCCGCCACAGGTACAGCCCGCTATGTACGCCTTCTTCCACAACCCTCTCCCCGGTCCTTGCTCTTCCTGCGTTTCCTAGGGCTAATCCGTCTTTCCCTGCTGTAGTGACCTATGGTCTGTAACCCAAAATCTCTGCAAGTGCGTCCCGCGTCTTTGCAGAGTGTAGGCCCTCTCCTGCGATGATGCTTTTAACCCCTGTTCCCCTCTGTGTGCTCGCCCTCCCCAGCCCCCAAAACTCCCTCCACTGGCACACCCGCAGACACGCAACCCAACACGCCTGCCCCAGGTAAACCAACTCTGTCCCCTCCCTCCCCCTGTCTTCCTCCACACCCTCTCACTGTTCCAGGACTCTTGACATGCAGAGTCAAACCACTGACTCAAGCGCTGCTGCTGCTATGCTGGTTTTAGTGAAACCACCCTGGAAAAAGTGGCGCTTGCTTGGGTGTGTAAAACGTGTAACTGTCAATCAGTGCTAGGAGATGTGGAAGGTGGATTAAGAGCTGATGTCCTGTCGGTTTAGCAGACGATCCTTCGAAGACGGAGGACGCCGTGAAGGATGGCGAGAAAGAGGAGAAGAAAGATGGCGAGGTGGAGAAGGAGGAGTCCAGAAAGACGGAAGACCCAGAGGTAAAGAATGATACACTTGATCCACATTGGTCAATAGACTAGAATAAGACAATGGCTGACCAAAGCCAACCAATCTATCATACTTGTACATGGGGTATTGATACCACAGTAAATATCATTGTTGTGAAGTTTGAGATGGAGCTCCTTGTCCAGAATGGTTCGTTTTTAGTAAGTTTTAAAACGTCTGTGCTGTTCTCTGTGCTTTCTGGTTCAACAAAATGTTCCTCTCTTTCAGGTAAATGCGATCCCCGATAACGAGGAGAAGACTCCGTCCCCTGAACCAAAAGAGAAAGATGAAGGAGAGCCCATGGAAACAGACAAGCCTACCAACGGAGAGGCGGAAAAGGAGAAGGACGGCGAGACTGCAGCGGAGACTGCTCCGGGAGGAGAGGAGACCAAGTCTCCAGCAGCAGAGGCCAAGATGGACGTGTCCGAGGTCAAATCGGAAGACTCCGAGGCCAAAGGTGATGGCGTAATAGAATATGGTTCAGCTCAATTTTTCCACAGTGCCATTTCTATTGCATTCTATTAGACGCTCGTTTTGGTGTTTGCTAATGTCCCCCCCCTTTTCTCTCCATCCCTCTGGATTTGCAGCAGAAGAGAAGAAAGAGAAGACGGAGAAGATGGATACCACTCCTGCCTCAGAGGAAAAGAAAGGTAGCTCCTCTCGCCATCATTCTCATTTTGCACTCGTCAATCCACAAACTGCAGTAAGGACATACTGTTGGTCCCGTGCCTTGTGTCGGTCCACGTTTCTGCTACACTCCGTTCTCTCACTCGCCCCGTTTTCAACCTCGTTCTGTCTGCAGAGCAAAAGGAGGAGAAGGATGGCGTGAAGGCGGAGGAGCTGGCCAAGCTGCAGAACGGGGATAGTGTGAAGGAGGGAGTGGCGGCCGGAGTCAGTGAGGAGAAGAAGAAAGCCAAGACGAGATTCATGTTCAACATCGCCGACGGAGGATTCACAGGTAAGAGAACTGGAGTGTCAAGAGGAGAAGCATGCACAGATCTCCGCACGTTCTCAACTGATTTTTGGTTGGTTTCATACATGGTTAAGCACTACTCTTGGACTAAATAGCATTTTCAATGGTCTCAATTGTTACTTCAGGGAATCACTCTTTTTCTCACCCTCCTACAGAGCTGCACTCCTTGTGGCAGAACGAGGAGAGGGCCGCCACCGTCACCAAGAAGACCAACGAGATCTGGCACCGTCGCCATGACTACTGGCTTCTGGCTGGCATCATACAGTATCCTTTTATACCACTGTTGACAAACTATGCTGCCCACCGTGGCTCTTTGCAAACAAACATCAGTGGTTTACGGTCACATTTTTCTCTTCAAAATGTAACCAGTGCAACGCTCATTGGAAAATTGCCTCCACAGTCTCAACAGATCTAATAACTATGGCCAGCTTCAAGTATTGGTTGATGGTCACATACATTAGGCCAATATTGGGTCATACCGCAAACAGTGGGGCCAGTCTGTTTTTGTTTATTTCCCTTGACTCTGGCGCCCCCTAGACACGGCTACGCGCGTTGGCAGGACATCCAGAACGACGTGAAGTTCGCCATCCTCAACGAGCCCTTCAAGGCTGAAATGAACCGAGGCAACTTCCTGGAGATAAAAAACAAGTTTCTGGCCAGGAGGTTCAAGGTATAAAGGCCTTTATTAGCCATGGACATTTATAAGCTACCTCTTCTTATACACCACCCCCCTCCCAGGCCTGTTTGTCAGCAGTTCTCATTCTCACTCGTATCGCGTAAAGTTTTGTTGTGCTCCATGTACACACTGCTCACTTTGTATTGCTCTATTCTCATCCACCCCTCTGCTTCCCCATCTCCTCTCATCCCTCCTCCCCCTAGCTGCTGGAGCAGGCCCTGGTGATCGAGGAGCAGCTGCGCCGGGCGGCCTACCTCAACATGTCGGAGGACCCTTCCCACCCCTCCATGGCCCTCAACACGCGCTTCAGCGAGGTGGAGTGTCTGGCCGAGTCCCACCAACACCTCAGCAAGGAGTCCATGTCGGGGAACAAGCCCGCCAACGCCGTCCTGCACAAAGGTAAGCTAGCCAGCTGGAACTCGCCTAGTACGCCCGGTTCGAGTTCATTAGGTCACGCTGTCGAAAAAATGTTTGGCAACGGAAAATTCAAATGGATCCTATGGTGCCTCCCCATTTTTAACTTTGTTTCTGACCGTTTTGTGCCTACTGAACGTGACCCTGTGCAAAGGAATAGGAAGGATAGCGTCTTTGCTGACAAACAGACCGTAATACATTTATCAACCTAACATAAAGTACCTTGAGGCTTAGTTGAAGATTTGTAAAGATAATAATAATAGATGTATTTTATACAGCGCTTTTCATTCCAAGTAAGAAAGGAAGTAACTTAACAGGAAGGAGCATAATGGTAGAGCCAGGCAGGGAGGTAGAGATGTCATTCATTGGGCACCTCGTCGCCTTCCATAGTCACAGTTCCTCCTCCGTAGATAGGCTGGATCGTCCACTACTGAGATGTGGCACCCACCTGGATGACGCTTTGGCGACTGTAAAAGCACCAGTAAGACCACCACACCTCAGCAGTGGTCCAGAAAAGCCCCCTACAGAGCGAGCTTCTGCATCTCCGCACACCGCTGTCCACTTGCCTCTAAGAACTGGGGCATGAGGCAAAAAGCCAATGCTGTTGATCTGGTGTTGCTGAGTCATTCAAATCATACTACAAGCTAGCTAGTTAGCCAAGCCAAATATAAACTGACTTACCATAATCAGTCCTGCATTTCTGAGGGTCAGCACCAGATATTACAGTTCATCTATAAACATTCTATAAACCTCTACAGTCCTGATCGGCACAGCAGAAGATGATGCGTCCAAGCTTGAAACCACGGCCCTTTATGTGTGTATATATACAGTACCAGTCAAAAGTTTGGACACACCTACTCATTCAAGGGTTTTTCTGAATTTTTCTATTTAGAATAATAGTGAAGACATCAAACTACAAAATGGCACACATGGAATCATGTTGTAACCAAAAATGTGTTAAACAAATCTAAATATATTTAGATTCTTCAAAGTAGCCACCCTTTGCCTTGATGACCGCTTTGCACACTCTTGGCATTCTCTCAACCAACTTCACCCGGAATGTTTTTCCAACAGTCTTGAAGGAGTTCCCATATATGCTTAGTATTTGTTGGCTGCTTTTCCTTCACTCTGCGGTCCAACTCATCCCAAATCATCACATTTGGGTTGAAGTCATGGGATTGTGGAGGCCAGGTCATCTGATGCAGCACTCCGTCACTCTCCTTCTTGGTAAAATAGCTGTTACACAGCCTGGAGGTGTGTTGGATCATTGTCCTGTTGAAAAACAAATGATAGTCCCACTTAAGCACAAACCAGATGGGATGGCGTATCGCTGCAGAATGCTGTGATAGCCATGCTGGTTAAGTGTGCCTTGAATTCTAAATAAATCATTGACAGTGTCACCAGCAAAGCACCCCTACACCATCACACCTCCTCCATGCTTCACGGTGGGAATCACACATGCAGAGATCATCCGTTCATCTACTCTGTGTCTCACAAAGACAAGGCGGTTGGAACCAAAAATCTAACATTTGGAGTCATCAGACCAAAGGACACATTTCCACTGGTCTAATTTCCATTGCTTGTGTTTTTGGGCCCAAGCAAGTCTCTTATTATTATTATTGGTGTAATTTAGTAGTGGTTTCTTTGCAGCAATTCGACCATAAAGGCCTGATTCACTCAGTCTCTGAACAGTTGATGTTGAGATGTGTCTGTTAAATGAACTCTGAAGCATTTATTTGGGCTGCAATTTCTGAGGCTGGTAACTCTCATTAACTTATCCTCTGCGGCAGAGGTAACTCTGGGTCTTCCTTTCCTGTGGCGGTCCTCATGAGAGCCAGTTTCATCCTAGCGCTTGATGGTTTTTGTGACTGCACTTGGAAGAAACTTTCAAAGTCCTTAATGTTCCGGATTGACTGACCGTCTTGTCTTAAAGTAGTGATGGACTGTCGTTTCTCTTTGCTTGTTTGAGCTGTTCTTGCCATAATATGAACTTGGTATTTTACCAAATAGGGTTATCTTCTGTATACCACCCCTACCTTGTTACAACACAACTGATTGGCTCAAATGCATTAAGAAGGAAAGAAATTCCACAAATGTACTTTTAAGAAGGCACAACTGTTAATTGAAATGCATTCCAGGTGACGACCTCATGAAGCTGGTTGAGAGAATGCCAAGTGTGCAAAACTCAGTTGGCTACTTTAAGGAATCTATAATACACTGCTCAAAAAAATAAAGGGAACACTAAAATAACACATCCTAGATCTGAATGAATAAAATATTCTTATTAAATACTTTTTTCTTTACATAGTTGAATGTGCTGACAACAAAATCACACAAAAATTATCAATGGAAATCAAATGTATCAACCCATGGAGGTCTGGATTTGGAGTCACACTCAAAATTAAAGTGGAATTACAGGCTGATCCAACTTTGATATAATGTCCTTAATAAGTCAAAATGAGGCTCAGTAATGTGTGTGGCCTCCACGTGCCTGTATGACCTCCCTACAACGCCAGGGCATGCTCCTGATGAGGTGGCGGATGGTCTCCTGAGGGATCTCCTCCCAGACCTGGACTAAAGCATCCGCCAACTCCTGGACAGTCTGTGGTGCAACGTGGCGTTGGTGGATGGAGCGAGACATGATGTCCCAGATGTGCTCAATTGGATTTAGGTCTGGGGAACGGGCAGGCCAGTCCATAGCATCAATGCCTTCCTCTTGCAGGAACTGCTGACACACTCCAGCCACATGAGGTCTAGCATTGTCTTGCATTAGGAGGAACCCAGGGCCAACCGCACCAGCATATGGTCTCACAAGGGGTCTGAGGATCTCATCTCGGTACCTAATGGCAGTCAGGCTACCTCTGGCGAGCACATGGAGGGCTGTGCAGCCCCCCAAAGAAATGCCACCCCACACCATGACTGACCCACCGCTAAACCGGTCATGCTGGAGGATGTTGCAGGCAGCAGAACATTCTCCACGGTGTCTCCAGACTCTGTCACATGTGCTCAGTGTGAACCTGCTTTCATCTGTGAAGAGCACAGGGCGCCAGTGGCGAATTTGCCAATCTTTGTGTTCTCTGGCAAATGCCAAACGTCCTGCATGGTGTTGGGCTGTAAGCACAACCCCCACCTGTGGACGTCGGGCCCTCATACCACCCTCATGGAGTCTGTTTCTGACCATTTGAGCAGACACATGCACATTTGTGGCCTGCTGGAGGTCATTTTGCAGGGCTCTGGCAGTGCTCCTCCTTGCACAAAGGCGGAGGTAGCGGTCCTGCTGCTGGGTTGTTGCCCTCCTACGGCCTCCTCCACGTCTCCTGATGTACTGGCCTGTCTCCTGGTAGCGCCTCCATGCTCTGGACACTACGCTGACAGACACAGCAAACCTTCTTGCCACAGCTCGCATTGATGTGCCATCCTGGATGAGCTGCACTACCTGAGCCACTTGTGTGGGTTGTAGACTCCGTCTCATGCTACCACTAGAGTGAAAGCACCGCCAGCATTCAAAAGTGACCAAAACATCAGCCAGGAAGCATAGGAACTGAGAAGTGGTCTGTGGTCACCACCTGCAGAACCAGTCCTTTATTGGGGGTGTCTTGCTAATTGCCTATAATTTCCACCTGTTGTCTATTCAATTTGCACAACAGCATGTGAAATGTATTGTCAATCAGTGTTGCTTCCTAAGTGGACAGTTTGATTTCACAGAAGTGTGATTGACTTGGAGTTACATTGTGTTTAAGTGTTCCCTTTATTTTTTTGAGCAGTGTATATTTTGATTTAACACTTTTTTTTGGTTACTACAGGATTCCCGCATGTGTTATTTCCAAATGTTTACGTCTTTATTCTACAATGCAGAATTTTTTTTTTAAATAAAGAAAAACCCTTTAATGAGTAGGTGTCAACTTTTGACTGGTACTATACAGTGCCTTGCGAAAGTATTCGGCCCCCTTGAACTTTGCGACCTTTTGCCACATTTCAGGCTTCAAACATAAAGATATAAAACTGTATTTTTTTGTGAAGAATCAACAACAAGTGGGACGACATTTATTGGATATTTCACTTTTTTTTAACAAATCAAAAACTGAAAAATTGGGCGTGCAAAATTATTCAGCCCCTTTACTTTCAGTGCAGCAAACTCTCTCTCCAGAAGTTCAGTGAGGATCTCTGAATGATCCAATGTTGACCTAAATGACTAATGATGATAAATACAATCCACCTGTGTGTAATCAAGTCTCCGTATAAATGCACCTGCACTGTGATTGTCTCAGAGGTCCGTTAAAAGCGCAGAGAGCATCATGAAGAACAAGGAACACACCAGGCAGGTCCGAGATACTGTTGTGAAGAAGTTTAAAGCCGGATTTGGATACAAAAAGATTTCCCAAGCTTTAAACATCCCAAGGAGCACTGTGCAAGCGATAATATTGAAATGGAAGGAGTATCAGACCACTGCAAATCTACCAAGACCTGGCCGTCCCTCTAAACTTT
The DNA here is from genome assembly GCF_018296145.1 of Oncorhynchus tshawytscha. Classification (NCBI taxonomy): domain Eukaryota; kingdom Metazoa; phylum Chordata; class Actinopteri; order Salmoniformes; family Salmonidae; genus Oncorhynchus; species Oncorhynchus tshawytscha. The sequence goes on from NC_056441.1 coordinate 36,046,061, forward strand.
CAGCTCATACAAGGAGAAGACTGATCAGAGATGCAGCCAAGAGGCCCATGATCACTCTGGATGAACTGCAGAGATCTACAGCTGAGGTGGGAGACTCTGTCCATAGGACAACAATCAGTCGTATATTGCACAAATCTGGCCTTTATGGAAGAGTGGCAAGAAGAAAGCCATTTCTTAAAGATATCCATAAAAAGTGTCGTTTAAAGTTTGCCACAAGCCACCTGGGAGACACACCAAACATGTGGAAGAAGGTGCTCTGGTCAGATGAAACCAAAATTGAACTTTTTGGCAACAAAGCAAAATGTTATGTTTGGTGTAAAAGCAACACAGCTCATCACCCTGAACACACCATCCTCACTGTCAAACATGGTGGTGGCAGCATCAGCATACTTTTCTTCAGCAGGGACAGGGAAGATGGTTAAAATTGATGGGAAGATGGATGGAGCCAAATACAGGACCATTCTGGAAGAAAACCTGATGGAGTCTGCAAAAGACCTGAGACTGGGACGGATATTTGTCTTCCAACAAGACAATGATCCAAAACATAAAGCAAAATCTACAATGGAATGGTTCAAAAATAAACATAGCCAGGTGTTAGAATGGCCAAGTCAAAGTCCAGACCTGAATCCAATCGAGAATCTGTGGAAAGAACTGAAAACTGCTGTTCACAAATGCTCTCCATCCAACCTCACTGAGCTTGAGCTGTTTTGCAAGGAGGAATGGGAAAACATTTCAGTCTCTCGATGTGCAAAACTGATAGAGACATACCCCAAGCGACTTACAGCTGTAATCGCAGCAAAAGGTGGCGCTACAAAGTATTAACTTAAGGGGCTGAATAATTTTGCACGCCCAATTTTTCAGTTTTTGATTTGTTAAAAAAGTTTGAAATATCCAATAAATGTCGTTCCACTTCATGATTGTGTCCCACTTGTTGTTGATTCTTCACAAAAAAATAGTTTTATATCTTTATGTTTGAAGCCTGAAATGTGGCAAAAGGTCGCAAAGTTCAAGGGGGCCGAATACTTTCGCAAGGCACTGTATATATGTGTGTGCATTCATAAAGTAATCAGACCCCTTGACTTGTTCCACATTTTTGTTATGTTACTGCCTTATTCTAAAATGTAGTAAATAGACCCCCCCCCCCTATTCTACACGCAATACCATCTAATCACACAGCAACAACATTTTTGCAAATGTATAAAAAGTTTAAAAATGTCACATTTACATAAGTATTCAGACCCTTTACTCAGTACTTTGTTGAAGTAACTTTGGTAGACTCGAGTCTTCTTGGGTATGATGCTACAAGCTTGGCACATCTGTTTTTCGGGAGTTTCTCACTTCTCTGCAGATCCTCTCTCAAGCTCTGTCAGGTTGGATGGGGAGCTTCGCTGCACAGCTATTTTCAGGTCTCTCCAGTGATCAAGTCTGGGCTCTGGCTGGTGCCACTCAAGGACATTTAGAGACTTGTCCCGAAGCCACTCCTGCATTGTCTTGGCTGTGTGCTAAGTGTCACTGTGTGCTTAGTGTCACCCCAGTCTGAGGTCCTGAGCGCTCTGGAGAAGCTTTTCATCAAGGATTTCTCTGTACTTTGCTCTGTTCATCTTTCCCTCTATCCTGACTAGTCTCCCAGTCCCTGCCGCTGAAAAATATCCCCACAGCATGATGCTGCCACCACCATGCTTCACCGTAGGGATGGTGCCAGGTTTCTTCCGGATGTGACCCTTGACATTCAGGCCAAAGAGTTCAATCTTGGTTTCATCAGACTAGAGAATCTGGTTTCTCATTGCCTGAGAGTATTTAGGTGCCTTTTGTCAAACTCCAAGCGGGCTGTCATGTGCCTTTTTACTGAGGAGTGGCATCCGTCTGGCCACTCTACCATAAAGGCCTGATTGGTGGAGTGCTGCACAGATGGTTGTCCTTCTGGAAGATTCTCCAATTTCCACAGAGGAACTCTGGAGCCATGTCAGAGTGACTGTTGGGTTCTTTGTCACCTCCCTGACCAAGGCCCTTCTCCCCCGATTGCTCAGTTTGACCTGGCAGCCAGCTCTAGGAAGAGTCTTGGTGGTTCCAAACTTCTTACATTTAAGAATGATGGTGGACACTGTTCTTGGGGACCTTCAATACTCCATACATTTTTTTTTTTGGTACCCTTCCCCAGATCTGTGCCTCGACACAATCCTGTCGCGAATCTCTACGGACAATTCCTTCGACCTCATGGCTTGGTTTTTAATCTGACATGCACTGTCAACTGTGGGACCTTAAATGGATAGGTGTTGCCTTTCCAAATCATGTCCAGTCAATTGAATTTACCACAGGTGGACTCCAAGTTGTAGAAGCGTCAAGGATGATCAATGGAAACAGGATGCACCTGAGCTCAATTTCGAGGCTCATAGCAAAGGGTCTGAATAATTATGTAAATAAATAAGGTATTTCTGCTTTTCTTTTTTCATATAAATACATTTGCAGCAATTTCTAAACCTGTCTTTTGCTTTGTCATTATGGGATATTGTGTATAGATTGATGAGGAACATTAATCACTTTTAGAACAAGGCTGTAATGTAAGAGCATTTGGAGAATACTTTCTGAATACACTGTATATAGGCATATGTATGTTGGCAAGCACTTCCAGGTTCTCATTCTCTCTTTCCCCTCTCAGTGCTGAAACAGCTGGAGGAGCTGCTCAGTGACATGAAAGCCGACGTGACCCGTCTCCCGGCAACCATCGCCCGGATACCCCCGGTCGCAGTGAGACTCCAGATGTCCGAGAGGAACATCCTCAGCCGCCTGGCCAGCAGAGGCCCCGAACCACAGCCTCAACAACCGCAGGTAAGCGCCCACCCCAATGAGGGATGTGTGAATGTTTTGTGCACAAGTCTTGTTCACGTTTTGTAATGTTCTTGTTGCGTTCTTTCTCCTACAGCTGTCGCAACAGTAGCCTGGCTTAGCCCCCCTTGAACCTCACCACCTCTACATTCCTGATCGGCACAGCAGACGATGATGCGCCCAAGCTTGAAACCACGGCCCTTTATATAATATGGACTTGCAGCGTTCCTACAGGCTGACTCCTGGACACTGTGGAAATAATAGCTATTTTAATTTTTCCTTTTGTTTTGACTTTATTAATATTATTGATATAATGTTATTATGATGTTTTTTTTGGGACCTAAATAAAAATGTAATAAAGGTTTTTGTTTGTTTTTTTATCATGTGATTTTGTGTGTGTGTGTGTGTGTGTGTGTGTGTGTGTGGTTGGAGGGAATGATTCAATTGTGTATAAGCAAGTCTATTGAAAATATACAGAACAGGGTGAGTAAAATGGTCAGAGTGGGGTATTCTCTCATTTATGTCTGGAAGTAGCTGGCCAAAGTTAGCTTGGGTGCTTGACTGCCGTGAAGTCAAGAACACTCCGATCAACCCTGCTCCTCGGCCAGAGCGTCCAGCGTGCGCTCTAAAAGCTATGATTTTATGAAGGCTTACAAAGGCCCAGAGTGCACTCTGGCACTTCAGAGTGAATATATGAACGCTCATTAAGTAGATTTTGGTTTTGGGTTTTGATTTTGGGAATAAGAGATTTGAAAGTCTAGGTTTGAGATCAAATATGTCACCAATTGCTGTTCCAAAATAAATTTGAATGTCAGATCTTTTACCTAATAGTGGTGCTCTAAACATGCACAAATTCCCATTGGAACACAGCCACTTTAAAAGTGCAGGGCTTGTGCAACGTGCCACACCTTCATCTCACAGGAAGCATATATATGTGAGGAGAAAGCTGAAAGCTCCATCTATCCATTGATGTAAATATATCCTCTAGCCGATTCCCAGTTCGTCCACTAGATAGCAATAGGAGATCACATGTCTCTTGGCCACTTGAAACCAGCTGCATCTGGTTTGTGTGAGTCACTGTCCCAAAATGTCTGAACTTATTTCTCAGCATGGGGGGTTCTTATGACAGTAGTAGGATTTGCTATCGATTTCCCAAAAAACAATGCCTGTAGCTTTCAAATAATATGTAACTTTCTATTTTCAAAACAACCGCTCAGAGTTTGACTTGTTAATCGGGTTCACTTTATTTTTAGAAATTTGATTAAAATCTGATCCCATTTATGCAGAAATACAGAAAATCCTAAAGGGTTCACAAACTTTTCCCTTGCCACTGTAACTCTGCTGGCTAGGTTAATTTACTAACTGTGTTATAGATAGTGGTGGCGGCATCAGAGTCAAACTACTTGGAACTTGTCCAAACTCTTCTAGATGACCCAAAAAAGAGGGAACACTTCTTCCAGGTTGGTGTGAGAACAATATTTCTAAAACAGACATTTAAATCAAGGAGGTAAACTAAACCGCAGTGCATGCGCAGTCTATTCCACTGAAATCTTACTCAGTGCTGCTGAACCTCAACTTGTATGCATTACAGAGGAAATGTGCCATAACGACGGCGGGTGATTGCTTCTGACCAAAACACCAGTTGTAATTTGATGTTCTGTCTTCGAGTATGTTATACAGAGGAATCCGGCCCCATGTTTGACACATACCTGATGTGGGAGTTCCTCTCCAGACTGGAGAAGCTGCTTCCAACACCAGCATTTCAACAGGTAGGTTCAATTTGGGAAGAGAGAATTGTGGCAGTCTTGAATTTCTGATGTCTTTGTCTGGTAGTACTAACAGGAAGTTGCCCCACTGTGTATTATGTTGTCATATTGCTGAGTGTACCATAGATTCTTGTTACTTGGTCAATTGAATTTGTGGCACATTTTAAAACCACCTCCCCTTCTCAGACAGCATCCTGGCTCAGACCTGCCCCCTCTATGCTGAAGGAGTGTGCACAGTCTGTGACTCAACCTCAGCCTTTGAAGACTCTCCTCCAACACCACAGATGCCATGGCCATTTGTTTGCTAATGGTAGGCTTTTTTTCCCAGCTCTGTTTTCATAAGTGGCAAATAAGATGTATTACATTTGAATCATAGTTGCATACCACCTGCTAGAGACTCACACATGTCAGCCACAGTTGAAAAGCTCCCACTAATCAATGACACTTGTTATACCGGCTGCAGACAACATGTGTCTGGAAGACTGATGGAGTGGTTTAGATCTGTAAGACATGCCTCTGTTAATGTTAGCAGTCAAACAATTCCCACAATGGACATTTGACAGCGTGGAGAGTGTAGTTGCATTCCTTTTCAGAGAAATTAGGCAATTATGTTTTTGTTTGGAAAATACCAATATTGGGCCTCCCGAGTGGTGCAGCGATCTAAGGCACTGCCTCACAGCGCTAGAGGCATCACTACAGACCCGGGTTCGATCCCAGGCTTTAGCACAACCAGCCGTGATCGGGAGTCACATAGGGCGGCGCACAATTGGCCCAGCTTTGTCCATGTTAGGTGACGGTTTGGCCGGGAGTGCTTTACTTGGCTTATCATGCTCTAGCAACTCCTTGTGGCAGGTCGGGCGCCTGCAGGCTGACCTCGGTCATCAGGTGAACAGTGTGTCCTCCGACACCTTGGTGTGGCTGGCTTCCGAGTTAAGCGGGCGGGTGTTAAGAGGCGCGGTTTGGCGCGTAATGTTTCGAGGGACGCATGACTCGACCTTTGCCTCACGAGTCCATTGGGGAGTTGCAGCGAGGAGACAATTGGTCAGAAAAAGGGGGTAAAGATTAAAAATAATAAAAAGAAAAGACAAATATTTGATTGTGTATGTTTTCTTTTTCCTTTCAGGTCATTCATCTTGTGTCGATGATTGCTTCCTCTCTTCTCTGTCTCACTCGCTCTCAGAGGGTGGAAGTGTCAAATTACAATAGAGGACATGAAGAACAGCTACAGACAAACACTGAGGAACCCTAGCAGTAGTGGCATTCCTAATATGCCTGGTTCCAAGGAAACTGTCAAGGTTTCAGATGGAGTCATGTCTTCAGATCAGGATGAAGGGCCTTCTGTGGATGTCGAGTCGGAGCATCTATATGAGGAAATGGTTTCGAGAAAAGCGAAACTCAAGACACTCACCAGGGAGCAAACGGTAGAAAGAAAGGGCCATGAGGTGTTTCACAGTCCTCAACGTCACAGTATGAATATTGGAAGTAAAAAACCCTGTTGCCAGGTGGTTGACGACATGTGATTTAGACCTTAAGCCCGTAGTGCTGCTGACCCAACTTGATGACAATGTTCTGATGACAGGATGACAATGTTCTGATGACATTTCTCCAAAATGTACAATCTTTGTCCCCATGTGCTGTTGCAAACCGTAGTCTGGCTTTTTTGTGGCGGTTTTGGAGCAGTGGCTTCTTCCTTGCTGAGCGGCCTTTCAGGTTGTGCCGATATAGGACTCGTTTTACTGTGGATATAGATACTTTTGTACCCGTTTCCTCCAGCATCTTTACAAGGTCCTTTGCTGCTGTTCTGGGATTGATTTACACTTTTCGCAGCAAAGTACGTTAATCTCTAGGAGACAAAACGCTTCTCCTTCCTGAGCGGTATGACGGCTGCATGGTCCCATGGTGTTTATACTTGCATACTATTGTTTGTACAGATGAACGTGGCACCTCCAGGCGTTTGGAAATTGCTCCCAAGGATAAACCAGACTTGTGGAGATCTACATTTTGTTTTCTGAGGTCTTGGCAGGTTTCTTTTGATTTTCCCATGATGTCAAGCAAAGAGGCACTGAGTTTGAAGGTAGGCCCTGAAATACATCCACAGGTACACCTCCAATTGACTCAAATAATGTCAATTAGCTGATCAGAAGCTTCTAAAACCATGACATCATTTTCTGGAATTTTCCAAGCTGTTTAAAGGAACAGTCAACTTAGTGTATGTAAACTTCTGACCCACTGGAATTGTGATACAGTGAATTATAAGTGAAATAATCTGTCTGTAAACAATTGTTGGAAAAATGACTTGTGTCAAGCACAAAGTAGATGTCCTAACCAACTTGCCAAAACTATAGTTTGTTGCCAAGAAATTTGTGGTGGTTGAAAAATGAGTTTTAATGACTCCAACCTAAGTGTATGTAAACCTCCGACTTCAACTGTATCTCTCTGTAGTTCTCTCTGTTAATCTTTCCCATAAAACATAGAACCACAGTCCCTGCCGCTCGCAGTCCCTGCCACTGAAAAACATCCCCACAGCATGTTTCCTCCAGACGTGACGCTTGGCATTCAGGCCAAAGAGTTCAGCCTTGGTTTCATCAGACCAGAGAATCTTGTCTCTCATGGTCTGAGAGTCCTTTAGGTGAATGTTGGCAAACTCCAAGCGGGCTGTCGTGCCTTTTACTGAGGAGTGGCTTCAGGAAGGTTCTCCAATCTACACAGAGGAACGCTGGAACTCTGTCAGAGTGACCATTGGGTTCTTGGTCACCTCCCTGACCGAGGCCCTTCTCCCCCGATTGCTCAGTTTGGCCGTGCGACCAGCTCTAGGAAGAGTCTTGGTGGTTCCAAACTTCTTACATTTAAGAATGATGGAGGCCACTGTGTTATTGGAGACCTTCAATGCTGCAGAGATGTTGTGGTACCCTTCCCCAGATCGGTGCCTCGACACAATCCTGTTTCGGAGCTCTACAGACAATTCCTTCGACCGCATGGCTTGGTTTTTTGCTCTGACATGCACTCTCAACTGTCGTACCATATATAGACAGGTGTGTGCCTTTCCAAATCATGTCCAATCAATTTAATTTACTACAGGTGGACTCCAATCAAGTTGTAGAAACACCTCAAGGATGATCAATGCAAACAGGATGCACCTGAGCTCAATTCCGAGTCTCATCGGAAAAGGTCTGAATACTTATGTAAATAAGGTATTTCTGTTTAACTTTTTTTCAATTTCTAAACCTGTTTTCGCTTTGTCATTACGGGGTATTGTGTGTAGATTGATGAGGAGAAATAAATAATTTTATCAATTTTACAATACAACTAATGTTACAAAATGTAGAAAAAGTCAAGGTCTGAATACTTTCCGAATGCATAATGTACAACAATACAGCAGTTTGTTAATATCAAAAGTGTCACTATCTCAACAAAATACAATATTGTATCGATATTAACCGGTTTTGTATCTGTACTGACCATTTCAGGTGTGGCAATTTCTGCGTATTTTCCACTTTTCCAAATCAATGGATGCACAATTCGAAAATCATATGATACAATCCAGATACAATCCGGTTTTGACACTTCTTGACCACATTTAGATTTTCAGAGTTTAGCTCATTCTCAAGCAGAGGCACACATGATAAAGAATCTCAGCTCAGTGACCATAAGGTCAGTTGATCCTCTTAAAGGGGCAGTGCAGTCCAAAATGTGATTTTCATGTGGTTCATATATACTGTATTTGTTTCTACAGTATGAGGTTGGAATAATACTGAACTTGTGAAAATGATAATGCCCTTTTAGTGTAAGAGCTGTTTTAAAAAGAACACCTGAAATGTCTTATTTTGCAAGGCAGTGGGTTTGGACTGCCTGGCGACATCACCAGACGGTATAAGTTAACAGACCAGTTTGCCCACCTGCCAATAATAGCTATACATCAGATTACATGTCCCTCCCATTAGGCTCCAATTAAACACAAGAATGGAGCTATATACAGGGAGTACCAGTACCAGATCCATGTGCAGAGAGGTATGAGGTATTTGAGGTAGATATGTACATGAAGTCAGGGTAAAGTGACTAGGCATCAGGATAGATAATAATACAAGTAAAATAAAAACAGCAAAAGATGAGTGTAATGTGAGGGAGTGTCAATGTAGTGTGTGTGTGAATATCAAGTAAAGTCTCGTAAGTGTGCATAGGATCAGTACAAGATAGTCAGTGCAAATAGTTTGTGTACCATTCATTGACTATATAGCAGTATGGCTATTTAGCAGTCTTATGGCTTGGGGTTAGAAGTTGTCTTGGAGCCTGTTGGTCCAAGAGCCGACGCTCTGGGAACATAGCCACAGGAAGCAGTTTGGGGGTGTTGCAACTTTTTTCCCCGCCTGCACTACAGATGGCTATCTCGGTCCGATTATACAGGACTAGTAAAGGCCCAGTGCACTACTGCAGCACCCCTACTTCCTGCGGCTATGTCCCGGAAGGTAGCAGAGTGAACAGTGTATGGCTTGGGTGGATTCTTCGGGCCTCCCTCTGACATATAGGTCCTGGATGTCAGGGAGCTCGCCCCGGTAACACACCTCCGTGTCAAGGTTTTCAGAAGGCTCTCCTTCAGAGAAGTTTTCAAAGTACATAATATACATAAAATGTGGAGCAGAAATGCTTCCCGGTAATGTGGAATTATGTCAGACATCACCTGTTCTACAGAAAACATTTGCTATGATTGGATTGATACTATCTACTTGGCTGTTTTGCAGAGAAACGGCCAACGGATGCTGTCCTTCGGCAAGTCCGTTTGTATTCCTTTGGTTCTATTTCCTAACATCTTTCGATATGGCAATATTCAGATACGCAGGAGGACTTCAAAGAGGACCACCTGGAACTCGACCATTGCTTCTTGTAGATGACGTCATGTTTGGAAGTATCCCACCACTTTGTTTAGGCGACCAAAGGTATTGAATGTAGCTACTAACACTGATATTAACCATGTGCTAACTTACTAGATTCTGTAGGCTACCATCAACAAAACTAATTCAACATTGTCGACAATGGCACTGGCAGACGATGTCGAATGGCCATGGTCGCCGGAGGAGACAAAGGCGCTGATCTCCGTATGGTCAGACGAACAGAATATTCTGAAAATGGAGCAAACGTGTAGAAACAAACATGTTTACAGGGAAATTTCGGAGCGGCTAAATGACCTTGGTGTCAAACGGACGTGGAAGCAGTGTCAAAATAAGATGAAGGCCTTGAAGTGGAGATACAGACAAACCCGCTTAGACCCAAGCAGTAGTGACCGAACAACCTTTCCATTATTTTCCGAACTGGACGAATTCCTCGCCGCCATGCCTGATCTGACTGAGTCCAAGGAAACTGGCGACGAGGAAGATGGTAAGCAAAGGTTAAATGTGTAGTTTTCAGTGACACACCATCATCGCTAATTGCTTTCTTGAACTATGTATGGATATAAATTACAAAAAAATGGAGTAATATTATTTTATATTTCATCAAGATTTTCAAGAGTTTTGTTGTCGCCGGGTAAGTGTCTGAATTATAGTGTGTGAGCGATGTCACAATTTAGGCCAGGATATGGGTGGGTATAATTTGTAGAACGTCTAAAGTACAAGGTTGCCAACAAACAACGCATACAACGTAGCTTGATCAATACACTTAGATAAGCTTAGTTTAGCCTATTTTTAACGTTTGTCCAGAGTGAGGACAGAAAGTTTTAGGAATAAACGTGGCGAGTGAAACACGTAATTCAATAGCCCACTCACTACCCGGTATCTTATTCTGCCGCTATACAACTTTGTATTTACTTAGTTTTTGGAACGTTCCACAAATTATACCCACCCTTGTCACTTGGTTAGAATGGAAATTCGTCCTCAGCCTTTCCCAACACCCCCGGACACACAGGTCCAATACTGACGTTTTTTAAAATCGAAATATCAAAGTGCCTGGATTAGGACCTGCGCTGCTTCTTGTGTTAGGTATAGTCATACTCAACCCATGTTGTAGAGCATGAACCTGCAGGAGCGAATTACTGCTTTTATGTTTGCAGTGAACAACAGGGTGTTGTCCAGGTTCTTTGCACTCTGGGTGGGGGACACTGTGGAGTTGTCAACCGTGATGGAGAGGTCTTGAAGAGGGCAGGCCTTCCCCAGGAGGAAGAGCAGCTCCATCTAGTTGAGATTGAGGTGGGTGTCCGGGGGGGAGAAAAGACCTAGTGTCATCCACATAGCAATGAAAGGAGAGACCGTGTGACAATATGACTGAGCCAAGTGACTTGGTGTATAGAGAGAAGAGGAGAGGGCCTAGAACCAAGCCCTGGTCACCTGATAGGAGCGGCCTGCCATGTAGGATGCAATCAAAGAGCCTGAGACGCCCAGCCCTGGTGGTCCACAGTGTCAAAGGCAGAGGATACATCTAGGGGGATGAGAACAGAGGAGAGAGAGTCAGCTTTGGCAGCGCTGAGAGCCTCTGTTACACAGAGAAGAGCTGTCTCCGGTTGAGTGACTCCTTGAAGTTTGACCGCTTCGGGTCGAGAAGATCGTTCTGAGAGAGAGTTGGTCAGAGAAAGTATGCTTAAGTGTTTTGGAAGGAAAAGAAAGAAGGGATACCTGTCTGTAGTTTTTTAAGTCAGAGGAGACGAGTGTTGGTTTCGTGAGGAGCGGATGTCGTGTCAACCTTTTCAATGGGATTGACCATGTTGTCCGCAGAAAGGGGGGTGATGATTAAGGAAACAGGAGAAGGTGGAAAAGAGTATCCTAGCGTTAGAGGCAGAAGCTTGACATTTTGAAAATAGAAAGTGGCTTTAGCAATGGATACAGAGGAAGAGAAGCTAGAGAGGAGGGAGGGAAAGAATGACCGGTCCTCTGTAAGTTTAGTTTTCCTCCACTTTCACTCAGCTGCCAACCACCCTGTTCTGTAAGCTTGCAATGAGTCACTCAGCCACAGAGGGGAGGGCCAAGCTGGCTGGGAGGAAAGGGGACAGTGTGAGCAGTGGAGGCTGGTGGGAGGAGCTGTAGGAGGATGGGCTCTTTCTTTTGGCTGGAATGGAATAAAAGGAACGGAGTCAAGCACGTGGTTTCCATATGTTTGATACCGTTCCATTTATTCCACTCCAGCCAATACAATGAGCCCATCCCCCTGTAGCTCCTCCCACCAGTCTCCACTGAGTGCAAGTCATAGGATGCGAAAAGGGAGGGGAGTAGGGTGGAAGAGGCAGAATCAGGATACAGGAGGGAGAAGGATTTACCAGAAGGTAGATATGATAGGATAGAAGAGGAGATAGTAGTGTGAGAGAGAGAGAGAGCGAAGATTGTGACAGTGCATTACCATCTGGGTATCTGGGGGTGGGTTTCAGTGAGATTAGTAGGCAAAAGTATTGCCTGCCTTGTGAGTGGGAAGGGACTGGGAAAGGGTGAGGTCAAAAGAGGCAAGGATGGGAAAGAGAGCATTGAAATAAATTAATTGAAGCCAGACGTTGGGAGGTTGAAGTCGCCGAGTACGAAGAGTGGTGAGCCATTGTCAAGAAATGAGTATATCATGGTGACAAATTCCATCCCACCAAAACAGGCTGAAATTTCAGGTGTTATTTTCATACAGCTTTTACACTAAAGGGCATTATCATAATTTTCACATTGTCACAGTATTATTCCTACCTCAGTGTGGAAATATACACTGAGGATACAAAACATTAAGAACACTTGCTCATTCCATGACAGACTGACCAGGTGAAAGCTATGATCCCTAAATGATGTCACTTGTTTAATCCACTTTTCTTTTGGTTTAAGCCTTGTGACAATTGAGACAGATTGTGTATGTGGGCCATTCAGAGGGTGAATGGGCAAGACAAAAGATTGAAGTGCCTTTGAACGGGGTATGGTAGTAGGTGCCAGGCTCTTCGGTTTGTGTCAAGAACTGCAATGTTGCTGGGTTTTTCACACTCAACAGTTTCCCTTGTGTATCAAGAATGGTGCATCAATATTAGAAAGGTGTTCTTAATGTTTGATATACTGATATATACTGAACAAAAATATAAATGCAACATGCAACAATTTCATGAGATTTACTGTGTTGTTCCCCACAAATGTGCTTCATTACAGACAGCAATACTCGTCAGTTTTATCAGCTGTCCGTGGTAGAGGTCGACCGATTAATCGGGATGGCCGATTAATTAGGGCCAATTTCAAGTTTTGGTAATCGGTATTTTTGGACACTGATTTGCCTATTTATTTATTATGATTTTTTATTACACCTTTATTTAACTAGGCAAGTCAATTAAGAACACATTCTTATTTTCAATAACGGCCTAGGAACGGTGGGTTAACTGCCTTGTTCAGGGGCAGAACGACAGATTTTTACCTTGTCAGCTCGGGGATTTGTTTTTGCAACCTTCCAGTTACTAGTCCAACTCTCTAACCACCTGTGTTACATTGCACTCCACAAGGAGCCTGCGTGGCAGGCTGACTAACTGTTACGCGAGGGCAGCAAGAAGCCAAGGTAAGTTGCTAGCTAGCATTAAACATATCTTTTAAAAAACAATCAATCTTAACATAATCACTAGTTAACTACACATGGTTGATGATATTACTAGTTTATCTAGTGTGTCCTGCATTGCATATAATCGATGCGGTGCCTGTTAATTTCTCATCGAATCACAGCCTACTTTGACAAACGGGTGATGATTTAACAAGCGCATTAGCGAAAAAAGCACTGTCGTTGCACCAATGTATCTAACCATAAACATCAATGCCTTTCTTTAAAATCAATACACAAGTATATATTTTTAAGGGTAGATGCAGCATTTTGGGTCACCTGGCTCATTGCGAACTGTGTGAAGTCCATTTATTCCTAACAAAGGCCGTAATTAATTTGCCAGAATTGTATATAATTATGACATAACATTGAAGGTTGTACAATGTAAGAGCAATATTTAGACTTAGGGATGCCATCCGTTAGGTAAAATACGGAATGGTTCCGTATTTCACTGAAAGAATAAGCATTTTATTTTTGAAATTATAGTTTCCGGATTTGACCATGTTAATGACCTAAGGCTCGTATTTCTGTGTGTTATTATGTTATAATTACGTCTATGATTTGATATTTGATAGAGCAGTCTGACTGAGCAGCAGCAGGCTCGTAAGCACTCATTCAAACAGCATTTTCCTGCGTCTGCCAGCAGCTCTTCGCAATGCTTCAAGCATTGCGCTGTTTATGACTTCAAGCCTATCAACTCCCGAGATTAGGCTGGTGTAACCGATGTGAAATGGCTAGCTAGTTAGCGGGGTGCGTGCTAATAGCATTTCAAACGTCACTCGCTCTGAGACTTGGAGTAGTTGTTCCCCTTGCTCTGCAAGGGCCGCGACTTTTGTGGATCGATGGGTAACGATGCTTCGAGGGTGGCTGTTGTCGATGTGTTCCTGGTTCGAGCCCAGGTAGGGGCAAGGAGAGGGATGGAAGCTATACTATTACACTGGCAATACTAAAGTGCCTATAAGAATATCCAATAGTCAAAGGTATATGAAATACAAATGGTATAGAGAGAAATATTCCTATAATCTCAACCTAAAACTTCTTACCTGGGAATATTGAAGACTCATGTTAAAAGGAACCACCAGCTTTCATATGTTCTCATGTTCTGAGCAATGAACTTAAACGTTAGCTTTTTTTACATGGCACATATTGCACTTTTACTTTCTTCTCCAACACTTTGTTTTTGCATTATTTAAACCAAATTGAACATGTTTCATTATTTATTTGAGGCTACATTTATGCATTATATTAAGTTAAAATAAGTGTTTATTCAGTATTGTTGTAATTGTCATTATTGCAAATAAATAAATGTAAAAAAAAATAATTGCCCGATTAATCGGTAGCAGCTTTTTTGGTCCTCCAATAATCGGTATCGGCGTTGAAAAATCATAATCGGTCGACCTCTAGTCCGTGGTTTCACATAGTCTGCAGTTGTGAGGCCCGGTTGGAAGTACTGTCAAATTCTCTAAAATGTAAGTTGGAGGTGGCATATGGCAGAGAAATGAACATTCAATTATCTGGCAACAGCTCTGGTGGACCTTCCTGCAGTCAGCATGGCATTTGCATGTTCCCTCAACTTGAGACACCTGTGGCGTTGTGTGACAACTGCACATTTTATTGGCCTTATTGTCCCCAGCACAAGGTGCACCTGTGTAATGATCATAATGTTTAATCAGCTTCTTGATATGCCAAACCTATCAGGTGGATGGATGGAGAAATGCTCACGAACAGGGATGTAAACAAATTTGTGCACAAAATTGGCGACAAGTAAGCTTTTTGTGAGGGATCTTTATTTTCAGCTCATGAAACATGAGACCAACACTTTACATGTTGTGTTTCATATTTTTTTTCAGTATATAAAACAGTTTTCGACTGCACTGGGCCTTGGCACAGGGTGCAGCGCCTCTGGATTGAGAACAGTTGTGGGGGGGGGGCTAAGTGCCTTGCTCAAGAACACAACAGCAGGGCCCAGTTTTTCAAAACTAGTTTTAGAAATCAAATTTAATTAAATGTTAGAATGGGGTATTTCAACACAGAAAAATGTGATGCTGATTCTCAGAATAGGGATTCATATTTGGTAATCCAATCTGACCTTTTATTCAGGAATAAATGTTGTTTTTGCATTTTTCAAAACCCAAAGGCTGAGATTAGGATTGTTTTGATGCCGTTAATCTTGATCCTGCTGGAAGGGTGGCTACAGCATGGATTTAGAAAGTTGAATGGCACCACAAGCAAGATATTTTCAATTTAATGAAGGTTGGGAGGTTTGAATGATTATTATTTTTTTCTTCATCTGAAAACCAAAGCTTCATTATGTTATTTACTGCAGTATAGGTACAGTATGTGGTCAGTTGTTATATTGAGAAGTATCAAATAAAGGCATGTACTTACATGTAAGTGGAATGCAGGCTCTATTTAAACAAACAAAAAAATCTTAGTTACCTATATTCATGTAGGCTCAAGTCTGTTTCACTATGAAAGTGGAGAAGTAGTTAGGATAAATAACCTGTCCAGTGGAAGGTAAATCTCTAGGCTACTGCCACCCACATTTAGCTAGCCAGCAACAAAACATCATGGGGATGTGTGAGATCTGCTCATCTGTACACTGCAATTTCAAAAAAGTGTGACCTGGAACGTCAACAAAGCATTTCTTTCCTACCAGGTCGTCCTCTTCCTCTGTCGTCTCTGCGTCTTCTGGTTCCTCCACTGCGGCTGGTGTCCGCAGCTCTATGGCAAGTTGTTCAGCGCAGAGACACAATGGACTACGGGTTGGTGGAGGAGTTTGTGACCACTGTGTTGGAGATAACCCCTGATCTGATGAGTTACAGAGAGAAAGCCCAGCTCGTTATGGGACTGCAAGCACAGGTGAGAAATTAAGAGGGGTGTGGTTGAGGTAGAAAATTGGGTGACCTTGTGTTGTCAAAATCCCCCTACAGAAATCGATGTTTGTTTCGTCCTCTACAGTATTTATTATTCTACCAGGTAAGCTGACTGAGAACACGGTCTCATTTGCAGCAACGACCTGGGGAATAGTTAAAGTGGAGAGGAGGGGGATGAATGAGCCAATTGTAAACTGGGGATTATTAGGTGACCGTGATGGTTTAAAGGCCAGATTGGGTATTTAGCCAGGACACCGGGGTTAACACCCCTAAATCAAATCAAATCAAATTTTATTTGTCACATACACATGGTTAGCAGATGTTAATGCGAGTGTAGCGAAATGCTTGTGCTTCTAGTTCCGACAATGCAGTAATAACAAACAAGTAATCTAACTAACAATTCTAAAAAACTACTGTCTTATACACAGTGTAAGGGGATAAAGAATATGTACATAAGGATATATGAATGAGTGATGGTACAGAGCAGCATAGGCAAGATACAGTAGATGATATCGAGTACAGTATATACATATGAGATGAGTATGTAAACCAAGTGGCATAGTTAAAGTGGCTAGTGATACATGTATTACATAAGGATGCAGTCGATGATATAGAGTACAGTATATACGTATGCATATGAGATGAATAATGTAAGTAACATTATATAAGGTAGCATTGGCACTTATCTTACGATAAGTGCCATGGGATCTTTAATGACCTCAGAGTCAGGACACCCGTTTAACATTCCATCCGAAAGACTGCACCCTACACAGGGCAGTGTCCCCAATCACTGCCCTGGGGGATTGGGAGTTTTTTTAGACCAGAGGAAAGAGTGCCTCCTACTGGCCCTCCAACACCACTTCCAGCAGCATCTGGTCTCCCATCCAGGGACTGACCAGGACCAACCCTGCTTAGCTTCAGAAGCAAGCCAGCAGTGGTATGCAGGGTAGTATGCTGCTGACTAAAGTAAGGGCCCTTACAACACTACCATATTTCTATGACTAAGTGAAGGTATGCCGTATAACTGATTTACAATGGGCTTTGCAGGAGGTAAGGCAGGTTGCGCTAGTCCCACATGGCCAATCATATTAGCCGCACACTCTGATCATGCCGCCTGTTGTCAAGGTCTGGATGGATAGGCGCAGGAGAAGGACTAGTCGGATAAGTCATTTTATCAAATAACAACAACATTAATTGTTGCAAGACACTAAACAGAAGCTTTCTATGCTGTATTGTATTGACGTTTTGATTTAGCTCGCACGCTAGGTGCCCCTGCTAGCCAAACAGCTGTGGTCCTCTCAATGAAAATAAGCACCTTGTGGGCGTAGCCAATATGACGACGGAGTGACGTGGCTTCTCTTAATACAGGCTTCGGCTGTACTTTAGGATATACCACCGACTGTAATATTCCTACATCGTATTCACTGCCAGATTGGTTTGCGTCCAAAATGTTTCAGTGTTACCTGTTTGTTGACAGCTGGTTCTGGAGTTGTGTCGCTCTGATCATTCAGCCGACCCGGAGACCATCCAGCCACACCTGAGCAGGATGAGGACCTGCATCATCACTCATAGAGAAAAGGAGGTGAGTGCCAGTCTGTGATCAAGACTTGTAACTCTGCCGGCCAGGTTAATTGACCTACTGTGTTATGTATACTTTCTGTAGATAGATACAGAGGTGGAGGCATCAGAGTCAAACTTCTTGGAACTTGTCCAAACTCTTCTAGATGACCCACTTGAGAGGGAACACTTCTTCCAGGTTGGTGTGAGAACAATATTTCTGCTAAACTGACATTGAAATCAAGGAGGTAAACTGAACCGCAGTGTGTGTATGCACAATCTTGTCCTCATTCTGAATGGTGTGGCTGTTGAACAAGTTGAGGAGACTAAATGACTTGGCGTTACCTTAGATAGTAAACTGTCATGGTCAAAACATACAGATTCAACGGCTGTAAAGATGGGGAGAGGTCTGTCCGTAATAAAGAGGTGCTCTGCTTTTTTGACACCACACTCCAAAAAGCAAGTCCTGCAGGCTCTAGTTTTGTCTTAACGTGATTATTGTCCAGTCATATGGTCAACTGCTGCAAAGAAAGACCTCGTTAAGCTGCAGCTGTCCCAGAACAGAGCGGTACGTCTTAGGTACGTCAGAGGGCTAATATAAATACTATTCATGCCAGTCTCTCTTGGCTAAGAGTTGAGGAGAGACTGACTGAATCACTTGTGTTGAACATTCATGTTAACATAATCAACAGCACTGACACGCACACAGTTCCCCCACCAGACATGTCACCAGGTATCTTTTCACACTCCCCAAATCCAGAACAAATCAAATTCAGGAAAGCGGACAGTGTTATATAGTGCCGTTACTGCATGGAGCTCCCTTCCATCTCATATTGCTTAAATGAACAGCAAACCTGGTTAAAAAAAACCTAGCTAAAGCAACACCTCGCGGCGCAACGCCTCTCCCCTATTGGACCTCGATAGTTTGTGTGTATGTATTGATATGTAGGCTACGTGTGCCGATTTTAAGATGTATGTAGTTTTGTCCTTGAGCTGTTCTTGTCTATTAATGTTCTGTATTATGTCACGTTTCAACAGCTAATGAGGATCCTAATAAAATACAAAAAATGGTATTCCATTGAAATCCTCATCACTCCCACTACTCAGTACTGCCGGATCGCAACTTGTAGCTAATATTGAGTTGACGTTGTTAGGTTCTGAACAAACGGAGTTAAAAACTCAAACGGACAACTTAGAAAAATCTCAAACCAAGTTTATTCACCCACTGGGTCATACAGCTGTGAAGACGAGGCATGATTACACAAGCACATGTATTTATAACCTTCTAATAGGCGGGGTCAACTCTTTGCACGTCTAGACAGCCAATACTTCTCTGTTGCTAGGCAGGACCTTAATTGGGTCCTCTCACTGCCGGACGCTAGAACCTTTGTGTGCGTGGAAGTGAAGGTATGTGAGAGGACTGTAGTAGGAGGGTTGTTGTGGTGGGCCCCTCTGCCCCCCCCCAAGAGGTTTCCTCTCACTTCATCAGTTGACTTGACAATCCTCGCTCCTCCCGCAGCTGGCCTGCCTTATCAGTCTTAACTATTGCCCTTTGCCTCCCTCCTTAGAAACAAGAAGTTCAATCAATAAGTTCTAGTATGGAAACATGAAGAAGTATATTTCAAGCTAGAATCCAACAACGTACAGCTACTAATGATGTCAATAGGATGCCTCACACTCAATTAACAATGCATTTCATCTGTTGCACACCACTCAGATGCACTTTAATGTGTCTTCTAGGAAGTTTTTCCAGAAGAATTTGGCCCCATGTATGACACGGCACTGCAGACTCTGATGTGGGAGTTCCTCTCCAGGCTGGAGAAACTGCTCCCAACACCAACATTTCAACAGGTATGGGCAATTTGGGAAGAGCCGGCGGTGTCAGCCTTGGCCGATGTTTGAATTGATGTTGTCATATTGCTGAGTGTACCATACATTCTTGTTGTTATTTGGTCAATTGAATTTGTTGCACATTTTAAAACCACCTCCCGTTCTCAGACTGCATCCTGGCTCAGACCTGCCCCCTCTATGCTGAAGGAGTGTGCACAGTCTGTGACTCAACCTCAGCCTTTGAAGACTCTCCTCCAACACCACAGATGCCATGGCCATTTGTTCGCTAATGGTAGGCTTTTTTTTCCCCCAGCTCTGTTTTCATAACAGTAGAAAATAAATGTTTTGTAACATTTTTAAATCATGTTTGTAACCACCTGCTCAGAGACGAACAGGCCTGCTACACTGGACATGTAAAGTTTGCAGAGCGTGAGATGTTCCTGGTGTTTGGAAGGAAACCTGGGCGGAAGCAGCGTGGCTCTGCATTCATTTACGCTTGATATGTTCTTTTCAAGATATCGATTTGGTAAAGAGCTGAGGCATGGGGCTGGGAAGATTAAATCATTCATATTCCTAAACAGAGTTACGGATGCAAGGACTGACCATCCGTGATACCAAAATAGTTTTAACCATGTTTTGAGGCTATACGGTGTTTTACATTTGAGTTTTTTACAAACAATCTTATATTTGGGGTTTCTGATAGGGGTATGTCAGTTGAACTAAGCTCATGAAGCATTTATAAGTTATATTCTTCAAGAATCAATGGGTATGTAATGGATTTAAAGGTATAAAAAAAACATGTCGCAATCACAATAAGACATTTTATTGTTCTCTCTTTTCCACTATTTCAGCTCATTCATCTTGTGCTGATGATCGCATCCTCTCTTCACTGTCTCACACGTTCTCAGAGAGGGTGGAAATGGACATTGATGAAGCACGGTCACATAGCCAGTCTGTAGCCACATGTGCACCCAGAAAAGAAAGGGACACTTTGATAGAGCAAGATCATGCAGAGAAGCCGCTGGGGTTGAGTTTGGACACGGTTAAGAAGGCAGTGGAAATGACAGATAGAAGGAACAAAGAATGGGGAGAGGAGAACTATGAGGAGAGACTGCAGCATCAGTTGGCTTATAATGTTTTACAGGTCGAGGTTGTCGATGGAGAAGACATGTCCTCAACGTCATCGATAATAGCAGACGACGTCGGACAGACCTGGACCCCAAAGGAAACGGAAGCGCTGATCTCTGTATGGTCAAAGAAACCGATTCTTCAGGAGATGGAACGGAGTTACAGAGAAAAACATGTGTACGGCGACATTTCAGAGCAGGTGAAGGAGCTTGGCGTCAAAAGGACTCGGAAGCAGTGTCAAACAAAGATAAAGGACATGAAGCACAGCTACAGACGAGCACTGAGGAACCCAAGCAGTAGTGGCCGAGCGACCTGTCCGTTCTTTTCTGAACTGCACACCTTTCTCACCGCCACGCCTGATGCAACTGATACCCAGTTGGCTGAGTCGAAGGAAACGGTCAAGGTTTCGGATCCAGAAGTCATGTTCTGCGATCAGGATGAAGGGCCTTCTGTGGATGTCAAGTTAGAGAATCTACACGAGGAAATGGCTTCCGGAAAGGAGACGCACAAGACACTCACCGGAGTGAGAGCAGACGCGAGGAAAAGGGATGAGGCTTTTCACAGCCCTCAGAGTGACAGCAGGGTGAAAATCGGAGGAATATCCCACCGTTGCGAACAGATGGTCGAAGACGCGTCAGATTTGGACCTTCAGCCCGTAGTGATGTTGACGCAACTTGACGAGACCCTTCTGATGACCGGTGAGTAAAACATTTTGATATATCACTTAAAACAATATATTAATTTATGGACGTTTTACGTGTGTGGAAAATGTCATTCCAAGTCTCAAGTTAGGGGTGAGTGACTACCTTCTGTATCCTCCTCTCAACACCAGGTGGTGATCCTCGTCCTGCTTCCCATACCATGGGGCAGTCTTCGAAAAGAAGCAAGCGCGCCAAAATATGCTCCTTTTGTGGGAAGAGTTTTGTTGAAGCAAAGGATTTGACAACCCACATGAGATCTCACACTGAGCAGAGCCCTCACCAGTGCACCCAGTGTGGGGAAGGCTTTGACCATCCGGACGATTTACAAAAACATTGGCAGAATGATTGTGAGGAGATGATGAAACAGGAGGTCAATGAACATCAGCATGGAAACGACAGGATCTCGGGAGAGTCCAGTAATGCAAGTACTGATCCAAAAACATGCCATCTATGCCATGAGACCTTTGAATTTCAGTATGTGTTGAAAAACCGTCTTATTGTGTTTCACAAAGGCAAAAGCCTTTATAAGTGTCCTCTGTGTATGAAGGGTTTTGGGTACCTCCGTAATTTGGAGAAACACCAGAGTAAAAAAAGAGGTCGTCCTACAAGTGATGCCGTCAAAAAAAGGAAGGAGTTGGGGTCAAATGGAAATGTTGCCGGACTGAACTCGACCCCCAACAAGTGCCCTGACGTCTTCAAGTGCTCCTTTTGTGAAGAGATCTTTTCTCGGTGCATGGACCTGAAGAGCCACTACAGTCGTACTCATCAATTTACGGGACCGTTCCCCTGCCCTTCTTGTCAGACAACTTTTGTTTCGTTAACTGAGCTGCGCTTACATCAGAGAAATGAGTCCACTCCTTACCAATGCTCTGTGTGCCAGCGCTCATTCTTATCACTCGACAAGCTGACTGTTCATAAGAGAATTCACACAGGGGAAAAACCATACCTCTGTGCTGAGTGTGGAAAAAGTTTCCGGGATGCAAAAACCCTGGAAGAACACTCTAAGATTCATGTTGAGGGAGAACTCCACACCTGCTCCCATTGTGGGAAAAGTTTCAAGCGAAAAGAACTATTGAAACAACACATGTTAAATCACAGAGATGCCGCTTTCATCTGCCCAGACTGTGGGAAGAAGTTTTTTCGGTTGGTATGGTTAAGAAGGCATATGTTAATCCACACTGGCGAGAGACCGTTCCTCTGTGATCTCTGCGGGAAAGGTTTCAAATCTACAGTTGAATTGAGATTGCACACCCGGACACACACTGGAGAACGGCCATTCAAGTGCCCAGAATGTGGAACAAGTTTTAAGCAAAAGTGTCATCTGCAGATACATCGGCGGACACACACAGGGGAGCGGCCGTATCCGTGCACCGTGTGCGATAAACGCTTTTATGTCAGCAAAGATAGAAAACGACATATGCTCATCCATACTGGAGAGAAGCCGTTCAAATGTCAAGTGTGTGGCATGGCGTTCAACCGTAAAGGGCATTTGAGGGTACACCAACAAACCAAGAGGTGTTCATATAGGCACACAAGTCCCCTACGTAACACATCATTATAATAAGTGGTTTCCTGACTGACAGAACTAGACCTGTTCCTGTAAGCCACATTTTAAGATGTGCGTCCCGTCAAGTAATAATATGAAGTTAAGAAAAAGTATTTTACAAAGTGACAACAGGAATATAAACCACGGAGTAGTAGCCTATGTTTGTTTTTTGTTACAATGATGGATTTTGTATTTTTTTTTAATTAAAAGGACTTTATGTATGTGACTGTTATTAAATAGTTTTTTAAAGGCATGGGCATAGCGTTTGGTTATTTTAGTTATTTAGTTGGGTCATTCCTAGTCTGCGGTGCCTTTTGGACCTTCTAACTTTTGAGGGAAAAGTATCTTTAGATTTTTTTGTTGTATTCTATCAGAAAAATGACATGTTTGACTTTATGAAAAACATATTGGTCAAGCTTGGGCACTTAAATGTTTAGGTGCATTTTCCAACCGGTTAGGTACATAATCCTAATAGTGTCAACATAACTGGAAATTTGGAGCCTAAATTAGCCATAGCTCTGTGAGGGAGCAAGATTGAGGGAGCATAATGGTGAACACTTGAACCGGATTTTAACTTCCCTATCAAACGTTTTAACATTTTGAGGAATTTGAGTGGGACATATAGAATAACAACATGGAAAAATAGATAAGTGTTTATTGATTTAGCTTTGCAACATTGTTTTCCCACCCAAAAGTATGACACTTCCTGAATAGAGAGAAATAGTAAATATTGGTGTCGTTTTGTAGGCACTAACTCCATGGTTCTTGGACAATGCCTATGGGGAGAAATTAATGGCGTCTTTTGTAGGGGTTTTGGATAAACACCCAAAATAAGGTCTGTGGTAAACACAGGCTTAGGAGATCTGACCCGTTTTTGTTCTATGAGATAATCTTCGTCAGCTAACTAGACTTTAAGGTTTAATAAACAAAACATATATAAGATCTCCTAAGCCTGTGTTAACCTCCAACCTTATTATCAGCATTTAACCAAAAACCCTATTCTTTCCCCATTTTAATTTTCCCCCATAGGAATGTCAGACCTCGCCACTTCTATAGAATACATGTAGTATGATCAAATTGAACTCCGTGTGCAGATATTGATACAATCATCTGGACTGTTTTACAGAGACATTTCAATCAAACTTGATTCGGTAAATTAGTCCGTATTCCTTTCCATTTATTACATCTTTGGCACTATTCAGACACGCAGCACGACTGCAAAGAAGACCACCTGGAACTCGACCACGGGTCCTTGTAGATGACGTCAATACGTCACGCCTGGAAGTAGCCAGCCAAAGAGGGAGTAGTCCACTGTTCAGGCGACCGAAGCGTTTGAATTTAGCTAGGTACTACCACTAATATTAACCTTGTACTATCTACTGTAGGCGATTATCAACTCAACAATGTCATTGGCAGACGATGTCGGATGGACATGGTCCCCGGAGGAGACAAAGGCGCTGATCTCCGTATGGTCAAACGAACAGATTCTTCTGAAGATGGAGCAAACGTACAGAAACAAACATGTTTACAGCGAAATTTCGGAGCGGCTAAAGGACCTTGGTGTCAAACGGACGTGGAAGCAGTGTCAAAATAAGATGAAGGCATTGAAGTGGAGATACAGAGAAACACTGAGGAACCCGAGTAGCAGCCGACCGTGTCCCTTCTTTTCTGAACTGCACGAATTTCTCGCCGCCATGCCTGACATGCCCGAGTCTAAGGAAACCGACGATGAGGAAGATAATGGTAAGCAAATTGAAATGAATAGTTTTCAGTGTCGCTATTGATGTGAAAATATCTGATGTGATTGGTCAAAAGACCAATTGGTGTAAAATAAAGTTGGTTGCCCGTCTAAACCCAGTCACACAGATCATCGTTTTCAAGAGTTTAAGGATGGATTTAGATGGGCAGCCCAATTCAGTTATTTTTTTCCCCCACTAATTGATATTTTGACCAATCACATCAGCTCTTCTCACAGCAACTCTTTTACAGAACTGATCTGATTGGTTAAAAGACCAATTCGTGAAAAATAAGATCAGAATTGGGCTGCCTGTCTAGAGATTGTAACCAAGCTTAATTGCGACCAGAAAAAGGTTCAAAAGAGAGAGCAGAGCGCTGGCTGGAGGACAAGCTTAGTTGAAATGGGAATTCGTCCTCTGTCTTTCCCAATATCCCCCAGACAACACACACACACACGTTGAGAGGCACAGTGTGCAGCACCCCTGGATGGAGAACAGCTGGGGGAGTTTAAGTGCCTTGCTCAAGAAAAAAACTGGGCCCTGCTGTTATCAAAATAAAATTCTGATCGGATTTGGGCAAGGTGGGGAGGTTTAAAAAATAAATAAAAAAACTGTCTGAAAATCAAAGCTTCATTATGTTAAATTGACTGTAGTATAGGTTAGTTGTTATATTGAGGAGTGTCAAATAAATGCATGTAAGCTATTATAAAAATAAAAAAATCTTAGTTACCTTCATTCATGTAGTTTACTCATTTCTGTTTCACTGACAGTGTAGATGTAGTAACAAACTGTCCAATAGATGGCAAGCTTCAAATCAAATCAAATTTTATTTGTCACATACACATGGTTAGCAGATGTTAATGCGAGTGTAGCGAAATGCTTGTGCTTCTAGTTCCGACAATGCAGTAATAACGAGCAAGTAATCTAACTAACAATTCCCAAAAAAACTACTGTCTTATACACAGTGTAAGGGGATAAAGAATATGTACATAAGGATATATGAATGAGTGATGGTACAGAGCAGCATAGGCAAGATACAGTAGATGATATCGAGTACAGTATATACATATGAGATAAGTATGTAAACCAAGTGGCATAGTTAAAGTGGCTAGTGATACATGTATTACATAAGGATGCAGTCGATGATATAGAGTACAGTATCAACGTATGCATATGAGATGAACAATGTAGGGTAAGTAACATTATATAAGGTAGCATTGTTTAAAGTGGCTAGTGATATATTTACATCATTTCCCATCAATTCCCATGATTAAAGTGGCTGGAGTATAGTCAGTGTCATTGACAGTGTGTTGGCAATAGCCACTCAATGTTAGTGGTGGCTGTTTAACAGTCTGATGGCCTTGAGATAGAAGCTGTTTTTCAGTCTCTCGGTCCCAGCTTTGATGCACCTGTACTGACCTCGCCTTCTGGATGACAGCGGGGTGAACAGGCAGTGGCTCGGGTGGTTGATGTCCTTGATGATCTTTATGGCCTTCCTGTAGCATCGGGTGGTAGCTTCTAGGCTACTGTATGGAGTGAGATAGCTGCCAAAAGGTTGAACATACACTACTGTTCAAAAGTTTGGGGTCACTTAGAAATGTCCTTGTTTTTAAAAGAAAAGCATTTTTTTTGTTCATTTAAAATAACATCAAATTTAACAGTAATACAGTGTAGACATTGTTGATGTTGTAAATTACTATTGTAGCTGACCTGTTGCACCCTCGACATCCACTGTGATTATTATTATTTGACCCTGCTGGTCATCTATGAACGTTTGAACATCTTGGCCATGTTCTGTTCATCTCCACCCGGCACAGCCAGAAGAGGACTGGACACCCCTCATAGCCTGGTTCCTCTCTAGGTTTCTTCCTAGGTTCTGGCCTTTCTTGGGAGTTTTTCCTAGCCACCGTAGTTCTACACCTGCATTGCTTGCTGTTTGGGGGTTTTAGGCTGGGTTTCTGTACAGCACTTTGAGATATCAGCTGATGTAAGAAGGGCTTTATAAATACATTTGATTGAAACAGGAGATTTTTTTTATGGAATATCTATATAGGTGTAGAGGCCCATTATCAGCAACCATCACTCCTGTGTTCCAATGGCATGTTGTGTTAGATAATCCAAGTTTAGCATTTTAAAAGGCTAATTGATCATTAGAAAACACTTTTGCAATTATGTTAGCACAGCTGAAAACTGTTGTACTGATTAAAGAAGCAATAAAACTGGCCTTTAGACTAGTTGAGTATCTGGAGCATCAGCACTTGAGGGTTTGATAACAGGCTCAAAAAGAACGTTCTTCTGAAACTCGGTAGTCTATTCTTGTTCTGAGAAATGAAGGCTATTCCATGTGAGAAATTGCCAAGAAACTGAAGATCGCATGCGCTACACTTTATTTGGCTAGTAGGCAAATAGTCCTACATGAGGCTATAATGACTCTATGACTGCATGCCTCCAGAAGGGGTGCTTATCCTAAGGCGCATGGTGCTGTGGTGCTGCATGGAGATCACAAGCTCTTCAACTGGGCAGCAGTGTGTCGATGGGGGGAGGAGCCTATACGGTGACTACCTAAGACCACTGCAACAGAGTTATTGTAAAATGTGGGAATAAACCTATGCCAGACTACGTTTAACCTCTCCTGTGTTATTTTCAAAGTCCGTGTGTTCATTACCCGATTCATATAAATCATGTCAAATTATTTTAACTTCATATTAACCCCTCCTACAGAATATGCTTTGGCAAAATGTAAATTTAGTGATGAAATCAATATAAAAAATATTCTAATATATTTTGAGTAGCAAAGACTCCAGTGTCCATACATAATTCATAGATTCACCAAACATCTATTATTGTTCCATGTTTTATTATTCCTGGTAGATACTACTGGTTATGATTCATTATTCCTGGTAGATACTACTGGTTATGATTGCAAACAGAGCCCAGAGAATGGGGTGGTGCAATACCGAGTTAGTCATATTTTGATAAGGTGCATGCATGGGTATGTCTACGTAATTTTTTAATACGGTGTTATGCTTGTTTGCGTGTGTTATGTTTGTTCGCGTAGCACCCCTCACAGACCGTTTGGTGTACGTTTTTTGTTGTTGTTGGTGAGACGAAACTGCCCAAACTCTGAAAGGTATTATTGTATATGTCAGAATTGCAACACAAGAATTGTTCAAGCCTGCAACGTTAGTCTGTAATCGTAACATGGCGTTAACATGTTCACAGATAAACATTTTGTGTTTACGTTTCACGCATGGCTTTTCTTACGATCGTAACGATACATACGCTCAACCTTTTGGCAGGTATTTCGCTCCATACTACTGCCACCCACTTTAGGCTACCCAGCAACAAAACCACATGATGTGTAAAAGTCCGATAGTCCGCAATCGCAATAAAGGTGGCTTGGAACGTCAACAAAGCGTTTCTTTCCTACCAGGTCGTCCTCTTCCTCTGTCGTCTCTGCGTCTTCTGGTTCCTCCACTGCGGCTGGTGTCCGCAGCTCTATGGCAAGTTGTTCAGCGCAGAGACACAATGGACTACGGGTTGGTGGAGGAGTTTGTGACCACTGTGTTGGAGATAACCCCTGATCTGATGAGTTACAGAGAGAAAGTCCAGCTCGTCATGGGACTGCGGGCACAGGTGAGAAATTAAGAGGGGGTGTGGTTGGGTGACATTTTCCGCATGTAGGGTTCCCTTGTAAAAGAGACCTTGGTTTCAATGGGACTCCCCATAAAGGTAAAAATAGAGAATCGCATCAGTTTATTGGTCGCGTCCATAGTTTAGAAGATGTTATAGCGGGTGCAGCGAATTGCATACAGTATGTTACTTGCTCGATGCAATAAAATGTCAAACAAGTACACAAATAATTCAAAAGGAATCCTGTCTAATCAATCAATGTTTGTTATATTTCACACACATGATCATTGTTGAGTCCTACAGTAAGGGCCCCTAAAACTAGACCATATTTTTTGGTACTACGTGGAGGTATGCCATATAACTGATTTACAATGGGTTCTGCAGCAGGAAGGTTCCACATAACCAATCATTTTTGCTGCTTTCTCTGATCATGCTCTCTCACAGTTTCTGTGTTAGCCAAACAGCTATGGTCTTTTCACGAAAACAAGCGCCCCTGTGGGCGTAGCCAGTATGGCGACTAAGTGACATGGCTTCACTTGATACAGGCTTTGAATTTATAGTATATAGCACATACTAGAACATTCCTATATCGTACTCACTGCCAGATTGGTTTGCGTCCAAAATGTTTCAGTGTTACCTGTTTGTTGACAGCTGGTTCTGGAGTTGTGTCGCTCTGATCATTCAGCCGACCCGGAGACCATCCAGCCACACCTGAGCAGGATGAGGACCTGCATCATCACTCATAGAGAAAAGGAGGTGAGTGCCAGTCTGTGATCAAGACTTGTAACTCTGCCGGCCAGGTTAATTGACCTACTGTGTTATGTATACTTTCTGTAGATAGATACAGAGGTGGAGGCATCAGAGTCAAACTTCTTGGAACTTGTCCAAACTCTTCTAGATGACCCACTTGAGAGGGAACACTTCTTCCAGGTTGGTGTGAGAACAATTTTTCTGCTAAACTGACATTGAAATCTAGGAGTTAAACTGAACAGCAGTGCATGCACAATCTATTCCATTGAAATCCTTGTTACTGGCTTACTCCGTACTGCTGAACCTCAGCTTGCATTAGCTAATATTGAGTTGACTTGTATAGTTACTAATTATGTCAATAGGATGCCTCACACTCAATTAAGAATGCATTTATTTAATCTGTTATACTCGACTCTTCTAGGAAGTTTTTCCAGAGGAATTTGGCCCCATGTATGACACGGCACTGCAGACTCTGATGTGGGAGTTCCTCTCCAGGCTGGAGAAACTGCTCCCAACACCAACATTTCAACAGGTATGGGCAATTTGGGAAGAGCCGGCGGTGTCAGCCTTGGCCGATGTTTGAATTGATGTTGTCATATTGCTGAGTGTACCATACATTCTTGTTGTTATTTGATCAATTGAATTTGTTGCACATTTTAAAACCACCTCCCGTTCTCAGACTGCATCCTGGCTCAGACCTGCCCCCTCTATGCTGAAGGAGTGTGCACAGTCTGTGACTCAACCTCAGCCTTTGAAGACTCTCCTCCAACACCACAGATGCCATGGCCATTTGTTCACTAATGGTAGGCTTTTTTTCCCAGCTCTGTTTTCATAAGTGGAAAATAAACGTATTACATTTAAACCTGCTACACTGGACGGGAACTTTTGCAGAGATGCTCCCATTGTTTGACAGGAAACCTGGGCATAAGCTATGGGTGACGCTCTGTTTCTATTTTCAAGGTATCGATTTGGTAAACATCTGAGGGATAGGGCTGGAGAAATGTAACCACTTATATTCGTACACGACGCTATGGATGCAAGGACTGACCATCCATGATTCCAAAATTATAATTTTAACCATGTTGAGGCTATAAAGTGTTTGTTTACAAGTATGTTTACAAATAATGGATTAAAACAAGCATATACAGTGCATTCGGGAAGTATTCAGACCCCTTGACTTTTTAAGCATTTTGTTACGTTACAGCCGTATTCTAAAATGTATTGAATAGTTTTTTTCTCATCAATCTACACACAATACCCCATAATGGCAAAGCAATAACATACCTCTTAGACTCTTCCTAGAGCTGGCCGCCCGGCCAAACTGAGCAAACGGGGGAGAAGGGCCTTGGACAGGGAGGTGACCAAGAACCCGATGGTCTCTCTGACAGAGTTCCTCTGTGGAGATGGGAGAACCATCTGGAAGGACAACCACCTCTGCAGCACTCCACCAATCAGGCCTTTATGGTAGAGTGGCCAGACGGAAGCTACTCCTCAGTAAAAGGCACAGGACAGCCCGCTTGGAGTTTGCCAAAAGTCACCTAAAGACTCTGACTATGAGAAACCAGATTATCTGGCCTGATGAAACCAAGTTTGAACTCTTTGGCCTGAATACTAGGTGTTTCTGGAGGAAACCTTGCACCCTTTTTTTCAGCTGCATGGACTGGGAGACTGGTCCGTATCAAGGGAAAGATGAACAGAGCAAAGTACAGAGAAATCCTTGATGTTAACCTGCTCAGGACCTCAGGCTGGGGTGAAGTTCACCTTCCAACAGGACAGTGATCCTAAGTACACAGCCAAGACTACACAGGAGTGGCTTCAGGACAAGTCTCTAAATGTTCTTGAGTGGCCCAGCCAAAGCCCAGACTTGAACATCTCTTGAGAGACCTGAAAATAGCTGTGCAGCAATGCTCCCCATCCAACCTGACAGCTTGAGAGGATCTGCAGAGAAGAATGGGAGAAATTCTCCAAATACAGGTGTGCCAAGCTTGTAGCAAAATACCCAAGAAGACTTGAGGCTGTAATCACTGCCAAAGGTGCTTCAACAAAGTACTGAGTAAAGGGTCTGAATACTTATGTAAATGTAATATTTCAGTT
This sequence comes from Oncorhynchus tshawytscha, assembly GCF_018296145.1. NCBI lineage: Eukaryota > Metazoa > Chordata > Actinopteri > Salmoniformes > Salmonidae > Oncorhynchus > Oncorhynchus tshawytscha. Next base: position 36,077,021 of record NC_056441.1, read on the forward strand.
TTTAGTTTTTTTATATGCTTGCAGAAATGTCTAAAAACCTGTTTTTGCTTTGTCATATTTTGGTATTGTGTTTTAGATTGATGAGGGAAAAAAGTCAAGGGGTCTGAATACCTTTCGAGTGCAATGTATATTCTTCAAGAATCAATGACTATATATCATTAAAGTCACAGGAAGACAAAATATTTGATTGTTTTCTTTTTTTTTCAATGTTTCAGGTCATTCATCTTGTGCTGATGATCGCATCCTCTCTTCACTGTCTCACACGTTCTCGGAGAGGGTGGAAATGGACATTGATGAAGCACGCTCACATAGCCAATCTGTAGCCACATGTGCACCCAGAAAAGAAAGGGACACTTTGATAGAGAAAGATCATGCAGAGAAGCCGCTGGGGATGAGTTTGGACACGGTTAAGAAGACAGTGGAAATGACAGATAGAAGGAACGAAGAATGGGGAGAGGAGAACTATGAGGAGAGACTGCAGCATCAGTTGGCTTATAATGTTTTACAGGTCGAGATTGTAGATGGAGAAGACATGTCCTCAACGTCATCGATAATAGCAGACGACGTCGGATGGACCTGCTGGACCCCCGATGAGACAACGGTGCTCATCTCTGTATGGTCAGATGAACAGATTCTTCATAAAATGGAGCAAAGTTATAGAAAAAAACATGTGTACAGAGAAATTTCAGAGTGTTTAAAGGAGCTTGGTGTCAAAAAGACAACGAAGCAGTGCCACAATAAGATAAAAGCCTTGAAGTGGAGATACAGAGAAACACTGAGGAACCCGAGCAGCCGACCGTGTCCGTTCTTTTCTCAACTGCACAAATTTCTCGCCGCCATGCCTGACATGCCTGACATGCCTGGGCCCAAGGAAACTGTCAAGGTTTACGATGAAGTCGTGTCTTTGAATCAGGATGAAGGGCCCGTGGATGTCGAGTCGGAGCATCTAAATGAGGAACTGGTTTCTAGAAAAGGGAAAGACGAGACCCTCACCAAAACGCAAACAGAAGAGGGAAAGAGGGATGATGCTTTTTGCAGCCCTCAAAGTGACAGCAAGATGAAAATCCCCCCCAGAAAACTTCGCAAACAGATGGTTGAAGATATGTCCTCAACAACATTGGTAGACAATGATACACGAACCTGGACCCTGGAGGGGACGAAAGCACTGATCTCTGTATGGTCAAACAAACAGGTTCTTCTGATGATGGAGCAGAGTTACAGAAAGAAACATGCGTACAGTGAAGTTTCGGAGCGGCTAAAGAACATTGGCATCAAAAGGACGTGGAAGCAGTGCCAATCAAAGATGAAGCACATGAAGCACAGCTACAGACAAGCACTGAGGAACCCAAGCAGTAGTGGCCGAGCGACCTGTCCGTTCTTTTCTGAACTGCACACCTTTCTCGCCGCCATGCCTGACATGCCTGTTTCCAAGGAAACTGTCAAGGTTTCAGATGAAGCCATGTCTTCAGATCAGGATGAAGGGCCTTCTGTGGATGTCGAGTCGGAGCATCTAAATGAGGAAATGGTTTCTAGAAAAGGGAAAGACGAGATGCCCACCAGAGAGCCAACGGAAGAGAGAAAGCGGGATGAAAGTGACAGCCGAATTAATATTGGAAGAAAACGGGCAGTTGAAGATGTGTCTGATTTGGAACTTCAGCCCGTAGTGCCGCAAACCCAAGTTGATGACAACGGTCTTGTGACGGGTGATTAAAACATTTGTATATTTTTAAACAATATATTTATGGTGTGTGTGTAGAATTCATTCTATGGTTTAAGTTAGGGGTATGGCAGTTGTGTGTGAAATAACTGGGTTGAGAGTGACATCTCTGTGTTCTTTAACAATGGTACTTCTCTCCTCTCAACACCAGGTGGTGATCCTCGTCCTGCTTCCCATACCACGGGGCAGTCTTCTAAAAGAAGCAAACGTGCCAAAATATGCTCCTTATGTGGGAAGAGTTTTGTTGAAGCAAAGGATTTGACAACCCACATGAGATCTCACACTGAGCAGAGCCCTCACCAGTGCACCCAGTGTGGGGAAGGCTTTGAACATCCGGACGATTTACAAAAACATTGGCAGAATGATTGTGAGGAGATGATGAAACAGGAGGTCAATGAACATCAGCATGGAAAGGACAGGATCTCGGGAGTGTCCAGTAATGCAAGTACTGATCCAAACACATGCCATCTAAGCCATGAGACTTTTCAAGTTCAGTATATGTTGAGAAGGCATCTTATTGTGTTTCACAAAGGCAGAAGACTTTTTAAGTGTACTCTTTGTCTGAAGGCTTTTGCCTTCCTTAGTGCTCTGAAGAAACACCAGAATAACAAAAGAGGTTGTCCTACAAGTGAAGCCGTCAAAAAAGGGAAGGAGTTGGGGTCAAATAACCCTTCTGCACGCATAACTCCAGGACGTCCCTTAAATACAAATAATTCCAAAACTTGCCCTGTATGCCATGCAACTTTTTCACAAACGTCTAGTTTGAAAAGCCACTATTTTTACCATCATGCCCCAGACAAAAGCCGCTTCAAGTGTCCCCGATGTTTGAAGGCTTTTGTATCCCACAGTCAAAGGAAGAGACACCAGCAGAGCAAAAGAGGTTGTCGGTTAGATAGAAGTCACAAAAATGGTAGTAGGCCAGCATGGTCGACGACTCTTAGGGAAAAGAAAAATGAGATTCCTCAGCCGTCCAGTACAGCAACCCAGGAACCAACAACCTCTCAAGTTCCCACCACTACAGCACAGTCCTCTAATAAAAAGACAATTCCCAAAGCATGTCCCGTATGCCAGAAGACTTTTAAATTTGAAGCAACCATGGTAAGGCACATTGCTTCTCACCAAAAGGAAAGTCTCAACAAGTGCCCTGACATCTTGAAGTGCACCTTTTGTGAAGAGATCTTTTCACAGGGCATGGACCTGAAGAGCCACTACAGTCGTACTCATCAATTTACTGGGCCGTTCCCCTGCCCTTCTTGTCAGAAGACTTTTGTTTCGTTAACTGAGCTGCGCTTACATCAGAGAAATGAGTCCACTCCTTACCAATGCTCTGTGTGCCAGCGATTATTCCGAACACAGTATACCCTGACTATTCACGAGCGAATTCACACAGGGGAGAAACCATTCCTCTGCGCTGAGTGTGGAAAGGGTTTCCGGAGTGAAAAACTACTACAATCACACTCTAAGAGTCATGTTGAGGGAAAACCCCACTCTTGCTCCACTTGTGGGAAAAGGTTCCAGAGAAGAGAGCTATTGAAACAACACATGTTACATCACAAAGATGCGGCTTTCATCTGCCCAGACTGTGGGAAGAAGTTTTTTCAGTTGGTATGGTTAAGAAGGCATATGTTAATCCACACTGGCGAGAGACCGTTCCTCTGTGATCTCTGCGGGAAAGGTTTCAAATCTACAGCTGAATTGAGGATACACACCCGGACACACACTGGAGAACGGCCATTCAAGTGCCAAGAGTGTGGAAAAGGTTGTAGGCAGAAGAGTGAGCTGCAGGAGCATCTACGGAGACACACAGGGGAGCGGCCGTATCCGTGCCCCGTATGCGATAAACGCTTTTATGTCAGCAAAGATAGAAAACGACATATGCTCATCCATACTGGAGAGAAGCCGTTCAAATGTCAAGTGTGTGGCATGGCGTTCAACCGTAGAACACTTTTGAGGGTACACCAACAAACCAAGTTGTGTTTATATAGCCATACAAGTCCCCTACATTATACCCCCCTACATTACACATCATTGTAATGTTGGGGATTTGTGGTCCTCGATCAGTGTTTGGATTCATTAAAGTGATCTGTTATATATTGCTCATTACATTTGAGAAAAGTAATTGTTACGTTACATATTACTCGTCATCATATGAACGAAGCCCCACCGAGGCGCTATGCTCGGTGTTGAATCCTTCATTCACAATTGGCAATTGATAGCCTAATATTGTCACCCATCAGACTATTGTGATTTTAATCTGGTCTGTAGGCGACATCTATTATATGTGTGAAATTAGTTTTGATCTGCCATTAGTCAACTGTCGGGTGAAGGAAGGGCGGGGGGGAATAAATCCTCCTAAGCAAGGCTAATGAGAAATTCAAACTATAGTGGGGTCTGAAATTATTGACACCCTTGATAAAGATGAGCAAAAATGTCACAAATAAATATTTGAAATACTGAGCTATATTGTATGTTTTTAAAAAAAAAAAAAAGGGAAATATTATTTTCTACTAATACAATTGCTCAGATGAAGAGATTTTGTTGAACAATTATTTTATTTTTTAAAGGTAGGGGTCAAAATGAATGCCTCACGTTCATTCCAGATCCTTGATATCCTTCGTCTGCGTTTATGGACCGCCCTCTTCGGTTCAAAGGTTAGGTTTTCAATGGGTTTCAATTGCAAAATGGCATCATACTTGGAAAGATGGTTTAATCTGTGGACATTTGAGGCTTGAAGAATGATTGATGGATTGGCCACTGCGGGTGATAATCCAGCATTTGCAGAAAGAGAAAATGAGGAATGTACAGTACCAGTCAAGTTTGGACACACCTACACATTCAAGGGTTTTTCTATATTTTTTTACTATTTTCTACATTGTAAAACTAGACATTGACATCAACTATGAAATAACACATGAAATCATGTAGTAACCAGCCAAGAGTGCAAAGCAAAGGGTGGCTACTTTGAAGGATCTCAAAAATAAATATATTTAGATATGTTTAACACTTTTTTTGGTTACTACGTGATTCCATATATGGTATTTCATAGTTTTGATGTCTTACAATGTAGAAATAGGAAAAATAAAGAAAAATACTTGAATGAGTAGGTGTGTCCAAACTTTTGACTGGTACTGTATGTATAATTATTTAACTGCATGTACATGTGAGTAAAAATAGCTGTTAGTAGAATTATGGTTGTCCATTAGTTTAGTACAATCAGGAGTGGTGGGGGAATAAATTTAAAGGGGATTAGAAATTATGCAAATAATTACATTTATATAATTAGGAATTTGAATACTAGAATGTTCATGAACCTTCTTATGATGGTCCACAGGTCAGTCATATTGGTCAGGGAGTTTGTCAACATGGTTTGCCAGTGCTGTGGTAAGATATTGTGAAGAATTTACCTGCACTGTATTTTTGTTAGCTAGCAAGACAGTTTTAGAGGAATGACTCCATTTTTTATTATTTTTATTAACCGTAAATATGCCAACATTACATTCAAACAATTGTCAATCCACAGCCATACACTGTCTCGAATCAGTTGATCGGATTTAAGCCGAAACCACACAGAGCGACGGTGTCAATTTGCTTGCGAGAGTAGAGCGCGTGAATTCCATAATAAACGGTTCTATTTTTATGTTCGCTATGTAGCCCTTGTCAATTCTTGTTGTGTTCCTTTTTGACTCACTTTATATGTCCTACGGGAGCCACTGTATCGGCCACCTGTTATGTTGGGTCACAAGGAGAGTTGTAGCTACCCTACTGTAGCGGTTTATATAAAGAATGTATCTAGTCTTATTCTTTCTACATAACAGTATTCTCTCTTGGACAGAGTTCCTTCAGTTTCCCAGCCATAGCCTGCCTAGGCTATATGCCTGTGTTGAAATTAACAGGTAGGCATAAAGTTATTGTTTTCAAATATGTATTATTGACACTGGCAGCTAAACTTAACGCAAAATAGACACTTGACTATAAATTTTCATTCCTGACATAATGCACACCGTTTATTTTCTGGCAATTTATCTGCTCACTTTACCTGCATTGCTTTGTGTAGCCGCGAGAAAAATTCACGTGCTTTCTAAGTTGAAGCACATGATGCCGTTGACGGTGTTGACGCTCGCGACCCATCTGTATTCTCTCATTCCTGCTTGTAAAAAATAAAAATGCTTTTCGCTTGATTTGGGCTTGACAAGTAGTAAATGCAACACCTACTGATATCGTATCATATAATGGCACTCACAGCTTTCCAAGAACAAATCTGATATTTATACAGAAAATGTGTATAAAATTCATATAAACTGTATTTATTAGATGACAATATTTTAGGGTGACTAAAATCCCATTACACAATTTATGACATCACATGCTTTTTATTTTCCTACATATGTAAAAGCAGGAAATGCATCACCTATGCCTTTACTGCCATTCATTCCAATTAGACTGGTTTGGGATTTCTCCCTGACCAAGATGGCTGCCATTTTGGAACTTTGAGGATATATGACATATGCCCTCTAGTAATATAATAGGATCTCTATGGATAGAACCCACAAATAAGCAGATAAGATTGTTGGTTTAGATGTGTGCTTGAGTTCTTATCTTGCTGGAAAATCACTTGTGGCCAAGTTTCAGCATCCTGGCAGAGGCAACCAGGTTTTTTTTGGCTAAAATGATCTGTTGCTGGGTAGTTCAGGATGGCATTAGTTTTAATCAGCTAACTTACTTTCAGGGGATAAACTAGGTGGCAATATCCAAATATTGGTTATTTGTTAGTCATCTATGGCTACCTGGTCTCAGACCATTTCTTATTGTTCTGTACGTAAATCTGAACCATTCCATTAAGTATGATATTTTACATCTGTGCAGATTGTCCACTAAAGTAAACTGGGTGAACTATATTTCTCTCTGTTTACTGTCATAAACCTACATGGGGGTGTGTTTAGTACAGTGTAGTCAAAGTGAAACTCAATTTCTCATATCCTGTTGTCCGTCTTTGCTATTACTGTATCTTTTTACAGTGACGTTAGATTGGAGGGAGGTATACGGGTCTTAAAGGAGAGAAACAAAGGATATGTGGATATCAAAAGACTACTATAATACCTAACAAGTTAGTTCACAAGATGTGCATATTAATTTGAAAAACAGAAGAGACAATCATTGATTGGGGTTTGTTTTTGAAACAGGATTCATTCTCCTCCTTTGTTCCAGCTCTATAACTTTTGTCCATGTGGCCCCCCTGCCTTTCCCCCTCAATATATCAGAGAAGTCCATGCAGTCATTTAAATGTTATAAGCCTTGTGCAATCACAAATTGTCCCTTGAAGGGAGAACGCAGAAATGGGGGGTGAAGAAAGACAAAAGACTTGGAGAGAGCGCCAAAAATAGAATAGATACTTTATTGTCCATTTTACAACAGAAGTTGATTGATTTTCTGTCACAATACCCAACCTTACACACGCACACCCACAAGGTCCAGGGAAGCACAGCGTCAGCCACCGAGCAGTGCCGCCAGAGCAATTGTAGGGATTAAGTGCCTTGCTCAAGGACACAGCGGCAGAGAACAACCGTGAGGATAGAAGAGGGAGAGGCACTGCGCCGACGTCTACGCGTGCATGGTGGTTTTCAGATGGAAGGCATTGGTAAGAAGAGAGGGATGAAGGAGGGGTCAAGGGAAGGCAGGATTCACACGTGGATTTGGCGGCATTTCAGTATCTCGTCTTGCGCTTGCTGTCCGTCCCTGAAGAGGCCAGCTCAATAATAGAAATACACTGCAAGGGAGAAGATGAAAGAGACCATGTACAGAGCCTTCGGAAAGTATTCAGACCCCTTCACCTCTTCCACATTTTGTTACGTTACAGCCTTATTCTAAAAGTGGATTAAAATATTTTTTTCTCATCAATTTACACACAATAAAATCTATACACAACACAATACCCCATAATGTCAAATGTTTTGCAAGTGTATTAAAAATAAAAAACAAATGCCTTATTTACATAAGTATTCAAAGACTTTACGAGACTTGAAATTGAGCTCGGGTGCATCCTGTTTCCTGTTTCTACAACTTGGAGTCCACCTGTGGTAAATTCAATTGAATGGACATGATATGGATAGGCACACACCGGTCTATATAAGGTCCCACAGTTGACTGGATGTCAGAGCAAAAACCAAGCAATGAGATTGAAGGAATTGTCTGTAGAGCTGCAAGACAGGATTGTGTCGAGGCACAGATCTAGGGAAGGGGTACCAAAACATTTCGGCAGCATTGAAGGTCCCCAAGGACACAGTGGCCTCCATCATTCTTAAATGGAAGATGTTTGGAACCACCAAGACTGTTCCTAGAGCTGGCTACCTGGCCAAACTGAGCAATCAGGGGAGAAAGGCCTTGGACAGGGAGGTGACCAAGAACCCGATGGTCTCTCTGACAGAGCTCCAGAGTTCCTTTGTGGAGATGGGAGAACCTTCCAGAAGGACAACCATCTCTGCGGCACTCTACCAATCAGGCCTTTATGGTAGAGTGGCCAGACGGAAGCCACTCCTCAGTAAAAGGCACAGGACAGCCCGCTTGGAATTTGCCAAAAGGCACCTAAAGGATTCTCAGACCATGAGAAACAAGATTCTCTGGTCTGAGGAAACCAAGATTGAACTCTTTGGCCTGAATGCCAAGGGTCACAAAATGGAGGAAACCTAGCACAATCCCTACAGTGAAGCATGATGGTGGCAGCATCTAACATCTCTGGAGAGACCTGAAAATAGCTGTGCAGCGACGCTCCCCATCCAACCTGACAGAGCTTGAGAGGATCTGCAGAGAAGAATGGTAGAAACTCCCCAAATACAGGTGTGCCAAGCTTGTAGCGTCATACTCGAAGACTCGAGGCTGTAATCGCTGCCAAAGTAAAGGTTCCGAATACTTGTAAATGTGACGTTTTTTTTTGTATGTTTGCAAAAATTTCTAAAAACCTGATTTTGCGTTGTCATTATGGGGTATTGTGTGTAGATTGATGAGGGGAAAAAAATATTTAATCCATTTTAGAATAAGGCTGTAACGTAACAAAATGTGGGGAAAGTAAAGGGGTCTGACTACTTCCCGAATGCACTATAAATATCACAGAGTTAACAGTTGTTTTCAGACTACAGGCTATAGCGATACAAAAATAAATGTGCATGTGTTTCACAATTTCACAAACTCAAGTGAAGCAGACTTCATCTGTAAGTGAAAATGTATACTGATCAAAAAATATAAACGCAACATAAAACAATGGCAACGGTTTTACTAAGTTACAGTTGATATAAGGAAATCAGTCAATTGAAATAAATAAATTAGGCCCAAATCTATGGATTTCACACGACTGGGCAGGGGCACAGCTATGGGTGGGCCTGGGAGAGGCCCACCCACTTGGGAGCCAGGCCCAGCCAATCAGAATTCGTTTTTTCCCTACAAAAGGGCTTTATTACAGACATAAATACACCGTTTCATCAGCTGTCCGGGTGGCTGGTAAAGAAGCATGATGTGGAGGTCCTAGGCTGGTGTGGTTACATGTGGTCTGCGGTTGTGAGGTCGGTTGGACGAACTGACAAATTTGCTAAAACTACTCAAATTTGCTAAAACGTCTCAAAACTTGAGACATCTGTGGCATTGTGTTGTTGCAAAACTGCAGATTTGAGTGGCATTTCATGCTGTTTAATCATCTTCTTGTTATGCCACATGTCAAGTGGATGGATTATCTTGGCAAAGGAGAACTGCTCACTAACAGGGATGTAAACAAATTAGTACACAACATTTTATAGAAAAGCTTTTTGTGTGTATGGGAAATTTCAGGGATCTTTAATCTCAGCTCATGAAACATGGGGACCATCACTTTACATGTTGCGTTTATATTTTGATTCAGTATAGATATATATATATGGTACTTACAGAAGACAACTCCAACACATATGACTCCTATGATTCCCATTATTATCATCATCTGAAAAAAAAACAAAAAAACGATATAAAACCTTCAAATATGAACACTTCTATATTATCTCTAACACATTTCTGTATCATGTTTCATCTGGAGAGGGCTGAATCTAAAATTCCTTCAATGTTACTTACTCTCTCATCATGACAGCTGTAACCTTGCTCTTTGCATATACACTACATGACCAAAAGTATGCGGACACTTGCTCATCGAACAACTCATTCCAAAATCATGGGCATTAATATAGAGTTGGTCCCCCCTTTGCTGCTATGACAGCCTCCACTCTTCTGGGCAGGCTTTCCACTAGATGTTGGAACATTGCTGCGAGGACTTGCTTCCATTCAGCCACAAGAGCATTAGTGAGGTCGGGCACTGATGTTGTGCAATTAGGCCTGGCTCGCAGTTGCCGTTACAATTCATCCCAAAGGTGTTTGATGGGGTTGAGGTCAGGGCTCTGTGCAGGCCAGTCATGTTCTTCCACACCGATCTCGACAAACCATTTCTGTATGGAGCAAACTGTTGGGTTTCCATGGCCAAAAAGTTGGAAGCACAGAATTGTCTAGAATGTAATTGTATGCTTTAGCGTTAAGATTTCATTTCACCTGAACTAAGGGCCTAGCGAAAACTATGCTTGGCCATGGAAACCCATTTGATGAAGCTCCCGACGCTTCAGCACTGGCCGGTCCCGTTCTGTGAGATTGTGTGGCCTACCACTCCGCGGCTGAGCCATTGTTGCTCCTAGACCTTTCCACTTTACAATAACAGCACTTACAGTTGAGCGGGGCAGCTCTAGCAGGGCAGAAATCTGACAAACTGACTTGTTGGAAAGGTGGCCTCCTACGATGGTGCCATGTTGAAAGTCACTGAGTTGTTCAGTAAGGCCAGTCTACTGCCAATGTTTGTCTATGGAGATTGCATGGCAGTGTGCTCGATTTTGTACACCTGTCAGCAGCGGGTGTGACTGAAATAGCCAAATCCACTAATTTGAAGTGGCATCCACATACTTTGTATATATAGTGTATATTGCTTGATGTTGCTTCTCTCCATCTCTCTCATGGTTATTTACAATGTACAGTAGATCAGCTACTGATTATAAACAGATCAAACTGTAGTGCGTCACATAGGCCAGGATTCAATCCAAGAGCAGCGGACTGGAAAGCCAACCTTTTTAAAGGCAGCTGATCATCTTCGCATTGGCAGACCACGTGTAACAACACCTGCACAGGATCGGTACAGCCGAACATCACACCTGCAGGACAGGATGGCAACAACAACTGCCCGAGTTACACCAGGAACGCACAATCCCTCCATCAGTGCTCAGACTGTCCACAATAGGCTGAGAGAGGCTGAACTGAGGGCTTGTAGTCTGTTGTAAGGCAGGTCCTCACCAGACATCACCGGCAACAACATCACCTATGGGCACAAACCCACCATCGCTGGACCAGACAGGACTGGCAGAAAGTGCTCTTCACTGACGAGTTTCGTTTTTGTCTCACCAGGGGTGTTGCTGAGTTTAGAAACAAAAGCACTATAATACTGCTGCAGCACGTCCCATGTGGATTATATGCCAAGAAGACGTAAGTATGACTGACACTACTGCAAGCCAATCATCAAATCACATTCCTTTTTAAAGACCTTTTTACATCAGCAATGACCTAAACAGGTACACCGGTGTGATGTGGTTTATGCCTGTATGGCAAATAATAATTCAACTTCAGAGAGAGGTTAGCCGTGATGAATATTATATTAGAGCCGGCTCTGTAGAGCATAAGAGAGGAGAAAAATACAAATAAACTATTGGGGTGGAGACTGGATGACTGAGATTATACAAGGGGATCGTGAGCGAGAGGGCAAAAGAGAGAGAGAGAGAGAGAGAGGAAGCGAGGGTTAGTACATAACAGAGGAAGAGAGGAATAGAGGGAGCATTAGAGTGAGAGGGAGAAAGGGATGAGCTGTAGGGGTTACATCACGAGTCGAGCCACAGCTGAGTTTATAATCCTGCACCACACTGTAATCCAGATTGGGATTTCTAACCACTCCCCCTCCTCAATGGACACACGTGATTGGACAGGCGACGGGACAGCCATCTGCGCTCAAAAGCAGAAGGGGGTGGTTGGGGGTTGGTTGAGGGTTTATAAATTCATGCTGTGAGAAAGGTGGATTGAAGCATGGTTGATAGAAGGATCTACATTTTGTGTCTAGTAAGGGCTCTATTCAATCCGTATCGCCAAAGTTCAACGTTATAGTGTGATTGAAATTTCAAGGCAATGTTCCCATGTTAGTGGCTGCATTCACAATAAAAAAAACGATGCATATGTCGGCTCAACTGGAAATTCCCGTTACATTTCTATCGTGCAATCTGTAACACTTCAGCGATAGAGAGTGAATAGAGCCCTAAGTGAGGTCACAGGAGAAAGGAGAAAACAAAGGCCTAAGATGGTAGTTGTAGGGGCAAAGGGTCACATAGACTGGCAGGATTTGCACTTTTGGGAATGTTCTGTTGGTTCCAGGTAAGCTCAGTCAAGCGCAGCTAAAGTGAAGGATTTCAAATACTATGTGAACCTAGGTCTGATATGTTGGAGAGAGAGTGCTCTCTGTATAGGGAAATAATTTGTATAAAATGGCTGAGCACTGGAAATACCCCAATACCTTATCATGATATACAGTTAGTGTGTGACTGCCATGCTACGGTAGCCTGCACTATGCAAGCCTAAGCATAAAACAGCAAACTCACTTTATAATTAAAGAGTGACCTATGTGAAGGTTATTTTACAAATGACTCCTGCTTGTGTGAAGAGTTGCATGAGACCTGAAGACTTATGTTAGCCCCCTGAAATAATGCCTAGGTGTTAACTCAGAGGGCTAATACAGACCTGTGGTGCGCAGGAGAACCGGGTTTGACCCCAGTCGGTCACATACGCACACGCACAAACACGAACCTTGAGGTTTTTCCACCAGTACTTGTTCTTCAGCTTGGCAGCACTGCTCTCGAACTGTGAGGCCCCGGCTTGCAGCGCGTCGGCCCTGTCGTCCAGCTCCGACAGTCTCTGATCCCTCTCCAACACCTTGTCCACGTTCACACGCATGATGTCCACAACCTATAGGAGACAGGAGTGGACAGTCGGCATCATGCTAGTTTGTCTTTACCAGACCTCAACACTGTATTCTTGTTGATGAAGAAACCTACAGGTATCTGCCAAAATAAAGGAAACACCAACATAAAGTGTCTTAATAGGGCGTTGGGGCACCACGAGGCAGAACAGCTTCAATGCACCTTGGTATAGATTCTATACGTGTCTGGAATTGGAGGGATGTGACACCATTCTTCCACAAGAAACTCCACCATTTGGTGTTTTGTTGATGGTGGTGGAAAACGCTGTCTCAGGCACCACTCCAGAATCTCCCATAAGTGTTCAGTTGGGTTGAGATCTGGTGACTGAGACGCCCGTGGCAGATGGTTTACATCGTTTTCATGCTCATCAAACCATTAGTGACCAAGAGTTCCCTGTGGGGGGCATTGTCATCCTATGGGGGCATAGCCATGGTAGCCAAAATAATAGCCTGCGCAACATTTATTTATACATGAGCCTACGCACGATGGGATGTTAATTGCTTAATTAACTCCTCAACCACACCGGTGGGGAAGCACCTTCTTTCACTATACTTTGTAGCCCTCATTTACTCAAGTGTTTCCATTATTTTGTCAGTTACCTGTAGAACGTCTGCAGTGGAGGATAGCATTGCCCCGAATGGTCAGGAAATCAATTCTGACAGAGTAGAAGTAATGTGAACTTTTAGCTGCTAATGTCAATGATGTACGGTAGACGGTAAGGACAGGACAGAGTCGACATTACCCAATGACCAGGTAATCAATCACGCCTGATCAGAACGGATGTTGTGAATCGTTGGTTGAACGCTACGGTATTTCAATAGCAACGTTTTTACCTCTGTGGGCCCTCTTCATCCTCATTATGGGTGATTACAAAGGATGTGTAAACCTAAACTCTAAAATGTTGATGTGACTCACACAGATGGCTAGAGAATGCGTCAGGTCGTCTCTGTGATCAATGTTTTCGGCCCCCTCTCACAGACTCCTCCCCCTTTTCTTCGATTATTCTTCCTTTTATGGACCACTCATCCTTTAATCCCTCCCTGCCTCCCATCACCTTGCCCATCTTCTCCACCTAGGACCACCGTCCTCCCATCGTTCTTGACTTTGATTTTCTCAGGAAACAATTGTCATCTTACGCCGTACTACAGTAAAGAGAGTACCCTTTATCCTTTTATTCTTTCATCTCTTCTTTCCCCTGGCTTCATCCTTTCCTCCTTCCCTCTATTCATACCCTTCATTATCGTCTCATCGCACCTTCCACCTGGTCTTTATAATAGTTTGCTTCACATATACGCCTTCTGTACATCCCTGACAGATAAAGGTTGCTTACATGATCGTCTAAATAAATGAATCGCACTGACATATCAAAAGGGCAACACTTTTTTTAAAAAGGGCCCTATTCTCCGAGTCTTACCTCGTCCACCTGTGCCTGTGTCTGCTGTAGCCGTCGGTTACTGGTGAGGTTGGGTGCTGCGGCCGAAGGCCCCCCCTCTCCCTCAGCGGCTCCCGAGGTTCCTGCGTCTGGGGTCGACCTGCGGAGAGAGAGGCATTATGTTCCTAACAACAGCAACTGTGTACCTGTTTGACATTTTTACTGCTAGTTAGGAACTAATATCATAACCTTTTTGCTACAAGGACGTAGACTTTGATTTTTATCTGATCTTGCCAAGCCATTTAGTAAGTAGGCTATACTAGCATTAGCATCTAAGTGAAGAACAACTGAAGTGGGCCTCTTCAAACACTAACTATTAATAAGCAGTTTTTGTCAGTTGTTTTTATATATCTGCTATGGTATACAATTGTCCATATCGTGTTTAAACTATAAAAGCAAATCATCATCATGTCTGAGCAAACTCTGACCAAACAACCACTCTGGTTTTGATTTGGTACAGAGCCTGTATTAGACAGGCTTGATTTCCACTGGCAAAATGGAGAGGGATTAGTGGGGGGAAAAGCCATGAAGGCTGCTCTTAACAAAGATGGATGCATCTTGTTTCAGATAAACAAGCCAGGCAGAGTGCGGTAGGCTAGTGACCGAGTAGATTTAAAAAACTATATATATATTTTTTTAAACACTACTACACTTCAATAAAAGCCCATATGAAGTTGAGCACAGTGATGAATATTGACTGAGTCATTGATGAATGAGGCATTCTACCATTGATATGGTGAGACTGACAATATATTGAGAGACATGTAAGCTTAACGTTTCATTGTAATAGGCCTGCTTTCTGTAATGTATTTAATTGTTTCGGGTAGACTATTGAAATACTAAAATAAATATACAACAGCAACTATTTTAATAGCGCTTTAGCTTAGCAGGACCTTAACCCATAATTCCATTTAGTTGACAACACCAAAACAAACACTTTCTCTAACGTCCTAAAATGATTGTTTAACACACCGTATCAGACACTATTTTAGAAATACATCGTATACATTTAGCTGGATTTAAAAACAGGATACAATTCAGTTTACTCACATGTCGATGGTAGCTGCTTTATAATAAATAATCCGCTTTCAAGGGAGAGAGGAGAGGGAGGGCTCGCACAGTGAGAGAGAGCGAGAGAGAGAGAGAGAGAGCGACTATAGCTATGTTTGTGAAAGTAGTACTATCCACAGACAAGGGAACGACTGGTTCAGTACTCCGTAGGAATCCAGACGTCTTCTGTCACTTTGGTCCAATTTATTCCAAACTTTCTACTGAAACAACTGCGATGCGCCGCCTGTGGATAATGTCGTTGAGCCTTTGACGCACGACTCGCAGTCGGCAGGCACACAGAGTGATGCAGCAGGTTCCCTTGTGTATGTGACCGTCCCAATCGATGGTTGTAAAAACACTTATATTTGAAGTCAAAACTCTAGATCCAAAGTTTTGGAGCGATATAGTCGACTATTGAAAAATATAGCCAATGGAAATGATCACTTGCTTCTGAGAAAAGGTCTGAGAAAAGTGCGCTCTCTCAGAATTTATAATTCCATCAGAAAAACTACAGTTGCTCTGACTTGATTTTGTGAACCTCTAGGGAGAGCCTACTGCTTTGTTTCGGTTATCTCAGACCAATGATGCTTGAAAGTAACTCATGTCAGCTTCTAAGAGTAAATCCACTGCAAAACAGAAATGGAACTAGCTCAACATAAAGTGAGTGAGTGTGCGTACATGGGAGTGAGTGCGCCTGTGTGCTGGTTGCTTCGAGCTTATGCATAAGCAAGAAATCCCGTTTAGGCAGCAGATCATTATGAAGTTGAGGTCATCTGTAGTGTTCACGTAGCAGAAAGCCTCTCCAGCAATGACTTCAAAGTAGAGTCATTCGTTTCTTGTTTGGCTTTTAGGAAAATCTAAATGGAAAGCGAATTATAAAATAATTAGGGAGTATGGGCCTGAGGGATGGGGGGGGGGATTCTGTCATGGAAATTAATAGAAACAAACAAACTCCAGGGACCACAGTCTCCTTCAAGACATTTTATTCTGTACACCACTTCCATTAATACATTGACAGATTGTTTCCAGAAACCTAGAGGTTGATCAGTAACACAGATACAGTGTACACACAGTCCCAGATCAAATATATTGGTCTCACAGGAGTACATGTCATAGTTTGCAACCCCTTAAATCATTCTAATCTTCCTTTACAATACTGCTGTTTGACAAATTCATATTGGAAAAAAAAATCACCTGCGTTTCAAATTATGTTGAGACTGGACATGTCATGTTTAACTCTTTGACGACATACAATCGTGTTATTTCACAGCTGTTACTAATATTCACATTTCAACAGATGGATTTATTTACATTTCGATTTTTTTTCAAAAGTTTACTTGCTGAGCTTCTGTACACAGTTGCATGAAGAGGTATGGTAGTCTATTGGTCGCTATAGTGATAGAAGTCTTCAGACTGCTTTTGCTGTGTGGCTTGCTTCTTTCTGTACATTCGTCTGTGTTTATGTTTTTTGCGGTAAAGATTAGAGAAATGACTAGGCAGACATTCATGTTTTTATCATATGAAAGATATGTTTTGAATCCCCAGAAAGGTTGAACAAGTAAACTCTGAAACAATTCCTGCAATTGTTATAGACAGACATACACTACATGGCCAAAGGTGCAGTATGTGGATATCTCTGTTTATTATTATCATCACGTGTAAGGCCTATAGATGTCTCCTTTTGTCATGCATTTCTGGACCTTTGGCTACCAGATTTGTGCCTTTTGTGCACTACTTGCAGATGCTACACTAAATTACCAAAAGTATGTGGACACCTGCTCGTCGAACATCTCATTCTGAAATCATGGCCAGTTAGATGGAGTTGGCTCGCAGTCAGTGTTAAACTTCATCCCAGAGGTGTTCGATAGGGTTGAGGTCAGGGCCTTGTGCAGGCCAGTCAAGTTGTTCAACACCGATCTCGACAAACCATTTCTGTACGGACCTCGCTTTGTGCACGGGGGAATTGTCATGCTGAAACAGGATAGGGCCTTCCCCAAACTGTTGCCACAAAGTTGGAAGCACAGAATCGTGTAGAATGTCATTGTATGCTGTAGTGTTAAGATTTCCCTTGAACTAAGGGGCCTAGCCCGAACCATGAAAATCAGCCCCAGACCATTCCTCCTCCACCAAACTTTACAGTTGGCACTATGTATTGGGGCAGGTAGCATTCTCCTGGCATCCACCAGACCCAGATTCATCCGTCGGACTGCTATATGGTGAAGCGTGATTCATCACTCCAGAGAACGCCTTTCCACTGCTCCAGAGTCTAATGGCGGCGAGCTTTACACCACTCCAGCCGGCATTGTGCATGGTGATATTAGGCTGGTCGGCCATAGAAACCCATTTCATGAAGCTCCCGACAAATAAATCTTGTGCTGAAGTTGCTTCCAGAGGCAGTTTGGAACTCGGTAGTGAGAGTTGCAACCGAGGACAGACGATTTTTTACGGCTGAGCCGGTGTTGCTCCTAGACGTTTCCACTTCACAATACAGTTGACCTGGGCAGCTCTAGCAGGGCAGAAATGTGACGAACTGACTTGTTGGAAAGGTGGCATCCTATGACGGAGCCACGTTGAAAGTCACTGAGCTCTTCAGTACGGGCCATTCTACTGCCAATGTTTGTTTATGGAGATTGAATTGCTGTGTGCTCGATTTTATACACCTGTCAGCAACATGTGTGGCTGAAATAGCCGAATCTACTAATTTGAAGGGGTGTCCACATACTTTTGTATATATAGTGTATAGATGGTCTAGCCTACTGCTAAGGCATTCCCAAGAGTCAATGTGAATGTTTAAGATACACAGACAAATATTCATACTGCCAGAAGTAGTATATAACCCATCAATTAGACCCATCAATTATAACCCATGAATTAGATTCTGCGCAAAGCAGTGTATCTCAGAAACTCACAATGTGTCATTTTAAACCCTGCACAAAATAATATCCACAGAGGTAACCTACATACATGCACACCAACAGGTATACTAGCTGTTTGTGTATCCATGAGAACACCCAAAGACACTCTCAATACAATGGGACACCTTTTCAGCCATACTGTCTGAAATCTCTTTCTGAAATCTCTTACATGGCTTCGTCTTCACAGCGTACACTGTACATGTTATTTACATTCAGTAGGCTAACAGCTAGTGAAGATGTTATATTTGAGCATTTGTACACAGCGTCACAATTACTGTTCAACACAGATCATTTTGTGCAACTTTAGATGTGGAGATTTACAAAACTGTACAATGTAGGGGGATTTTTTTTTTTTTACAAGACGCGTTCAGACATCAATAAACAAAGGAGTGGCCCGATTGAATCGTGTGGTTGAAATGTAAAGGTCATTTTCAATTGAGCCGACACGAGTAGCGTTTACCGGGAATGTGCGGTCTCCGCGAACACAGAAATCTTTGAATGTCAATCGTGCGATTAAAGGCCGATCTTCTGCGCTGATTGAATCGAGCCCTTAGATCGGATTGTTGTTTACGTTTTCCTCCAACTGTAAACATTGAGCATGTTCAAGTGCAATGAAATGTTGCTACAACCACAGCACCACAGATCTCACAAAGCAAATGGTTAAACACACTCGGTGGTCTACCCATGCTCAGATAAATGAAGGTTGCGCGCTACGTAAAACTTGTCACCGTTCCCGAGTGACCTTGAACGAGCTCCTAAAGCAGTTATTCGCCTGCTAGCAGTATGTTTTATCGACCTGAATAGGATTAATATCACACCAACAGGTATACTAGCTTGCACCCTTTGTCCGAGGCCTTTAAACTCATACCTCTTAGGCTCTCCATTTTAAAAAAGCGCACCAAACGGCAGTCTGATTCACCGTTGGTTAATCAGAGAGCTTGTTTCCCCCCATTGCAGGTGAAGATGAATTCACTGCTGACTGGGTATGTTTTCACTTGCATTGAGTGAGTGCTTTTATAGGACGCCTTTATGTGGGTTGTCATATCAACACTATCCACATGCAGTATGCTCCTATGTTTGGTTCTAGTTTGGGATTACAGCAATGTGCATGACTGTACAAAGCTAATGGTCCCAATGGTTTTCTTTTAACTCTAAACTTGAGAATAATTATATCGATGGCTTTTGTGAATTGTCTTTGCAAAACGACACAATATTATGCTGGCCATTTCACCTAAAAAAAAACATATCAACTGTCATACTTTCATTGTTGCAATTGTAATAGAAAACAAATAGCAATAAAAATAAGTGATTTATTAATTAAAAATAAAAGCTATCTGAATTTCAATGAGGAATGAAAAAGGGCTGAAATAAATAAAGTGCATGAATATGTAACCAAGCAAAGTAAATAACAAAGTTGTGAACCTCTCTGTTAATAACATGTTGTGTCCATACAAATGTTGTGAACCTCTCTGTTAATAACATGTTGTGTCCATACAAATGTTGTGAACCTCTCTGTTAATAACATGTTGTGTCCATACAAATGTTGTGAACCTCTCTGTTAATAACATGTTGTGTCCATACAAATGTTGTGAACCTCTCTGTTAATAACATGTTGTGTCCATACAAATGTTGTGAACCTCTCTGTTAATAACATGTTGTGTCCATACAAATGTTGTGAACCTCTCTGTTAATAACATGTTGTGTCCATACAAATGTTGTGAACCTCTCTGTTAATAACATGTTGTGTCCATACAAATGTTGTGAACCTCCTGTTAATAACATGTTGTGTCCATACAAATGTTGTGAACCTCTCGGATAATAACATGTGTACATATGAATGTTGTGAGATTGATTAAAAAGGCTTTACATCCTTGAATCTTTCTATATGCTTCTCAGAAATTGTATCCATTCTTTCAAAATGGGGAAAATGGAATGAGAAGGATATTAACTGTAAAGAAAATAGATTTTCGTCGATGGCTATCAACAGCTAGGCCCTTTCCCTTTAGCAAACTGCAAATGTTCATTTTGTTCAGATGTGACAGACTGCTAGATAATGACTTATCCTGTGACAATTTTTCGCCAATGGTGCATTTTTTTGTTGTTGTTTGCCTTCAAAAATTCTGCTGATGTTTCAAATCTGTAACTGCAATGTAACATAAGGCCTTTATTCCACAAAAACCGTGTGCAAATTGTTTTCGGTTGAATCTTGATACATATAGCAAGATCAATGGGCAAACTTAACAAAAAGGTATATATTTTGATCGTTCATATCATAGAAATATCACAATGTTAAGAAATCCAATTGATTTCATTTTCTAAATGCCATTTAGTCCTATCAGATTAGGTGTTGTAATAACCTGAACCACAAGAGGGCAGTGGTGATTTATGGCCCTGGAAAGAGTCTGCTGGCTTTACATCATTTATGGCAAAAAAAAATGTAAACAACAGCACTATCCAGACTATGGTACATCTACAGGGCATCATCAGTAAGGATTAAGACTTCCTCCATGGTAAGTGAGGGACCGTACCACTATTAACCTTGGTGTCACAGTAGGGTTCATCACTTTCAGAGTCTGCGGGTGGGGACACCTTACTCCTCTCCTTCTCTCCGTCATCAGAGTCCTCCATGGCCGCAGTAACGAGAGGTGGAGACTTCCTGAAAGGGAGACGGCGAGGCAGAGTCAATACAACTGCCAATGACCTTGAGACAAGACGACCCGAACAGTCCGTGCTCATAGCCTGGTCCCAAAGCTGTTTGTGCCGTCTTGCCAGCCCCTATGGTCATTGCCGTTATAATGACCATAGGAGATGGCAAGACGACACAAACAGATCTGGGACCAGGCTACCATACTCACAGACAGGTCAATGTAATGACATATGGATTCTATCACTATCAGTACAGTTTTGGAGAATTAAAGAGTTAACCTGTACTGTAACATATGTGTAATAGATGCATCCCCAGCACATATTTCACAAAATTAAGAATTGTATTTCATTACTTGGGTTATTGTTAGATGATTACGATTGAACCAGGTGCTTGGCATCACCCTGCGAGAGGATTCAGTTACAGCATAGATCTCATTCCTCTTGTTATCTTCCACCTCTTTCTGGTGTCTAATACCAGCCGTATCTCTAGGTATCTCTAGGGTAACTCTTTGACTGTTTGGATATCTCATACAGGTATCTCATACTGATATCTCATACAGTTATCTCATACTGATATCTCATACCTAGGGTATCTTTTTGAGCGTTTAGAGTGTTCAGCACCATGCGGAGGTGTCTGATACCTGTCTCCACTCTGGGTGATGAGTCTCCTGCACGTCTCCATCTGCACGTCCAGGCCTCGCTTCATGGAACACATCTCCATGTACTCGTGCAGGTGTCGGTTCATGTCACTCTTAGCCGTGGCCAGCTCCAACTGCGGGGAACCAACGTAAGACATTCGCTCCGGTTTAAATTGTCACCAGAACATTTTTTTTTTTGAGTAATGAGGGCCAGGATCTTTGCAAGTGCAAAACCAAAGGCCGCAGTCATTTGCATAAATCTTTTTTTTTTTTTTTTTCTCTGTGTTTGCTTTTTGGTTGATTGTATTTGTACTTAGCAATGAATTTAGCAATTTAGCGAATAAGAGGACGACTTCTGGAAAGGAGCTCAATTAAAAAAATAAAGAGACTATACTATCTTCAATTTGTTACTTCAATTTAACTTATCATCTGCACAGGAACTCATTTCAACAGTGACTCATGGAAGCATATGGAATGGCCGTCTTGTTTATTTCCATAATATAATAATCCCAGAGAAACGTCTATGTATTTATGGCTCTGTTTACAGCAGTGCTTCATCGCTCTCTGCAGGCTTTATAAATAGCCTTCTCATGCCGCAAAGTCCTCATATTGTACAAATAGCAGCGGGAAAACTGGTACTTAGAGAAGGGCTTTGTTTGTGTGTGTGTGTGTGTGTGTGTGTGTGTGTGTGTCTCTCACCTCGATCTGGTCGATGGTCTCCTGATACTCCTTCTCTCTGGTCTGGAAGAGGGACTCTGTGTCCTGTATTACCTTCTCTATGGACTCCTCCTGCTGCTGTTGTTGTTTTTGTGTGTGTGTGTGTGTGTGTGTGTGTGTGAGAAAGAGAGCGAGAACATTGTTTTGTGCTAATTTGCCTAATATGAATGAGATGAAAAGAACTTCAATCAGTATATGGAAATCTAAAACACTTCTCATCCATTGCCCTGCCTCTTTTTTCTGATATTGTCTACAGATTTTTTTTAAATTGTCACTATTATTTAAATTGTCCACTCATGACTAACCAGATTGTTATTGGGAATGAGAATGACTAACAGTACTGGGGTAAATCAAGATAATTGTGTGTGTGTGTGTGTGTATGCTACCAGCTTATCTACATTACACTGTGATCCAGGGATCAGGACATGCCAATGTCACAGTCGTACATGCAATGTGTTAAGTAGGACACAGACACACAGATACGGCAGCCCAACCATAAGAATGATTGACAAGCAGGAAGTACAGTGGCTTTGGTTAAAGCATGCCCATTAACACAGTTCTGGGATCAGCTTAGCCTAGCCAGCTCCTAACATGAACCATTACATTGGTAAATACATAACTGATCTAAGATCAGCCAGTGTCTAGCGGCAAGTATAGTAGCTTACCTCCCCCTGTGTCTCCACTGCCCCCAGAGTGTATCCTGGGAAATCCTCCCACAACAGCAGAGTCTCCTCAGTCTCCTCCCAGGCCAGGCTGTCACAGTCGTCCTCAAACTCACACTCCCTCCTGCAAGACCAACAACAGTATGGCTTACCAGTTGTACATCTATTTATAGTTCACTGGCCGACTCTGATCCACTCACATCTTACAAGCGACAGACTCTAGTCCTGGAGATCAGCAGTGTGTAGGATTTTTATCCAGCTCAAACTCTTAACAGTCCGGATTCAAATAACCACGGTCTGAAATTTAGACCACAAGCTTTTGAATCAAGTGTGTTTAGTGCAGAGTGGCTCTCCAGGTGTGACATTGGAGACTTCAGCAAGACCTCGATTGCTGACCATAACCTACATAGTTAAAGAGCAGCCAGAGAACTCACAACTGGTTCAGCATCCTCTGCATTTCCTCGTTGATCTGATTGGCTGACGTGCTACACGACTCCTCATCCTTGCCCGCCTCGCTCTCAGAGATGCTGGTTGGTTCGTCCCCGTCGCCGCCTTTAACCGATTGGGCCGCCTGTTTCCGGGGCCGGCGGGTCAGAGTGGAAGGAGGTGTGGCCATCTGCTAGATAAAGGTGTAACAACTGTGTAATAGCAGTACAATAAAGGTGTAATGAACATGGTTATTAAGGTGTAATAACACAGGTGTGAGTTGACCTAGAAGATATGAGTGGACTTGCCTCCAAAGATTCGGTCACGCAGTCATTATACTAATTAGCTAGAATTAGCTTACCCTGGAAAAATCCTACACGTAACCATTACGGTGGTAAATGCTAAGTTGTACTTAAATCCGTGTCTAGGGGCTACTTAACAGATAGTATAGTTAGTAGTATAGCGGCCTATGAGCGGTCCTGACCTGGAAGATCTGGATCATGTCTTCACAGTTCCTCTGCTGGGCCACATCACACAGGCGAGCTGTGATGTCAATGCGTCTACAGATGTCCATGTCCACCTTCATGGCTTTCTCCTGGATCTTACTGTCCAGATCCGACAGGTTCTGATAAAGAGAGCGGAGAGCGAGTGACACTGGCAAAAGGAAATATGTGTTCCCAAATCTTCTTTGTATTTTTCAAAGACATTGCCGAAGAAAACTGTACCAATACCATAAAAGTATTTTGCTCAAGATTTTGTAACTCAAAAGCGGGTGGGACTACTTTTGAAGTATACAAATCTCAACAACTTTTGGGGTGAGCTATTCCAACAGTGCTACGAGGGACTCACGTTGCTCATAAGGCCTTTGAAGAGGACCAGCTCAGCTTTCAGCTGTTTCACCCTGAGGGCCAGCTCATCCTGACACACCTCACTCTCCTGGAGGTCCTGCACACACACACACACACACACACACACACACACACACACACACACACACACACACACACACACACACACACACACACACACAGAGCCTAATTTGCATAGCACTTATGACATAACATATATGATTATGAGTATAAGTACACCAAATCAACAAAATGGGTGGTATATTGTATAGTTCATTTGTAGTTCTTTCTAGCTAAAGTTACAAAATACACTCTACTGCTGCTTTCCAATCAACCCAGCTGATCTGAGGTGGAATCATAATGTTAGTGTGAAATATTAAAGGGATCGTGTGCAGTTCAAACAATAACAAAGCAGCCACCCGCCACATGTTTAGGTAAACAGCTTAGGGATGGGGCTGGAGAAATGTAACCAATATCAAATTCATAAACAGTGCTATGGACACAAGGACTGACCATCCATGAGCTCAAAATGATAGTTTGACCATGTTTTAAAGCTATACAGGGGTTGTTTACAATTACATTGTTTACAAACAATGGCGTTAAACACGCTTATGCACTGAACAAAAATATAAGACGCATCATGCAACAATTTCTAATATTTTGTTGAGTTACAGTTCACATAAGAAAATCTGTCAATTGAAATAAATTCATTAGGTCCTAATCTAATCTGGTTGGGCCTGGGAGGACATAGGCCCACCCACTTGGGAGCCAGCCCAGCCAATCAGAATATGTTTTTCCCCAAAAAGGGCTTTATGACAGACAGAAATACTCCTCAACACCTCCATCGCCCTCCCCTCTCTGATGATTCCGCAGGTGAAGAAGCCAGATGTGGAGGTCCTGGTCTGGTGGCTTATGGTAGAGAAATGAACATTAAATTCTCTGGCAACATATCTGCAGTCAGCATGCCAATTGCACGCTCCCTCAAAACTTGAGACATCGGTGGCATTGTGTTGTGTGACTAAACTGCACATTTTAGAGTGGGCTTTTATTGTCCTCAGCAATAAGGTGCACCTGTGTAATGATCATGCTATTTAATCAACGTATTGATATGCCACACCTGTCAGGTGGATGGATTATCTTGATAAAGGATCAAATTCTTACTAACAAATTTGTGCCCAACATTTGAGAGAAATAAGCTTTTTGTGCATATGGAACATTTCTGGGATCTTTTATTTCAGCTCATGAAACCTGGGACCAACAGTTCACATGTTGCTTTCTATTTTTATTCAGTGTATTTTGGGTTCTGAGGGGGTTAAACAGTTGGACTAAGCTCATGAGGTATTTATAGGTTTTATTATTCAAGAATCAATGGCTTTATATCATGAATTTTTAAAAAATGTACGCAGCAGATTGCCCTTTATCATTGACACAGCTAAGGGCTTACCTCCTCCAGCTCAGCCACTTTCTCCTGGAGGTCCACTCTGACTGTGTACTCTTCCTCCCATCTATTGAAACACACACACACACACACACACACACACACACACACACACACACACACACACACACACACACACACACACACACACACACACACACACACCCTATTGTTGAGAAAGGAGATTGATGAGGGAGTCATCACACACCATTATCACTGTCTCTTCTCTTTTAGGAACAGTATTGACGTCAGTATTCACTGTTATAACGACACTGCTTCCAGACAGCCAGTGTCA
This sequence comes from Oncorhynchus tshawytscha, assembly GCF_018296145.1. NCBI lineage: Eukaryota > Metazoa > Chordata > Actinopteri > Salmoniformes > Salmonidae > Oncorhynchus > Oncorhynchus tshawytscha. The sequence continues at coordinate 36,102,871 of NC_056441.1, forward strand.
AAGACGCAAAGATACAACTTCCACTTAGACACCCAATTTTAGCAGCTCAATCCCACAATTGCCATTAATGTCTACTAGGGTACTCCAGAACCTCAATTATTGCAACCATTTGTGACTGAGGGTAGATCACTTTGTCAAATGCCAAACATAGTCAAATAATAACACTGGTTACAAATACCAGAGAGACAGAAATCAGACAGAGAGCCCAATACCATGTACTATAAGCTACAGTGTTGTGTTCATGCGGTTCAATAAAGTTTGACGGTGTTTGAATCCATGTTGTGTGCCTGATCTCCCTTACTCAGCTGTGTTACGCAACAGATGCAGTATGCATGTAGAGCACGCGGCTGCGACACTTACAGAAGGTGAGAAGTGGTCTAACCCAGGAGGGCGCATGTGCCATATTGCACATTGCCTATACGCACTGTTATCGGTCTGCTCAAGTGGGGATGCAGTGTATACAGTAGCCTGTTTTTAATGGTATACTTGGGCAGCCTATACTGCAAGTTGTACAAGCCATTAACAGTATACACTTCATAAATTGAATGGAAAATTAAGTTCTATTCCATCTTCCCACCACCCCCTGGAAACTCATTAAAAACAAACACCAACTGTCTGATATTGCATTGTTATGAGAAAGTTGCTTTTAAATGAGATCCGAGGCAAATGATTGGAAATGTTTCCCTGTTAAGCCATTTGACCTTCTCCATAAAAGAGAATTAGAGGAGGGTGTTTCGACTGGCAAGTCATAGAGGCTTGCAAATCTGAGAGATGACGCTGCCTTGTCGCCATTAACATTCAGACAGTGGACGATAGGCTGTAGGGAAGGTTACTGGTGTCATTTAGTGATGTCCGCATCTTCTCACGGATGCTGCAGAGAGCGAGTGGCCGTACGGGATGGGTAGAGGGGGTGTGAGAGAGAGAGAGAGAGAGAGAGAGAGAGAACAGAAAAGAGAGTTTGTGTGTGTGTGAGAGAGAAATAGTGGGAGCGGGAGGTGAGTGAAAAAGAGAAAGAGATGGAGTGAGAGAGAGAACGTGAAAGCGAGAGAGAGAATAATGTGGAGAGCCTCTGGTGACACCACTAGCGGTCACAGCTTTCAGCACAGTGCTGCATTGCAGGTGCTGAGACAAAACGCAAAGGGGCGGAGGAGGGGGAGAGAGATGGGGGAAGGCCATGTAAGAGACAAAAACAAGTGTACTGCTGACTTCACTCCAGCCAATTCAGCCCTCTCTAGATAATCCTCCTATTGGATAAGAGATTGGCCAATGCTGTTCTTTTAAATGCTGTGCTCAACTATGTTTGAACTATGATCCCCTACAAGCCTATAGTGAAGCCTTGTGATGCCATATCATTTGGGGAGTACAGGGGCAATTTGAAGACAAAAGTAGAGCAGCTAAAACACTTCCAAGATTTACAGAGTAACCAGAAGCCATCTTATGGAGGATGATGACGAGGATGATGATGGATGATGATGACAAAAACAACAGAACCGATGTCTCTTCATTTCAACTCAGCTCTAAGCTACACAGTACTTTTGCAGCATGAGCATCAACTGGACAACCCCAGAGCCTGTAATAAAGCTCTGCCTTGTATTACAAAAGACGCATGCAGCTCATCTAGACCTTGCATGGTGATGTAATGTTATTTTCTTGGGTTCTGGGGGTGTAATTTGGTATGAAGAAAGCAAAAACACTCAACGGTTGAATGGGCTCAAAATAGGCTACTGTTAGTTGAGATACATTGCACTCCACATTTGTAATAGGAGAACCCACTGTAAATATCTTAACGCAATCATTTTGCTAGTTTTCTATTCCTATTCAGACCAGACGTGGGCAGAACGACACTGAGGTGTTATGGACATGAGGCTATAAAACAGGATCACTGATTAGTAGAACCGGATGTGTGACTAGAGCAGGGCTGGAACAAAAGCCTCCACACCCCTTCGCTCTCCAGGAGGAGGGTTGGCCAATCCTGGGCTAGGGGTGTTGCCCTAATAATGATGGGCTAGAGGAACAATAAGTGACATCACACATCAGTTCTACAAGTGACAATAACATCGGCTTAAGGACCCAGATCTTTAACCATGATACTCCAGACCGCTTCATCCATACCTGCATTTATACTCATCCCTCTCTCGTTTCACCTTGCCCAACACGTTGTACAGGGCCCGTATCTCAGGGGTGATGGTGTCGATTTGAACACCTACGCCGTCCGTTTGGGCACAAGGCACACCCATATCAGTTACGCGCGACTCCCTCCCCGTGCCAAACCTGCGGTCGTGGTTGTAGGACCAAACGGTGCCGGGAAGGAACCGGGGAGGTGGGTTAGTAGACATACCAGTCCCAGAACTGACATATTTCTCGTTAATGTTGGATATAGGGTTGGAAGTATCAGTAGGGGTTAATAAAGGACTGAGGCAAATATGTGGAGTGAGTTGGTTGGAATTGAGGTTGGAATTCGAGTCAGTCAGAGTCGAGTTCCTAAATACTGATTTGCTGTTGGACTCAAAGGAGGGAGTTGTAGGCCTGTTGAGTGATGGAGAGAGAAGACCCCCAGGCAGGTATGCAGAGTTATTGACGTTCTGGAGTGGGATATGTCCGGGCCTAACTGCGATGGGCCCTACGAAACCAGTCTGGACTCCCATTTCCTTAGTCAATGGCTTTTTCCCGTGTCCTTCTGAATTGTCCTCATTGTTTTCCAAAGCCTGTTGAAGCTGCTTCTCCAAAGCTTTATTCCGACGCTCCAGTTCATGAACTTTAGCCAAAAAGCAACGGAAGCGCAAATTCAAGGTCTTGAGAACACTGATGTTGGAACCCAAGTCGTTACGCAGGGCCATCGCTGCGGGGGGCGGCGGTGCACGGTGCATGTTGTTCTGGTGCAAATAAGCGAGTCCTGAAGGTGGCAGCGAATTTATGTCCAGGCCAGATATGCCATCTTGTCCAAACCCGTTGTGCTCGCCCAAGATGAAGCCTGAGTCAGCTGCACCGTATGATTCTAGGCCTGTCATGGAATAATCAGAATGGCTCCCCATCTGGTTGTGCTGCTGTTGCTGAACCAGGAACGCGTTCTCCCCCAATAATGGATTCATGCTTGAGTATGAAAATCTGAAATGCTCAAAATCAGGCATCAAAACAGACTTCTCAATTTAGCTTGAAAGCTAACTGCTGATGCAAATAATAGCCAACTTGCTCTAAAACTATCCCTAAATAGCCTTAACCTATGACGATTTAGCTTATGCGTTCCACCAAGACATAATAAGAAAACCGGAAAACAAATCAAATAATTTATTGGCTATAGGTAAATAGGTGTTATTAAACAAGTAGCCTATTCCAGGTCTTAAAATTAGACGCGCCAGTGATGGAAAGAGCCGCAGCAATCAAGCGGTGAAGGCTACGTAAGCTACCTGGCTGGCCGCAGTGCAACTACTAACTTTGGCGTAGGAGATAAGTCTCTTATGTGCTCCGACGTCCTCAAGTGACGCTGAGTGTGCCGTAAAACTCCTAAATTCTGAGCCATATTCGATTGAAATAAAGAATTGAAACAAAATAATTGAAACAAATAATAATGCTATTGATGTTAAACACACATTATGATATCAATTAAAAGTGTCGGGAAATTCACTCAAGCCAAGCAGTAGCCTATCCAAAGTGAGGATGTCTATTGCGCGTTTACTCGTGTCATGGCGGTAGTTAAAAACCGCAGTACCCTGTTTATTTCTGCCTGGCCCTCCTCTTGACTGCATGTTTACATCAGCAAAGATCGTGTGTAAAGTTCTCTGCTCATATTGTCTAAAAGCTATGGGCTACTACTGGTTTATTGGAATTTTTGGGCCGTGTTTTGTGCAAAAGTAAGCCTCCACTTAGTTGAAATATATGCTACACATGTACATATACCCCCCAGTTATTCACTGGTAATATAACAATTGCTCACTCACTGAAAATCTAGATATACCCTTGAAACATGCTCAGATACCATTAGTTTGAAAAATAAAATAATCCCCTCACAGTTTTGATCCTTTAAAAACACATTCACAAAATGCATTTTTTTTTTGTCAAATCCCTTTCATTTTAAAATTACACAGAATTACATGGAATTATAATGAACATGAACATATGCAGTAGTTGTCAAAAGTTTGGACACATTCATTCAAGGGGTTTCCCTTATTTTTTACATCGTAGAATAATAGTGAAGACATCAAAACGATGATAAAACACATATGGAATCGTGTAGTAAACAAAAAAAGTGTTAAACAAATCAAAATATATGTTATATTTAAGATTCTTCAAAGTAGACACCTTTTACCATGATGGCAGCTTTGCGCACTCTTGGCATTCTCTCAACCAGCTTCATGAGGTAGTCACCTGGAATGCATTTCAATGAACAGGTGTGCCTTGTTAAAAGTTCATTTGTGGAATTTCTTTCCTTCTTAATGCATTTGAGCCAATCAGTTGTGTTTTGACAAGGTAGGGGTGCTACACAGAAGATTTGGTAAAAGACCAAATCCATATTATGGCAAAAACAGCTCAAATAATAAGAGAAATTACAGTCCATCATTACTTTAAGACATGAAGGTCAGTCAATCAAGAACCTTGAACGTTTCTTCAAGTGCAGTTGCAAAAACCATCAAGCGCTATGATGAAACTGGCTCTCATGCTGACCGCCATGGGAATGGAAGACCCAGAGTTACCACTGCTGCAGAAGATAAATTCATTAGATTGCAGCCCAAATAAATGCTTCAGACTTCAAGTAACAGACACATCTCAACATCAACTGTTCAGAGGAGACTGCGTGAATCAGGCCTTTATGGTTGAATTGCTGCAAAGAAACCACTACTAAAGGACACCAATAAGAAGAAAAGACTTGATTGGGCCAAGAAACACGAGCAATGGACATTACACCAATCTGTCCTTCGGTCTGATGACTCCAAATTTGAGATTTTTGGTTCCAACAGCCTTGTCTTTGTGAGACACAGAGTAGGTGAACGGATGATCTCCGCATGTGTGGTTCCTACTGTGAACCATGGAGGTGGTGTTGGGGTTCTTTATTGGTGACACTGTCAGTGATTTATTTAGAATTCAAGGCACACTTAACCAGCATGGCTACCACAGGATTCTGGAGCAATGCGCCATCCCATCTGGTTTGCGCTTAGTGGGACTATAATTTGTTTTTCAACAGGACAATATCCCAAAACACACCTCCAGGGTGTGGAAGGGCTATTTGACCAAGGAGGAGAGTGGTGGAGTGCTGCATCAGATGACCTGGCCTCTACAATCACCCAACCTCAACCCACTTGAGATGGTTTGGGATGAGTTGGACTGCAGAGTGAAGGAAAAGCAGCCAAGAAGTGCTCAGCATATGTGGGATCTCCTTCAAGACTGTTGGAAAAGCATTCCTCATGAAGCTGGTTGAGAGAATGCCAAGAGTGTGCAAAGCTGTCATCAAGGCTAAGGATGGCTACTTTGAAGAATCTCAAATATAAAATAGATTTAGATCTGTTTAACACTTTTTGGGTTACTACATGATTCCATATGTGTGATTTCATGTTTTTGATGTCTTCACTATTATTCTAGTGTATAAAACAGTAAAAATAAAGAAAAACCCTTGAAGGAGCAGCTGTGTCCAAACATTTGACTGGTACTGTGTGTATGTATGTACATGTATGTATTACAATGAAGCAAGCATGGCTTTGAATAGATGTTTTCTTTTGACTGGCTATACACCACCTTAAAACAACATGCAGGTACATACAGCACAGAGGTCTATTAGGTCATCCTTTTCAAAGGCTGATAGGAAGATGTAGAATGAATTAGACTGAAATAAAACTGGAATGGAAATAACCAACACGTCACTTTTCAGATGAGCCATTATCCCTAATAATGGTTGTAATTTCAATGCACAGTTCTCCAACAAGTGTAACGTAAGTGAATTACATGTATTGGTATTGGAAAGAGTTCAGAGGTTAGGGGAATTCCCAAAAGACCCCAGAAAAATGAGAATTCCCTGGGGATAATCTAAGAGTTCTTGGAGTAGAAAGACCTCCAAAGTCAGGGACGTTGTTGCTGATCCTCAAGCGCTGATGCTCCATTACGCGATTTCCTCTCGTTTGGTCGAGGACGGCTGAAATATGGGAAAATAACATTTATTTTATTTGACACATACATAAAAGTTGTGCATATATCCAAGGTTAAGTGTTGAATGTTGTACTTGCAGTCACTTGGATGAGTGGAGAGAAGAGCATGACTTGCTGACAGGCCACGCCCTCTTATTGTGGACAGATCGCTGTTGGTCATGAACTCCTGCCGCATCTTGTGTAGATCCCACCCCAGCATCTTTTCTAATGTCAATCTCTGGCCTGTCATCCACTGAAATGTCAGAAGGAAGGAAATATTCACTAAGATCATCTTCCAATAGCATTTTGAACGTGTACTGTGTGTGTACAGTATGTCCCCCACAGGAATCGACCTAGGCATTAAAATCAGACTTATGCATCCAAGTGTAACAGGAAGAGATATTCACAGTTGGAAATGGAGGATGTTGCACTATTCTCAATGGTGGTTGTCACTGTCCTAGTAGAATGGTGTATACTGACTTGTAATTGAGGAAAATGGTGTTCTCTCAAAGGTGGTGGTGGTCTTTGTTCTAGTAAACCATACTTGAAGTTATGGATGTTGGTATCTTGTCAGTGGTTGTTTTGTTACATTGGTCCTGTCCTGAACAAGTGAAGGGGCAGAAACAATCAACATAAAAGGGATGGTTTTCTACAGAAAGCCATGTGAAGCAAGCAATGCATGCATGCCTGCCTGCCATGCTTCTATATATTTTTTTTTCAAAATTGTTGAGAAATACTTAAATCCAAATTATATTGCCACAATATCACTACGTTTTTGGAAGATAAATGTTTGTCTACCTGTTCGAACACAAAATCAATTAGGATTGCAGTAAAAACCTGGAAAACTACCCCTTTAAGTGGGTGCACTCATTTTCCACAGTGACAATGTCAATTTGACCGACCTGTGTTAGGGGAGTGGACATAGGCAGTAAGACCTTGAATGGAGGAAAGTGCTTCTTCCTCCTCAACATGCAGGGCTGTGGGTACAGGAGCCATGACTTTTTCTTTGCTTTGACTTGTGGATGTGGCATTGGTAGGAGCAGCTGTGGTCGGGCTGGAAGAGGTTTTCCCAACATTATCTTCCTCCTCTATGAGACACAGAGAAAGAGCGCAAGATGGGGCATGTAAAACCCATTTAGCCTTCAAATTTAAAGGCTAAATCTAACACAATCTAACTTTGGCAATAAGACGAAGACAAACCCATTCATGTAATATTTACGATTTCCCCATCTGATAAATATGAGATTGCGAGGCCCATTCGAACACGCCATCGGACAGACAACTGATCTCGTGCTTATCCCCAAAACGCAACACCTTGGATTCAGATGAGAAAAATAAAGTGTTTATTTTTCAGGAAAACTTCTAATCTTTTACATTGGTGATGATTTGAAGCAAGAGTATTTTTCATAAGTTACATGTTTATTTTGAAAACTGCAAATGAGATATTATAGCATGTATTATTGCTTTGGAATTGCCACAAATTTGCATATTCTCAAAACATTTTTCCTAGTGCCTCTGAGATGGTAAATAAATACATTTCAGCTCTTGCTATCCCTGTCATCCTGATCACTGACCATATTTGTAAACTTCATCACAGAAGTAAGGATGTAACGTAACATTTGGCAAAAGTTGAGGTCTGAATACTTTCCGAATGCACCGAAATACTTAATCGTTAAGTGAATAGTAATAAGATTGGACAGAAAACTATTTTCTTCGGAAGTGCGCACCCGTTTTCCCTGTCGTGGTAAAAAAATATATATATTTTTAAATGTACACTTAGTGGCAGTTATGAATAACCCATAGAAAGTTCAATACTTACATTAACAATAGTCTCTTTGCCTGTTCTCGTTCCTTGCCACGTGTTTAAAGAGCAATGATCTGTGTGTGATTTGAATGCACTGAGCTATTGACTTGATCTGCCAATCATCACTGACTATAGCTCCTGCCATCATGTAAGCTGTTTCTCTAAGGAACCAAAAACAATATGGAGTCAAGCATTTTTCTTTAGAATACAATGCACTACTTTTTGCTTCCATCTGGAAAATGGTTTCAGTTAAAAAGGTACACCCACTTCTGAAGAACTCTCAATCACTCCTCAGAAACGGTATACTTTCACTTTCCACTAGGTGTTGATAGGCAAGATAAGTCCGTCTACACTTCTCTTGTCAACATCATTTTAAAACTCAGACTTGAGTAAATGGGAACATTTTAGCATGCCATTCATGGTCCAAATGCTTAGTTTTACAGCCTCTGTTGAGCTGTAATGAAACGTACCCTGAATAACAAGTTTGATTCACAGAAATGAAATGTAAACAGATCTAAATTCATGCGTGGATTTGAACAATCCATGCATTTACAAGATGTGCGCCTGAGGACTGAGACGATAAAAAAAAAATGTTCAGAAACAAATTACTTTTATTGTGAACTAAGGTGGACAGGAATATTCTGCAGGCAAAAATAAGACTCAGTCTTCTGAACAGAACAGAGGTGTGACATATTACAAAACATTGCTATAGACTTTACTGGTTTCTTCTCTGGCGGAGGACTGTTTGGATGTCCGTTCAGGAGAAGGAAGAGGCCATGGGGGAGGGGGGTTGGAGGTGTGTTGTGGAAACATTACTCTTTGAGTGCCATGTGCAGACACAAGTCAATGACGCGGTTGCTATAGCCATACTCATTGTCGTACCTATGGGAGAGGGAGCAAGAGGAAGGAGTCTTTATAATGTATGTAAATACACAAAATTATAATATTGATTGTGTGTGTGTTGGGGGGGTGTAGGTCTAGATAGATAAATACCATGAGACCAGCTTGACAAAGTGGTCGTTGAGTGCAATGCCTGCCCCAGCGTCGAAGATTGAGGAACGTGTGTCGCCGTTGAAGTCTGTGGACACCACCTGAAGGGGGAGAGCAACAGGCTTTAGGCTCATTATGTGAAAAACTGAAGTGAACCACCAATTAACAATCACTCTACTGCTCCCTAGTGTTTGAACTCAGGTATTGTATCATATGACCTTGAGGCTCAGTGCATGAGTGTAAGGAAAGCTTGGGCCCTGTTGATGTACTCTTAAAATGCATCCTTCCTTATTTCCTTCTTTGTGGTCATCACTGACATGAGAGCAACACAGAACCTTACTCACAGCTATCAAATCATGCTAGATCAGATTTCTGGAAGTATGGAAGGAATGATGCATTTTATAGTATTCAAGCAGGGTCTTGGAATGGGAAAATATTTACTTGGTCCTCCGTGTATCCCAGAATTCCCTTCATGGGTCCTTTGGAGGCCTCCTTGATGACTCTCTTGATCTCTTCATAAGGGGCCTGAGGCAGACAGGAGAAAACATTAAAATGTAGAACAATGTAACCAAATGGAGACAAATGCCTGTTGCATGTTATGTTGAAGGTAAGGAAATGTGCAAAAACAAGGGTAGCTTGTCGGTGGGTTGGAAGCATGGGCAAGAGGAATTAGGTATTCAGAGTCGCTTTACTTGTGTATAACATTCATTTCAATAAAACACATCAATCAGCAGAAAGAGGTGAATGGGAGACTTACAGCCTTCTCAAGACGGACAGTCAGGTCAACCACGGACACATTGGGAGTGGGGACACGGAAGGCCATGCCGGTCAGCTTGCTGTGGGTCATGAAGTTCAGTTAAATCTACATTCTGGGATTGAATTTTAAAAAATAATGACAGCCCTGGTTTTGATATACAGCCAAGGGATGGGGCTAGGGAAATGTAAAAGCTTTGCAATATTCAGATGCCACCCTGGGTGAAAAGCACGATACAAATCCCATCCATTATCACCATGGTCGTAAAACCTCCATTACGAAACCAGTGGCCCCGGATTGGTTCATACCCATTCAGCTCGGGGATAACCTTGCTCACGGCCTTGGCGGCGCCGGTGGAGGCGGGGATAATGTTCTGGCTGGCACCACGTCCATCTCTCCACAGCTTACCGGAGGGCCCGTCAACGGTCTTCTGTGTGGCTGTGACGGCGTGAACTGTGCTCTGTGGGAAGAAACAAGTGATATGGATGTTAGTCTATGCGAGGTGTTGTTCATTAGGCACCAAACAGGAAGTTACTATCTGAACTAATAAGAAAACCTCATTTTAAAATATATGTTCCATTGCGTACCCTAAGGAACACAACCCAGGGCTTGTGCAGAGCAGCAACATGAATGTTGTAAGCATTAGCATGTATATTGACGTCTCCACCAGTGTTGACTCACTTTTTACCGCCACAGTCCCTGTGGTAATTGTGCTGTTTGAATCCATTCTTACCATGAGACCCTCAACGATGCCGAAGTTGTCGTTGATAACCTTGGCGATGGGAGCCAGGCAGTTAGTTGTGCAGGAGGCGTTGCTGTGAGGACATGACATCATTATCAATAATAAATCAACATGCGCCCACTCGGAAAAGACGCTACGCCACTTCACACTCAACGTCCACTGTTACGCCGACTACAAGATCAGCATATTCAAGCCACTCCTCCACCCGCCTTTGAACCACATTAAATCCTGCCTCTCTGAAACAAACCTGGACGCAACACAACTTTGCCTTTCCGCTGGTGTATTCTTCCAGTCCAAACTCCAGAGTTGTGGCGACAGGGTCTTTTCTACAGCTACACTCAGGGTCTAGAACTTCTCTCCACCGGTCCTCCTAGTCCTGTCTAAACCTTCCCATAACTCCACCTCAGTTCTTTCAAAATGTCTTGTTTGTTTCGTCTTGCTGTTTCCTTTATTGCCTTTTAGAAAAGCGGCACATCAGAACCAGTAATAATATGACAGCGCCACAAACGTTGTCATTTAACATTGTGCCACACAGCCATAAAGTAATAATTTAAAGAGCTGCAACCTGTATAAAAACCAATAGTTTTCCATGTTATCCAGTCTGATTTGTTGTTCTCTTACCTCAAGAGACATGCGGCTGCCATAGAATTTCAATACAAGGTCTAAATCCCTGTGACTTAAACGCGTGGAATGAGAGGACACACAATTTGACAAAATGGTGGAAAAACAGTTCTGTTCCAAAAATCTGTCAAACACCCTCTCTAGCGATATTGTCCCGATGTTTTCAGGCCACGTTTCGTACTCGCATTCTCAGTAAGACAGAGGGAGGGTTTATGACCTGCTGGAACAGAGTGAGTGTGTGTTTCAGTGATTGTTTGTACAAGTAACATATCACCATGTGGCAGGACTGTTTGTACAAGTAACATATCACCATGTGGCAGGACTGTTTGTACAAGTAACATATCACCATGTGGCAGGACTGTTTGTACAAGTAACATATCACCATGTGGCAGGACTGTTTGTACAAGTAACATATCACCATGTGGCAGGACTGTTTGTACAAGTAACATATCACTATGTGGCAGGACTGTTTGTACAAGTAACATATCACTATGTGGCAGGACTGTTTGTACGTGCCACACGGCTCCTTTAAAATAATGGTATGGTTGAGGGGAGTGGCTTACCTGACAACCTTCAGGGAGTTATCGTAATGATGGTGGTTGACTCCCATCACGAACATGGGGGCATCGGCGCTGGGGGCGGAGATGATGACCCTCTTGGCACCTCCCTGCAGGTGAGCCTATGGTGGGTGGGGTGAGAGGGCAAAGGGTACGTTTGTGTAACAAATACACAGCATCAAGGCTGCCTTGCTTGGCTCAGTCACATACAGCCGATGATATGCAAACAAAATTGGTAGTCTGGAGGCGATTAAAACAATTTACAACATGAAAATATATACAGCATTGTGCTTATTCACTGCTCACCCACAATATTATAGCCATGAAGTATTAAACCATTTTCTCCTCACAGAATTCAAGTATAGACCGTTGTCAATGTGACCTACTTCCTACTGCTAGTGAAGAGCGGTACTTACAGAGGCCTTGTCGATGGTGGTGAACACACCAGTAGACTCAACAACGTAGTCAGCGCCAGCGTCACCCCACTTGATCTGGGAAGGGTCCCTCCTGAAGATGGCAAAGAGATGGAAGTTAGGATTATACCACAAAAATCAGGGTTAGAATTACAGGGGTCCTATATACTCCCATAGCAATGAAGGGATGGGTTCACCTGTATAAGGAGTTGGTCCCCCTTTACTGCTATAACAGCCTCCACTCTTCTGGGAAGGCTTTCCACTAGATGTTGGAACATTACTGCGGAGACTTGCTTCCATTCAGCCAAAAAAAGCATTAGCGAGGTCAGGCACTGATGTAGTGCGATTAGGCCTGGCTCGTCGTTGGCATTCCAATTCATCCCAAAGGTGTTCGATGGGGTTGAGGTCAGGACTCTGTGCAGGCCAGTCAAGTTCTTCCACACCAATCTCGACAAGCATTTCCGTATGGGCCCCGCTTTGTGCACGGAGGCATTGTCATGCTGAAACAGGAACTTCCCCAAACTGTTGCCTCAAAGTTGGAAGCACAGAATTGTCTAGAACGTCATTGTGTGCTGTAGCGTTAAGATTTCCCTTTACTGGAACTAAGGGGCCTAGCCCGAACCATGAAAAACAGCCCCAGACCATTATTCTTCCTCCACACTCTACAGTTGGCACTATGCATTTGGGCAAGTAGCATTCTCCTGGCAACAGCCAAACCCAGATTCGTCTGTCGGAATGCCAGATGTAGAAGTGTGATTCATTACTCCAGAGAACGCGTTTCCACTGCTCCAGATTTCAATGTCGGCGAGCTTTACACCACTCCGGCTGACGCTTGGCATTGCGCATGGTGATCTTAGGTGTGGGTGGCTGCTCGGGCCATGGAAACCCATTTCATGAAGCTCCCAACGAACAGTTCTTGTGCTGATGTTGCCTCCAGAGGCAGTTTGGAACTCGGCAGTAAGTGTTGCAACCGAGGACAGATGATTTTTACGAGCTTCAGCACTCGGCGGTCCCGTTCTTTGAGCTTGTGTGGCCTACCACATCGCGGCTGAGCCGTTGTTGCTCCTAGACGTTTCCACTTCGCAATAACAGCACTTACAGTTGACCGGGGCAGCTCTAGCACAGCAGCAACGTTATGAACTGACTTGTTGGAAAGGTGGCATCCTAGTACAGTGCCACATCGAAAGTCACAGAGCTCTTCAGTAAGGCCATTCTACTGCCACTGTTTGTCTATAGAGATTGCATGGCTGTGTGCTCGATTTTTTTTTAATGCACCTGTCAGCAACGGGCGTGGCTGAAATAGCCGAATCCACTAATTTGAAGGGATATCCACATACCTTGTATACATGGTCTAGCCTACTGCTAAGGCATTCCCAAAAGTCAACGTGAATGTTTAAGATAGCCAAATACTCATATTGCCAGAAGTAGTATATAACCCATCAATTTGATTCTGCACAACACAGTATCTCAGAAACATTGTCATTTCACACCATGCACAAAATAAGCCAATGAAAGCAGCTGGAGCATTAGTAAAGAAAAGGAAGAACACTTACTCATGGAAAACTGTGATGTGCAGGTTGCCAATGATCAGCTTGCCATTCTCTTGTCTCACTTCACTGTGCTTCCATACACCGTGAGTGGAGTCATACTTGAACATGTAGACCTATGGAACAACAACCTTTAGAGAAGTGTTGAATATGAGAACAGTAAACCTGTGCACCTGAGATTTTTCTAGAGTTTAACCAACAAAAAATAAAACTGACCCACTCAAGGTCTGACTTTGGTAAAATATGTTTACATCTCTCCCTCAATTTCAGTAACCTATATTTTGGTATATTAAGCAGTAGGCTATATAAAGTTCACCATGTAGTCCAGGTCAATGAAGGGGTCGTTGATTGCGACGACATTGACTTCACCGCTCTTGGCAGCGGCACGGGTCACCAGGCGCCCGATACGCCCAAATCTGAGAGGGGAAAAATCAGTCTTAATTCATATATAAGCAAATCCATATCACACACTATACCAGCAGGTGGCAGCAGCCATGTGACACAGGTACCAACACCTAAAAATGAGTCCTGCACACAAGGGTCAACATATGGCTTAGCAAAGGAGTCAAAGTTCATCAGAAAGGAGTTAAGCATCAGAAAGAACACAAGGCAAAAAAATAAAGGTTTTGGTAAGGTGTTCTGGCAAAAAATACCTTATCAATTTCCTTTAACAAGTCATTTAATTCTGGTCAACAAAGTTACATCATACTATACTTCACAAACCGTTTTGGAACTGCGAACAGTCAGCATGACCTTTTAGTCAGTCATTAGACATAATTTAGTTTCCATACTTAGGAGGAGTGAAATATCAATCTCCAGGTCGCAGCGTTTCGTTTTTCAAGTGGGCACAGTAAAACTGTTAGGTTGATTTTGGGAAAGGGTCTATCATAACAAACTTTAATCTTCCTGCAGTTTAGTGACAGCTGACTATTGGTCAAATAAAAGGTTAGAGGAATAGGATCGGTGTAAGAGTTCCTCCAAACTGTCTCGCTGTGACCTCTGAACTTCAGCTGAAAAGGTTAGCGGGATATTATTAGATGGGTAGAATAAAGGAATGTGACAGCTGAGGAGAGGAAAGATACAAGAGTGCTGCAAAGAGGCATTGTGACAACCAAACCATAAATAAGAAGAGCATGGTAAGTGGCCAGACCAGGGAGGTGTTGAAACACACCATAGCAACAATAAAAAAGTGCAACGAAAAATGAAAATAAGCATTCATTGGACAAGTTCAGGTAGTCCCTTCTCATTTCGGCCTGTATGTTTCTGTTTCGTTTCTAGTGAAAGCTGTACAACCCAGGCCTGTGAATTGGAGAGCAAGCGCCTATGGCAGGGACCATCAACTAGACTCAGCCGCAGGCTTATTTTTTCTTGAGCGGGTGGTCAGGGGCCCGGAACATAATTACAAATAACTGCAAGAAGCCCAAACGGATATAATATTGAAGTAAAACTTGCTTACATTTGTATACGATCACATACTGTATATCTCTCTATTATGCGTGGGAATACTTTGGAACAGATTTCCTAAAGTAAAATCACTTGGAGCTGATTTTCTGGTGTTTTTACAGTCTTATGTCCAACAACAAACATGCATACATATATTTTTTTGAAAACTTGGAGTGACACCCAAAAAAAAAAAAAAACACAAAAAAAGTCACCCGCAGGCCGGGCACCAGTTGGGGAACCCTGGACTATGGCATGTACAGTACAGAAGTGCAATGCAGTCCAGGGTCTATCCTGTGACCCGATCCTGTCAACAGAGAGTTCTTATGTTCTCTTTAAGACAATACAATTTCAAATACTCCAAATTTGCCCAGTGACAGAAGCAGACACACCCCCAACTAAAATTTAATAAAACATTTAAATAAGTCATAATGCAGGGTCCAGCAGTTTGGTCAGGCTTATGAACTTGAGAGCAAGCACCTATGGAATGTACAGTACAGAAGTGCAATGCCGCCCAGGGTATTACCTTGTCACTTGATCCTGTCAGCAGCCTGTTAAGTTTTAAAATATATAATTTAAAAGATAAAATATGCAACTTACCCATTGATTCCAATCTTCACCATTCTGCCTGATCTGGTCTAGTTCGCTGAAGGTAAAACAAAAATAATAGGTCATTAACTTGTGTTACAAAGCCCAGCACAGTATGAACATGAGGCAAAATTTGAATAAGCAACTAAAATCATCTATGTACAACAACACATTAAGCATCACTGATTAACAGTCACTATAGAAAGAATCTAGCAGTGTTAGATACAAATCTATTTTGTGGCATCTATAGAATCCCAAGAATTGCACAATGCATACCTGACATTAGAATAATTTCAAAGAGCTCAAAATTGTTGCTCACCTAAAATACTCAACTATTCATGCCACGTAGGCTAATTTATTCTCTCTCATCTACACACATTGTAGCCTGCATCTATACAAATTTTAGTCATACAAGACATCTATTCAAAACGCCAGGTAGGACTCAACCTGCCGAAGTGTAAATTGCCACAAAAAAACAACAACGCATAATTCTACTATTAAATATCAAGTTGGCTATGAAGCCATAAAGAGGTTAATATCTTTGAAAAGTACCGTTTGTGAGTTGCTCTGTCCACAATGTCGGCAAGGTGCGCTCGCAATTTATGTTCCTATAGGGTCCATGGACACGCCCACACGTGAACACAAAGTCATGTGCACACGCCCCTTCAGAATGTCAAGCCACAGATGGATGGGGAGCCAAGGTCGTTGTCGCAATCGACACGAACATAAATTACAGAACAGGAAATTCATTTGAATGACACCCACCACTCTATTGATGTGATCATCTTGGCTACATTGCGTGTGGAATGAACTGGATGCATCTTGGCAACAAAAAAAATGGAAGATTTGTATTTCGATTGATTTGATCGTTCGATAATAATTGTATTAACCAGCTGTTTAACATGATCTTAATTTAAAGGCTATAATCTTTGGGAGAACATTTGAATAATGTTTTTTTCCAGGGCATTGGTTGTGCTTGGCTGCAAGACAGTATGTTGCAATGAAAAACAGTCGAAAGAACACGGGATGAAACCCAATGCTTCTTCGAGTGATAACAGTGGGTCCATCAATTGGCCTTTTCCCAAGGTAAGACCACAGCTGCCCTTGGACTTGTCTAAAGTCAAGCGGGCTCATATTCAGAGTATGACACTTTGAGCAGTGCTTGACTTGGACAGGAGCTCACCGGAGCTGAGTACGGGCACCTCAAATGTTCTCCTGCTTGAGCTCCTGTTCCTCCTATAGAATATTATCTCAAAAGTATTGTGGAGCTCCTGTACCTAAATGTAAACAGTACCAGAACCCAAAATGAGTACCGGGAACCTATTTCAGTCCAAGTCAACACTGACTTTGAGACATGATGGGGCATGTGATGTTCTGGTACCCATGGCTATGTGATATCCTGCATGTGTTGTAGGATGCCTGATTCCGCAAGATACATTTAAACGTTATGCTATATTCCGAGAATTTGGATGTAAAGGCAACTAAAGTGTAGATACTGAATGTTATAGGTTCTTTATTACTTATCATGAACCGAAGCATCAGTGTTCTCTGGACCAAAATAAACCTGGAGAGAGAGTGAGAGAGAGAGAGTGAGAGAGTGAGAGAGAGAGAGAGAGAGAGGACAGGGTGTGTGAGTCCATGTAAGAAAAAAAAACAAAAGTCACTGGAGGTTGACATTTACAAGATCCTCTATAACCCCCTTCCCCGCCCCCAAGACAGGTGTGGATAGTGAGAGGATCTGTTAGTGCAAAACTTGAGCCCAGAAGGCTACTACTACCACTACAGTAGGCTACTATGCATGCAGAATTTGAGTCTAATTTATTGCCTACGCACAAACAAAAATGATCTACGCAAATTGCCATCACACCGCACACTGCACCGTCCCATCTGGACAAGAGGAATACCTATATAAGAATGTTGTTCAACATTCAACACCATAGTACCCTCCAAGCTCATCATTAAGCTTGAGGCCCTGGGTCTCAACCCCACCTTGTGCAATTGGGTCCTGGACTTCCTGACGGCCGCCCCCTGGTGGTGCAGATAGGAAACAACATCTCCACTTCGCTGATCCTCAACACTGGGGTCCCACAAGGGTGCGTGCTCAGCCCCCTCATGTACTCCTTGTTCACCCATGACTGTGTGGCCATGCATGCCTCCAACTCAATCATCAAGTTTGCAGACGACACAACAGTAGTAGGCTTGATTAAGTTTTAATTTCCTCAGCGTACACATCACAGACAAACTGAAATGGACCACCCACACAGACAGTGTGGCGAAGAAGGCGCAACAATGCCTCTACAACCTCAGGAGGCTGAAGAAATTTGGCTTGTCACCTAAAACCCTCACAAACATTTACAGATGCACAATTGAGAGCATCCTGTCGGGCTGTATCACCGCCTGGTATGGAAACTACACCGCCCACAACCGCAAGGCTCTCCAGAGGGTGGTGCAATCTGTACAACGCATCACCAGGGCAAACTACCTGCCCTCCAGGACACCTACAGCACCCGATGTCACAGGAAGGCCAAAAATATCATCAAGGACAACAACCACCCGAGCCACTGCCTGTTCACCCCTTTACCATCCAGAAGGCGAGGGTCAGTACAGGTGCATCAAAGCTGGGACCGAGAGACTGAAAAACAGCTTCTATCTCAAGGCCATCAGACTGTTAAACAGCCATCCCTAACACAGAGAGGTTGCTGCCTACATACAGACTTGAAATCATTGGCCACTTTAATAAATGGATCACTAGTCACTTTAATAATGCCACTTCAATGTTTACATATATTGCATTACTCATCTCATATGTATATACTGTAAACTGCATCCTGCCATTGCTGCTCTGTCATTGCTCATCCATATATTTATATGTATGTATTCTTATTTCATTCCTTTACTTAGATTTGTGTGTATTAGGTAGTTGTTGTGGAATTGTTAGATTACATGTTAGATATTGCTGCACTGTTAGAACTAGAAGCACAAGCATTTTGCTACTCTCGCAATAACATCTGCTAATCATGTGTATGTGACCAATATATATATATATTTTTTTAAGGTGGTGAAAGCGAGAGGCAGGCTGTGGGATCGAGGATAGCAGGCGTCACTTGAATGGTGAGTCTCTTGAAACTGTGCCTCGTTCCCTTGTTCCTCCAACGCTTCCTCCTGTTCTACTGTCCGTTAGGAATACATGTTTAGAATTCCCCTGCTGGTGATCTCTGACACTCTCTTCATCTCTTTCTCAAGCTCCCCCAAACTTTAGCCTTGCTGCGGAAGATAGCAGAGCCATAAAATGGGTCAGGGTGAGCTCCTTACTGTGCCCAGGCTGCAAGGCTCCTAGATAGAACAATAATATTACTAATACATCTAACTGATACAGTGATTTTTATCACATAAAGTATCTAAAACCCGCTTAAAAATCGACACAAAAAGGAAATGCAAATGTACTGTAGCATACAAAAACAGATATAAGAGATCAGGAAGGGAGTTGAGGCAGTTTGTCTTTGGGAGCATCTTAAGCCCGATGAGCAGAGGGAGGGAGCATCTCAGCCCCCTGTGACTGTCTGTAACTTTGAAAGACCTGAGTGACCAGGCCTCCCATTGGTCAATCCCTTTACAGCCTGCCCAGAAAATCCGCTCACCTCTCCCACTAGCCACGGTTTCCCAGCAGCAGGTCAGAGTCTCCTGGCATACTATCCCCTGAGCTGCTCTCATAAAGTTGAGTGCGCATTCAAATGTATGTTTGGCATTGTTGTTCCGATCCTTGGCATTGGGTTGTGTTTGCACTGCCGCCTGTATACAGTTCGTTGTTATCTTAAAGCGGTCGTTGTTCTGCTGGGCGATTGTTAGTGTTTTTTATCATTCCATTCCAGCTGTACTTCCGTTTTATACTCATTATTTATGTTGTATTCGTTACATTCATGCATGTATTCCTACTTCTGAGTCAGGAGGATGTTTTTTTTATTACAGTCTTATCATCCAGCAGAGGAATCTACGGTGGATCCAGAGTTGCTGCTGGAGGTTGGCCCAGGGCCAGGTAAAGATCCTGGGGCCAGGGCCGGCTGTGCTCCTCTCCCTGAGGGTTTTGGCACCACTGCTGATGCAGGGAAAGACGCCACAGTAGGAATCTGCCTGGCCGCAGCGGTAGCCACCATGGGCCTGCCATGGTTTCGGTCCAAGTCGTAACATGTCTCAATTAAAGCCCGAGGCAAATGTTTACATAGTGATTTGGATAGGAGCAATTTGGCTGAAGTCCTTCTGACATGTACAGCAACGCCTTCCAACTCTATTCCCGTAGGGTCAGATGTTGGCTCTCGCTCCAGCACCACTCTTCATATCGTAACTCATGACACGTCCGTTCAATATACATTTACAACTGAGTTATTTAGCAGATGCTCTTATGCAGAGCGGCTTACAGTCCCCGCATTCCACTTTTCAAGGGAAAACAACCACATATCTTAATCATTGCAAGTAGACCCTTCTTTGATAAAACCCACTTTTCCGTTTTACGATACATGCCATCTTTAGGATGATATTTAAGATCAGCGTGTCTTGACTAGACTGAACTTGGGAGAGTTTGGGGTGTGACATTTGATAAATTGATGAGTGACAATATGAAATTGGCTGCATAATCAGAGTCCCTGCAGATATTGTCACTGAATGGAGATTAATTGAAATGAATGGACACACAGTAGCTTGTTCATCTTTCACCCTACGTTTCAAACCCTTAAGACGAGTAGAGGTGATCTGTCTCTGTGCAGATCGTCTTGGTCTATAATGCTACAGATGTCTGAGTATGCAAGAAAAGTCAGTTGACATGAAATTAGGCTTCTCCTCTAAATTGAGCCATCTTCTTTCAGAGCACAGACGTCACATAGGGCCCAGGCGAAGGAAAGGTCAGCCTAAAGGTCAACCATACGGCAGGTAACCTTCTCCATGGTCTGCCATGCTACTGTACAGTATACAGTGCACCCGGCCCGGGGAAGGCCTATATCTTTCTCTTCTTATAGTGTAAATATGTGTGACATTTTGGCAAGGAGGTACCGAGATGCCGGCTGTGGGACCGAGGATAGACGAGGTGACAGTGTATTTTCCCATGGTCTGTTCTGCTAAGTTTGCTTTCCTAATTCCAGAGTAACTCTGTTTGATGTCAATCAGTTATATACTCCAAAAATAGAAAAGGACATTTCCTGATGAAAATGTGTGCGCTTGCTCATCTATAGTGAGTATTGGCTACAAGTTATAGCCAATAGGAAGGGGGTTTGTTGGGTTGTTTTGGGGTGGGTGTCACACATAGTAAAGGCAGGGTGGTGAACGTGGGAAGAGAGAGTTCATTGACCTGGAGTAGTTTGCTTGCGAGGGAAAAGGATGCTCAGTTCAGTGTTGAGGAGTTTTTCCATGTACTTTCAGTGTAACCAACCCCGGGGTAGCTTTGAGTTCAGGGAATACATGGTTGAAACGTACCTCTCTGCAATTCCGTTCTGTCTCGAGAAGACGTTACAGTGTCATTGTAGCATGGAGCTTTTATGCTCATTTAAAACGGTTACAGTAAATGGTATCAAAAAGCTTTTACGATCAATTTAAGATGACTCTACATTTCAACGTAGGTTTGGTGTTTGTAGCGTAAATGGTTCAAGAGCAGTGGGGAATCCAAAAAGTACTATAGCCTATGGAGCTTCATGCAAATGTGAAATAGTTATAGGTAAAAAAATATATAAATATGCTTTAAAGATGGTTTGGTCTTTTGTGGCTTAAACGCTTGAAGACTAGTTCTGGGGGGCAGGTATCCTGGCAGTTAGGAGCATTGGGCTAGTAACAAAAAGGCTGCTGGATCGAATCCCCGAGTCGACAAGGTAAAAACGGTCCTTCTGCCCCTGAACAAGGCAGTTCAACCCCAACAACAACGGCTCCCCGGATGACGTGGATGTTAAGGCAGCTCCCTGCAGCTCTCTGATTCAGAGGGGTTGGGTTAAATGCGGAAGCCACGTTTCAGTTGAACGCATTCTGTTATACAACTGACTAGGTATCCCCTTTCCCCAATCAAATGTTTTGACCATGTAACCTATGGCCATTGAAATGCATTGGAATTTACACAAGTATGGTTGTAGTGTGAAACAAATAAACAGTATCAATACGTTTTTGTTTTTTTTAAGTTACTTGACCAGTGCCAGTCTTGACGTTTTAAAGTTGTTTTGGTGTTTGTGGCTTTCAAGGTTATAGTGCTACAGGTGGTGGAAGAAAGCAAACGATTACTAGAAAAAAAACACATTTCCCAAAGAAAATGTGTGATGCTCGCTTGTCTTTAAGTATTTGTCATGGTAGTGACTGCAGGGGATGTGTTTTTGTACAATAGATATGATTGCCACCATACTGAATGACATTGCAAACAGCTTGGGCTGACTGACTATTGGAGTCAGGACAGAGCTCGCCCTGGTAAGTTTTACTGTCCACTTCGGCACATGCATCCAACACCCTGTTCGCGTTCTCTTACTTTCAGATGAAATGAAAACATTCAGACAGGTTATGGACGAACTAGACACGTCTTGAACCTTTAGACATAGCAAGAGTAGACATACACGTGCCATATATGTAGACATAATTCTTATATAGGCTGTCTAGTTAGTTGCGTAACACACAGGCGAAGGAACGCTCAGCCTTAAAATACGGAAGACAACCTTCTCAATGGTCTGCTACGCTACTGCACTGCAACCGATCCGGGATGGCCTATACATCTCTCTTTGTACAGTTTAAAAGGGTAAGACATTAGGCAAGGCGACCCTGATAGGCAGGCTGTGGGATCGAGGATAGGGGGGGGCAAAGACTGGGATGGAAGCGTGAGACTGGAATGGGATGTGATATGAATCAGACTTTGTGAACAGCATCTTATTGGCTCCTGTATTAGAGCGAGGGCTTCTGGGTAGAAGACTGCCATGATGTAATGTGTGGAGGTGTCACCATTCCCCCTCCCCTTATAATTGATTTGATACCTGGTGGTGAGTTATGCAGCCTTACCATTAAAATGTGCAGTCAAATACATACGGCACATTGTGTCAGCTTCTTTAACCACAAGACCTACAACCCAGTATTTCCCCAAAGTTTATTTTGCTAATGTTATATTTCCAGAATAACTTGGTTGATACAAACCAGTTTTATACTAAATAGACGACACATGATACTAAGGTTAAAATTCAGGAAAGTTGTTGAAAAGTTATCACTTAACATGTTCGAGGCTAAAACACTTGTTTATGCCTTCAGGTTGCCCTTGTGTCACTTCTTTTATCCTCCGGGAGCCAGCTGTCCTGCGTTTAGTTGTGATTACAGGAACTGTTTCAGGAGGCGAGAGTCGGGCATCCTGACAACATGGCCAGTCCACCAGAGCTTGTGTTGAACGGGGGTGGTGGTGACGCTGCGGATGTTTTCCTCAAGGACACTGGTGTGCCGGTCTTCCCAGCTGATCCTCATGATGTTGCGGAGGCCATCTTTGGTGCTGAGACACCAGGGCTTTAAGATCCCTGCTGTATGTTCCTTACAGTAGGGTAGGGAGCACTAGTGGTTTGTAGACCAGGATTCTGGTTCTGGCTTGGAATGTAGTGATCCTCGGAGACTCTTTTCCTCGGAAGGCTCCAGTGGCACAGCTTAGGTTGGCGGTGGTGTATTTCTGCTTTTGGAGGAGAGAAGGCTGCCATGTTAGGGAACGTGGATTGAGCAGCAGACACTGAGGAAGTCTGCAGACACCACCTGAAGGATGAGGGAGTTGTGAAAAATGTATCTTTACTCCTCCCTTGTCGGAGCTTAGACATGGCAGTGTGTATTTGAGGCCCAGGACATGAGTAGGAAAAACTTGGGCCCTTTCCGATGCGCTTACAAAACGTATCCTTACTTCCTCCCCTTTCTTGAAGAATTCTCTGATCTGACATGTGAAAGCAATGCAGAGGAAAGCTTGCACACACACCAATCCAGTTGTCATAGTGATTTCAAGAAACTAATGAGCGGTAAATTTCCCAAAATCACCAGGTTTTCAACTTCGTGCATTACGTCACTGGCTTTTATCCTCAAGTCCATTTGGTGGAACCACAACTGGTGGAAAAGTCTCTGCAGATTTTAGAATATTTGCAGGAAATGTTTTAATTTGATGGAAACCTAGCTATAGAGAAGCATTGGAGAACACTGGACTTTCAGTTGATTTAGTAAATTGACACCAACCCTAGTTGCCACTAACAAAAACATAGGATATTGATTGGGAGACTTACTTGCCTGGCTACCTAGACTGATTGCGCGACCAGCCAAACATTTGGATCCGAGCACCTCCCGACCCGTCAAATTGGTCCAGAATGGGTAAAGCAGCAGTTAAAAAACGTGCCATTGGCTTTGATACTCTGTTCGAGATGATCCCGTCGCTGATGACTTTTGTACAACACCCCTCGTACTCCTCCTCACCACAAACAATGTCAGTCTAACCAATGTCGCAAACAGAGCTTACGTCTTCACAAGACTGATTGTCAGGTCAACCAAACAAGGGGCACACGGAAGCCATACCAGTCAGCTTGCCGCAGGTCCTAGTTCCCTTTAGATCCACACCATTTCAAGCAAAATGGGGCTTAAACGTAAACATTAAAAGAACCTGTCCAATACTGTGGTTCATCTTAAATTAATTTGAACTCATAGCAATTGGGTGTCAACTACGTTAGACCAGCTCCATACGACGGCTTAAGAATTGATTCCACTAGTGAAAAGCAGTATACAAATCCTTAACCATCACTTGTGATAAAAACCCATTAAAGAATCATTTCTCATTGAATGATTCGTACCACAGCCTGTTCTGGCTGGCACATCTCTCCAGCTTATCGGAGGGAACATTTGTGTTCTGTGACAGGATGAAGTGTGGGGTAGAGACATTTGTCCATGCAGTGTAGTGTTTAACACTGTTACATTAGTTCCATTGCAAAAATGTTTCAGAACAGTTGCGTGCCATAATGAACATGTGCTCTGGAAGAATGAGATGATCGTTCAATAACAGGACTTTTATTGTGAAGGAGTGCAAATTAAGCCAGTGTAGTAAACAGAAATATTCTGCATGCAAAAATACTCAATCCTCACTGAACAGAACAGAGGTGTGACTTATAAAAATGTTCCCATTGAGTTGAGTTCACTACAGGCTCTCTGGCAGCGGACTGGTGGGGTGTCCGTTCAGGAGAAGGAAGAGGTTGTGATTGGTTGGAAGTGTGGTGTGGAAACTTTACTCCTTGGAGGCCATGTGCAGACACAGGTCAACAACACGGTTGCTGTAGCCAAACTCATTGTCGTACCTATAGAAGACAGAAGTTTGAAAATTCACAAAAACCTACAATCACAGGAAAGCTAAGGCCATACTAATGTTAATTAATGTGGCGATCAAGTTCAGTTTTTTATTTTCCAAAATGTGTTGAGTTTTGCCATACCGCAATCAATAAGTTTATTTAATAAGCCCTTTTGTTAATTGAATGTTTGTTCCCTGGTTTAGATCCTGGCAAGGTATCAATTTGTGGATGGAAACTAACAAATCAAAGGCAAGTTTCAGTGTTCCTCAAAGCACATATACTGCCCCTTGTAATATTTTTAACAGCTGCAACATTCACTGCAATGCAAATGATGCACAGCTTTACATGTCGATGAAACGCTGGAGTCGGTGGACACCTGGTGTGAGCACAATGTGTAGGTTCCTGCGTACATACCATGAGACCAGCTTGACAAAGTGGTCGTTGAGGGCAATGCCTGCGCCGGCGTCAAAGATTGAGGAGCGGCAGTCGCCGTTGAAGTCTGTGGACACCACCTGAGGGGGCGCAACAAGTTTTAGTGGAAACGATTAACCATCACTAGCGCTCGCTAGAGTTGCCACTTAAGACATTTCAGCCTATGACCGAGGCCCATGGCATAGGAGTAGAGAGAGGCTGCCTTGTGTCCCAATCACTCCTTTCCCCTGAAGTGTGCTCTACGTCCATGCATTTGATGTGTTCCAGAACTAGCACAACTTGTTCAAATTGTCACCTAATCAAGTGCCTCTAAATCAGCTGTGGAATACACCAAATATGTGGCCTGGCTGGGGTACTCTAGGCCAAGGTTCCCCAAACGTTGTCAACCTAACACAGCAGATTCAAATAAAGTGTGATGAATTGGTTATGTGAGTCAGCTGTGTAGTGCTAGGGCAAAAAACAAGGTGTACCCAGGGTGGGGGGCTCAGGACAGATCAGGAAACCCTGATCTAGATTCATCTGATGACTTTAAATTCATGGGAAGTAGTGTACAAGTGCACACTTCAAGAAAAGGACAGATTGGGACACAAGGTTGTAATGGGGAAATATTTACCTGGTCTTCTGTGTATCCCAGAATTCCCTTCATGGGTCCTTCAGCAGCAGCCTTGATGACCTTCTTGATATCGTCATAAGGCGCCTAAAGCAGAAGAGCGAACATGTAAAAAAAAAAAAAAAGAGATAAAAATGTATGAAGTGCCTGTTGCTGTAATGCTGGTAACTTGCACCAAGATCCCAGTTGAACCTCTACGAGACATTAGCAAAAGTATAAAGACGTTGGGAGACTTACGGCCTTCTCAAGACGGACAGTCAGGTCAACCACGGACACATTGGGAGTGGGGACACGGAAGGCCATGCCAGTTAGCTTGCTGTGGGTCAGAAAGACAAAAGGTTCAGGATCCACACCATTACGAGCACAAGTGGGCCTCAAATAATTTATTCAAAAAACAAAACCCTAGTAAAAAGCACTAAGGCTATATAAATCTCAGTAGTTAACTATGATATCAAACCTCCATTAAAAAAATGATTGTCCCGGATTGGTTCATACCCATTCAGCTCGGGGATAACCTTGCTCACGGCCTTGGCGGCGCCGGTGGAGGCGGGGATAATGTTCTGGCTGGCACCACGTCCATCTCTCCACAGCTTACCGGAGGGCCCGTCAACGGTCTTCTGTGTGGCTGTGACGGCGTGAACTGTGCTCTGTGGGGGTGGGGCGGGGACGACGACATTAGTCCATGCATGGTTCAAGGAGCACCACTAAGATTAAAGGACACATTAAAAAAAGTCAACACTGAATGAAGATCCATTCTTACCATGAGACCCTCAACGATGCCAAAGTTGTCGTTGATAACCTTGGCGATGGGAGCCAGGCAGTTAGTTGTGCAGGAGGCGTTGCTGTGAGGACATAGAAAGTGTTAACATGACACTAACAAATATTTAATGATCAAACATTGTGCCACCAACTCATAAAATAATCAGCTGACATTACACTTTGAATTGAAAGTGTATTACTCAGGACTGACGAAGGAGTGAGAATACGGCACACTGCGTACGTGTTTGTTTCAGCCATTCTTTGTACAAGTCATAATTTGGCTGCAGGGAATGACCAACGCCCCTTAAAAAGGTAACGCAACAGGAGGCTCACCTGACAACCTTCAGGGAGTTGTCGTACTTCTCGTGGTTGACGCCCATCACGAACATGGGTGCGTCGGCGCTGGGGGCGGAGATGATGACCCTCTTGGCACCTCCCTGCAGATGAGCCTGTGGTGGGTGGTTGGGATGAGGGCAAAGGTTAAGTTTGTGGAAATGCAAAGCTACTGAATGAACTAAGCCAGCCAACCTTTAGCACATAGCAGAAAAAGACATATGAAATGAAAAAAGGGAGTTAAAGAAAAACAAAAAAGGGGTCGTAATTGAAAGTGGGGTCACACTGCATAACATGCCTACCAGAATAATGAACGCACACCAAATCACTAACGACCTAAACATGTGACCATGGCCTTCCTACTTGCTAGTGAACGGAGGTACTTACAGAGGCCTTCTCGATGGTGGTGAACACACCAGTCGACTCGACGACGTAGTCCGCGCCAGCCTCGCCCCACTTGATGGCGGTGGGGTCCCTCCTGAAGAACGCAACGAGATGAAGTTGGGGTTAAACTACAAAGCTAGCGTTCCAATTACAGAAGTAGAAGGTTTCAATGTGTGTGAAACCCATAGGCATAATATACCTTCTATCCTACTAGAGCACTCGGTCAATGGGGCAGTTTCCCAGAACCAGAGAGGAATCTCTTTTAGTCCACCACTAAGCTTAATATGGGTGCGCAAAAGCATCCAAATGTGTCATTTGAACCAATGTACCTAAAGAATAAGTCAAGGAAAACACACTCACTCATGGAAAACTGTGATGTGCAGATTGCCAATGATCAACTTTCCACCTTCCTGCTTCACTTCGCTGTCCTTCCAAACACCGTGGGTGGAGTCATACTTGAACATGTAGACCTATGGAACAGGGGCAGGACTTTAAAGCCAGTAAGTGATGGTACAGTAAACACGAGCAGCTAAAACTGGTTTGTGTACTGCATTTCTTAACGTAGTATGACGTTCACCATGTAGTCCAGGTCAATGAAGGGGTCATTGATGGCGACGACCTCAACCTTGCCGCCCTTGGCAGCGGCACGGGTCACCAGACGCCCAATACGCCCAAATCTGAGAGGAGAAAGAGTCTTACAGTTAATCCTCATGTATCATATTACCACACCGGCATGCGGCAGGAGCCCTAAACTGACATGTCTGATGACAGCTCTACAACACCTGCCAACCTTGACATTTGGAGCCCAGAGCCTTTGTTTATGCCCAATATGGTTGGGTTGGTGCAGCGTGACCAGAAATGAGAAGTGCGGGGTTGAGGACAAATTGGAAAAGCAGGTTAAAGACTCATCTGTTTAAGCTTGGTTGGCCTGTGCAGTTAAAGGGACATTACCCTCAAATCATAGCTTTTTTAATACACTGAACAAAATGCAACATGTAAAGTGTTGGTCCCATGTTTCATGTGCTGAAATATGACAGCAGTAATGCTCCATAGGCACAAAAAGCTTTTGTAAAACGGTGCACAAATTTGTTTACATCACTCTGAGCATTTTAGCCTTTGTCAAGATAAGCCATCCACTTGACAGGTGTGGCATAATAAGCAGATGATTAAACAGCATGATCATTACACAGGGGCACCTTGTGCTGGGGACACTAAAAGGCAACTCTAAAATGTGCCACAGATGTCACAAGCCGAGGGAGCATGCAATTGTTATAACTGCAGGAATGCCCACCAGAGCTGTTGGCAGAGAATTTCTACCATAAGCCACCGCCAATGTAATTTTCAAGAATTTGGCAGTGTGTCCAATCAGCCTTAGCCACGTCAACACAGGACCTCTACATCCAGTTTCTTCACCTGTGGGATAGTCTGAGGGGATGGTGGGGTGCTGAGGAGTCAGTCTTAAAGCCTTTTTGTGGGGGATAACTGATTGGCTAGGCCTAGCTCCCCAATGGGTGGGCTTGGCTTCCAAGTGGGTGGGTTTATGCCCTCCCAGGAAAACCCATGGCTGCGCCGCTGACCAGTCATGTGAAAGCCATAGATTAGTGCCCAATTTATTGATTTCAGTTAATTTCCTTATGACCTGTAACTCAGCAAAAATTTTGAAAGAGTTGGGTTCATATTTTTGTTCAGTATAGCTTAATGTACATCTTGCCATCAGTTGTGTAGATGGTTTCAGCATAAATTGGGTGAATAGTTAAGAGCAATCCACATGGGACTGCTCCCTTACGTGAAATTAACGAAGTCTGATGGTTACGGTTTTAACTCTGGCTGATTACTGATAGGACCACATTGGTCAAATACTGTGAATGTTGGAGACTTGAGTTGCAGTCAGTGGCTGAGAAAAGCCTAGACACCACTGAAATACAAAGTCAACTGGATTAGTCTAGAATTGCTTTAAATCTCATTTTAAAAACAGAAAAGTCCATTCCTGGGCAGCTGAAATAACTTCTATTTACATAACATTAGCAGCCAATTACTGCACAGATCTGTCTTGTGATATATACAGACCAATCAAGTTCAGAGGGGATGATAAAATCCCTGTGACTGAGGATTCAGTGTCACTTATAAGGATCAACACAATGTTTAACACATTTGGACTTTGCCCAGTGACACAATCAGATACACCCCCCCAGCTGAAAGGGTGTCCTGTTCACAGGGGTCAATATATTGACCACCAAAGGAGTCAAAGTGTATCAGGACTAAAAACAAGGTGAAAAACAAGTAGCCTATTTGGCAACAGTATGAGCCAGTCAAATTGGCATTGTGGAGCAAATTCCTTGCTCTCCTTTACCATTAACAAGCAATTTGTTCTAATCAATGAAGTTTTGTATGACTTCACACCTTTTTATGGGTCTTATGACATAGGCTTTGAGGGAACTGAACAGTCACGAGGATCGATTGCGCTTACTGTTAAGAGTTTAGTTTCCTTACTGTATATAAGTCAATCAGCACATTAGTGTCCCAGATTAGAAATGGGCATCATTACAGATTGATTATGGGAAAGGGCTTATATCAAATCGTATCTTCCGGCAGTCTATTGGTCAAATAAAGGGTCAAAGGATAGGATTGGTCAAAGAACTCAAAAAAAGGGTACTTTAGCTGACAAGGTTAGCAGGATATTAATAGATGGATAGAATAAAGGAATGTGACAGCTGAGAAGATACGAGAGAGAGCGCTGTAGAGGCGCTGTGACACCCAAACTATAAATAAGTAGAGAATGGACATGATAAGTGTCCAGACCAGGCTTGTGAACTAGTAGTTACAGTATGGCATGAGCTTCCCTCCAACTTGGTTCCAAAGTACACAAACTGTCTCAAGGGATTTGTGCAACACAAGCCTGGGTTGCTTCTGTGACATTTTGAACTCTCCTCTAGTTCTGATAGAAAACCAGTCATTTCTTTAAAAGGTATTGACAAAAAGCAGGTTACCCATTGATCCCAATCTTCACCATTTTGCCTGATATGGTATAGTCCTCTGAAAGTAAAACATAAATTAAAACCAACAAGTAGGAGTAGAATGCACATTGATGTCAGCATTTCACAAACTTGGTTTTTGTTCTTGTAGTAGACAGACAATTCAAATGATCAACTCAACATGCTTTGATTAAGCCATTTGAAATCAGCTGTGTAGTGTTACGGAAAAAAACAAAACGTGCACTATTTTGGGACCCCAGGACTGAGTTTGGGAAACACTGACCTGTATATATATATATATATATATATAATTTAAATGGCCATTAAATCTGTGTCATCAGCAGTGTTTTGTTAATGTACACAGTTGACATAAGTCATGGAAAACGTTGAGAAAATGTACTAAGTCTGCATGCACAGAAAACACGTAGGTTAGCCCAAAGTCAAAAGACAGCTATTCAAAACACCATGTACGCCTAGGCCTACACTGCACAGTGCGTAAATTACATACAATTAAAGGCATACTTGAAACTGTCAATTAAAGTTGGTTTTGGAAAGCATAAAAGAGCAAATAAAGTTTTTTAAAGTACCGTTCTTGTATAGCCTCTGTCTGTCCACTTGTTCGAAAGGGGAAGCGGGGACGAGTAAAGGTGCGCTCGCATTTTATCTTCCCATTGAGTCCGTGGACACGCCTCCGCGTGCGCACGCCCGGTCAGAATGTCAAGGTCGTAGTGGTTTGTCAATCTGCAGTAAATACGGAACAAACAACCTGCAGCGTTCATTTGGACGGTGTGGACAGTCGTGCCTTGTACCCTCCATTATTATTGTTTTTGGTTAGATTGACAGCATTGCAACTGGGCGCATCTTGGCAAAAAATATATGTTCTCATTAGCAGCCTAATTTGATATTGCATTAATATTGTATAAGCGCGGATATCGACTCTGCAGTTCGAGCATGCTTTTTGCGGCACAGTCGATAGCGCGCTGGACTTCGGGCTACAAGGTCGAGAGTTCGAGACCTGCTCCCTGCCTGTTTCATTACAATATACCTACTAATAAATGAAACAGGTGAGGCTAGATGGACTGGTAAACTAATTTGACACTTGTTAACACACATGGAAATACAGGTAGACTCTGTTACCAAATGTTCGCCAAATGTTACCATGAGCAGCACTACAGATATTGGGTGCTTTCCCCTGCCTAGGCATTGCTGATGCCTGCCAGATCTTACAACGCCTGGATCACAGGAGGTTGGTGGCACCTTGATTGGGGAGGACAGGCTCGTGGTAATGACTGGAGCGGAATTGGTGGAATGGTATCAAATACATGGTTTTCATTTGTTTGATGCCATTCCATTACCCCCGTTCCAGCCATTATTATGACCTGTCCATCCCTCTGCTGCCTCCTGTGGCCTGGACAGGTATTTTATGTATCAGCTAACCACATCATATGTTATAGCAATCTGTCAGTCTGACACAGTCGATGACGTGACAAGCAACCATTGGTTGATGCATGCAATGTCTGAGCAGGGGAAAGCAGCCATTGAGATGAGCGAAATGCAAGACTTCGCTCTCACACAGTTACACACAGTATCCACTTGACAGGTGTGGCATAACAAGAAGCTGATTAAAACAGCATGACCATTACACAGGTGCACCTTGTGCTGGGGACAATAAAAGGCAGTTTTGTCATACAACACAACGCCACAGACGTCTCATGTTGTGAGGGAGTGTGCAATTGGCATGCTGACTGCAGGAATGTCCACCAGAGCTGTTGGCAGAGAATGTTAATTTCTCTACCATAAGCCGCCTCCAACATAGTTTTAGAGAATTTGGCAGTACGTCCAACTGGGCCTCACAGCCCAGGACCTCCTCATCAGGCTTCTTCACCTGTGGGATCGTCTGAGACCAGCCACCCAGACAGCTGATGAAACTGTGGGTTTGCACAACTGAAGAATTGATGCACAACCTGTCAGATACTTCTCAGGGAAGCTCATCTGCATGTTCATTGTCCTCACCAGGATCTTGACCTGACTGCAGTTCGGCGTCGTAACTGACTTCAGTGGGCAAATGCTCACCTTCGATGGCCACTGGCACGCTGAAGAAGCATGCTCTTCACAGATGAATCCAGGTTTCAACTGTACTGAGCAGCATGCTAGCAGATACCCATAGACTTCCAGTCATTGTGCTAGCATTGGCTCACAAAACTACCTCTAACTTCCATCATACTGGACACAGAGACATAAAAATGGTATCCACAAGTTCATCTGACGCTGGGGAAGTACATAAAGGGCATTATGGACTAAATCCCGAAGTATCCATTTAAGGTCACTACATTACCCTGTGTCCCCACGCTTCTCTATGCCAGATCCCTCACATGTACACGTCTCTCCGGAGGCCTCACAGGCTCCATCCCACTTCTGACACCAACACAGCAAATTTTGGGGGTAGTGTGGCGATTCTCGCTATTTGAGCTACGTCACAATTCCCACCAAGTGGGTTAACTGTATTCGTGCAATGTGTAGGGTTTCACACCAGCAACCCAGGTTCACTTCCCTTCCCCGCTGTTCGCTACACTGGTGTCAGAAGTGGGATAGCCCTACTAGCTTAAATAACAAAAGGACAGAGAAGGAATTACAGTTAATGCCAACAGGAGTTTTAATGTTACACAGCGGGGTAACGGAAGCTGCATAAAACAACAAACCTAGCCATAACTCACAGTCCAGCGGGAGGTATTCCCTCAGAGAGATAATAATGAGAGAACAAAATGGGGCTCTTCCCCTAGCTATTGCCGCGTTCAAAACAACTGGGAACTCGAAAATCTCTGACTTCTGACTTCTGTGCGTTCAAAACAACTGGGAACTCGAAAATCTCTGACTTCTGTGCGTTCAAAACAACTGGGAAATCGAAAATCTCTGACTTCTGACTTCAGTGCGTTCAAAACAACTGGGAACTGGGAAATCTCTGACTTCTGACTTCAGTGCGTTCAAAACAACTGGGAACTGGAAAAAACTAGCTTCGACAGAGAAGAATCGACTTGAACGGTCATCCAACCCGACTTTCCAACCTGAAGATCACTGATGTCATGATTTGACCTCGTATTTATTCAAGTTCCCAGTTGTTCTGAGTACGACATATATCCCTACAGAACCTACGCCTCTGTAACCAATGTGAAATGGCTAGCTAGTTAGCGGTGGTGCGCGCTAATAGTGTTTCAATCGGGGACGTCACTCGCTCTGAGACGTTGCTCTGCAAGGGCCGTGGCTTTTGTGGAGCGATGGGTAACGGTGCTTCGATGGTGGCTGTTATTGATGTGTGCAGAGGGTCCCTGGTTCAAGGCGAGGAGAGGGACGGAAGCTACACTGTTACACCTCCCCCTTTCCGATGACTATGACAACCCCATACACAATTAAAGTGATTGCTGCTGCCAGTCCAGGGCAGCTTCTGCCCAACCTTAACATAGCCTATTAAGACATTGATAAGATTTCATAAAACATTTATATTTCCATATCACAGAAAATATCCATGGTAAAGTTGTGCCTGCCTTTTGGTGTCGCCTTACCAAAATGTCACCCTCTTTGACATGATAAATCTATATAAATAGAGAGATATAGGCCATCCCAGGGTGCAGTGTATATGTATTCAGTAGCTTGGCAGATTATGAGAAGGTCATCTGCCATATTTTTAGGTTGACCTTTACTTTGCCTATGTGATTGAACTACTGCAAGGGTTCAAATGTGGGGTGCTGGAGAGCTACCACAGGCCTATTGCTTGTCATTTCAACTCATCTCCATTCAGTGAGTGACCATATTTGCAGAGACATTGATGTTCATTGTGCCTGCAGCCAAATTTCATATTGATACTCATCAATTTGTCAATTACAACACTCTCCCAACACTCACATTCTCCCAAGTTCAGTCTAGTCAAGACATGTTGATGTTGGAAGCTCAAATAACATCCTAAAAATGGAACACATCAAGAGCCAGAAAGGACTGTGCCAATTTCATTTTCCATGTGTGTTTTATCGAATGTATGAGACCATGATAGACTGGTGCTGGAGCAAAGACCAGCGTTTGACCCTGAAGGAATGGCGTTGGAAGGCTTTGGTGCAATGGATACCCTAAGGCACATGCGTCAAACTCATTCCACGGAAGGCCGAGCGTCTGCAGGTTTTCCCTCCTCCCTTGTACTTGATTGATGAAATAAGGTGACCAATTGGTAAGGAACTCCCCTCACCTGGTTGCCTGGGTCTTAATTGTAAGGAAAAAAATCCAGAAACCTGCAGACACGTTGGCCTCCATGGAATGAGTTTGACCACCCCTACCCTAGGGAATTCAGCAAAATAGCTTGTATCAAAACCACTATCTAAACATTTGCCTTTGCCTTCACTTGATACTGGCCACAACTTGGCATTAACCATGACAGGCCCATGGTGTACATATTTGAGCAACCCACCGGAGTTGAAAGAGCTGTTGTGCACATTGCACAGAGTATCTGCAAATGGTCTGTCGTTAGGCTTATCTTTCTAACATTCCAGGAATCATTCTTTTATTCATGTAAAAACTCAGTTCTATGGTCGAATAAAATAGCGATACATTTGCAGGAAAATCAGCGTTCATAGGGACAATTCAGGAATAAGGGTTTTGATTCTGCACTTCAGATACAGAACCCCCTGCAACAGGCCTCTGAATGTTTCTTGGCGTTCATACCCAGTATTCTTGTAAAAAAAAATCTTCCAAATAATCTCTACCCATGAATAAATTACACATACAGGTAACTGCCAGAATAAAGGAAACACCAATTTAAAAGTGTCTTACCAGGGCATTGGGCCACCACGAGCCAAAACAGCTTCAATGCACCTTGGCATAGACTCTACAAGTATCTGGGACTATTGTAGGGATGCGACACCATTCTTCCACAAGAAATTAAATAATTTGATGTTTTGTTGATGTTGGTGGAAAATGTTGCCTCAGGCTCTGTTCCAGAATGTCCTATAAGTATTCAATTGGGTTGAGATATGGTCTAAGACAGCCATGGCATATGGTTTACATTGTTTTCATGCTCATCAAACTATTCAGTGGCCACTCGTGCCCTGTGGATGGGGGCATTGTTATCCTATGGGGCATAACCATTGCAGGCAAATTAATTGGCAAGTGGGCCTGCCCAACATTTTTAGACATGACCCTAAGCATAATGGGATGTTAACTGCTTAGGAATTGCTCAGGACCACCATGTGCGGAAGTACCCGCTTTCAATATACTGTACTTTGTATCCCTCATTATTCAAGTATTTCCTTTGTTTTGGCAGTTACCTGTATATATACACTACCGTTCAAAAGTTTGTGGTCACTTGGAAATGTCCTTGTTTTTGAAAGAAAAGGTAATTTTTTGTACATTAAAATAACATCAAATTGATCAGAAATACACTGTAGACATTGTTAATGACTATTGTAGCTGGAAAACGGCTGATTTGTAATGGAATATGTACAGTTGAAGTCGGAAATGTACATACACCTTAGCCAAATACATTTACACTCAGTTTTTCACAATTCCTAACATTTAATCCTAGTAAAAATTCCCTGTGTTAGGACAGTTAAGATCACCACTTTTTTTTAAAGAATGTGACATGTCAGAATAATAGCAGAGAGAATGATTTATTTCAGTTTTTATTTCTTTCATCACATTCCCAGTGGGTCAGAAGTTTACATACACTCAATTAGTATTTGGTAGCATTGCCTTTAAATTGTTTAACTTGGGTCAAACATTTCGGGTAGCCTTCCACAAGCTAATAAGTTGGGTGAATTTTGGCCCATTCCTCCTGACAGAGCTGGTGTAACGGAGTCAGGTTTGTAGGCCTCCTTGCTCGAACACGCTTTTTCAGTTATGCCCACAAATTATCTATAGGATTGAGGTCAGGGCTTTGTGATGGCCACTCCAATACCTTGACTTTCTTGTCCTGTTGTCCAGTCTCAACGTTAACAGTGAAGAGGCGACTTTGGGATGCTAGCATTCTAGGCAGAGTTGCAAAGAAAAAGCCATTTCTCAGACTGGCCAATACAAATTTAAAGATTAAGATGGGCAAAAGAACACAGGCACTGGACAGAGGAACTCTGCCTAGAAGGCCAGCATCCTGGAGTCGCCTCTTCACTAAAGACGTTGAGACTGGTGTTTTGTGGGTACTATTTGAAGAAGCTGCCATTTGAGTACTTGTGAGGCGTCTGTTTCTCAAACTAGACACTCTAATGTACTTGTCCTCTTGCTCAGTTGTGCACCGGGTCCTCCCACTCCTTTTTCTATTATGGTTAGAGCCAGTTTGCGCTCTTCTGTGAAGGGAGTAGTACACAGCGTTGTATGAGATCTTCAGTTTCTTGGCAATTTCTCACATGGAATAGCCTTAACTTCTCAGAACCAGAATAGACTGACAAGTTTCAGAAAAAGCCCTTTGTTTCTGGCCATTTTGAGCCTGTAATTGAACCCACAAATGCTGATGCTGCAGATACTCAACAAGTCTAAAGGCCAGTTTTATTGCTTCAATCTGCACAACAGTTTTCAGCTGTGCTAACATAATTGCAAAAGGGTTTAATGATCAATTAGCATTTTAAAATGATAAACTTGGATTATCTAACACAACGTGCCATTGGAACACTGGAGTGATGGTTGCTGATAATGGGCCTCTGAACACCTATGTAGATATTACATTAAGAAAATCTGCCGTTTCCAGCAACAATAGTCATTTACAACATTAACAATGTCTACACTGTATTTCTGATCAATTTGATGTTTTTTTAATGGACAAAACATGTGCTTTTCTTTCAAAAACAAGGACATTTCTATGTGACCCCAAAGTTTTGAACGGTAGTGTACATTTGTTATATAATCAATCCATCAGTATCAAATTGGAGATTGTAGACACCATCTGGTATTTTGGAAAGCACAGGATATCCTATGGTCTATAACAAAGCAGTGATGAGAGCAGCTAGACACCTTGTGGCCAGATTGAACACGGCACTGGAGATTTAACACTTAGGGAATGGGCCAGCAGAGTACAATGTTGGATTTATGAAGTTATTTGATGTAGAAGAAAATAACACCTTAGAGTGATGCACTGTTGGAGAACTTCAGATTGATAATCTGTCAATACTATCCATGCAAACAAAGATGCCTTTATCTTTCTCAATAGACATCTCATACACTGGACTGAAAATGATTACAAGTAGTAAATAAACAGGAATACACCTACAAAGCTCATGATGATAGTAGAACTTCTAGAAATAAGAAACAGCATTTTTGTTTTCTTTTTGTGCTTTATTCATTAAAAATAGATATCTCCAAAAACAACACCCAATGTTTTGAAGTACAGTATTCAATTAGCCAGAATACAAAAGGCCATAGCATCAAAATACATTTCCATTAGTTTAACATTTTACCTAAATGAAATAATATTCTTGAGGCATCCGTCAAACCATACTGAGCAACGTAGCCAGTCATTCTGGATACTTGTACTTTTAAGCACATTTAAAATGGTTCTTCT
The DNA here is from genome assembly GCF_018296145.1 of Oncorhynchus tshawytscha. NCBI lineage: Eukaryota > Metazoa > Chordata > Actinopteri > Salmoniformes > Salmonidae > Oncorhynchus > Oncorhynchus tshawytscha. The sequence goes on from NC_056441.1 coordinate 36,140,745, forward strand.
TACAGTACTGATCAATAAGGCTCTTCGTACAGCACAGTCGGTCAAAGAAAGGCCTCTTCCTAATAGAAATATACAGGACGTTGTTGAATTATTTGAGATGGGGCCTATCAAAATGTCTATATATCAGAAAATACATATTTTTTTAAAGCTTTACCATCTAGATTCGGTTATCAAGTCATTTTTCAGTTCACTAATTCCAGCTCTTTTGGGCAACAACCAGCAATTTAGGCGATTGCTGTTTAAATGAATGTGAGAGAGAAATTCTGTGCAGTTTGCTTCCGACAGCATTCTGAACTAGCACATCTAGATCTGTACATTCTCCTTTCCAGTCAAATCGACAATCTAGCTACATCAACGACGAAAAGCATCCAGTACGAGCCGCTGTTACAGTCTGTCATGAAGCAACTGAGTGGCTGAGAACCATATAGAGCCACTGGCTGTAAAAAGGAAGGGTATACGTCCCTGTAGTACTCTGCATAAATAAGCAACCATCAAAAAGTTAAACAATAAAAAAATATATATATAGTCATGATTAGGGAACATAAATTAGGCTAACAGCTGTGGCTACACCTCTGTCAAATGTCCATCTTCTTTCTGTTTGACAAAGAGAGGTATACAGGATAGCAGACCAGAAGTACCAATAGACACTGAACGGAAGAACACACATTGAAATAGGGGAGGGGCTACTCGGACTTGGTCCAATAGGAAATGCTCATTTTGGTTTTGCGTTTTCCATCCCAACTTGTGATGGTGTGACCTATTAAATATGACCCCGCAGAGTCTGTTAGTGTTTATGGATGTTTATGGAGGGCTTGCCATGTTTCAATACAAACACTGAACCCTCCTTTGTAAACTCTACATCCCTCTAGCGTTATGATTGTCGGTTATGATTGTCTATGGGTTCACTTTTTCTTCCTCTCCTGAGTACACCTTGGACAGTACCTGGGCAAAAGAAATGATAGAACAGGAGAAAAGAGGGTGAGAGAGAGTGAGAAATGTACATTCAGTGAGCTGATCTCTTCCATGTTACAGGAGAAACATCCTTATTTTCCGATCCTAAATTCCAGATTTCCAATCTCTTCCTTCACTTACCATTTTCCTCTGGGTTTTGTCGTCAGCCCCACGCAGGCAAAGTGGAACCACTCAATGGAGCACTGCAATGAGACAAACACACACAGTACATTCTGATTAGTATTATTCCATTAGTATAGGGAGCAACTTTTATAATGCTGTGCTGTACACTAGTGGGTTACTCTTGGTCAAAATGTACCAAAAGGAACATGCCTCTATCTAGGTTTTACTGAATTAATCTGTGATTTAAGTGCCAAACATTCCAACCCCATCTCTCATTTCCTGATATTACACAAATTTATAACTCAAGACTTTTTGGTAAAATCACACATTCATGTCAAAGTGGTATTTTCTGTAGAAACATTCTAGTGCCCAGATATCAGGTTAGGATTGGGCTCATAGTGGGTAGTTGACCCAATCAGGGTTGTGTTTCATTTCAATTCCACCATCTCAGGAAGTGATGTCATTGCTTCTCTCTACGAGGAAAAAAAAAGGGAATTGGAATTTCAGTTCCCTTCCTGAATTGAAAGGGAAATGACCCCAACTCGGGACCTAGTGCTCATGTACCGCTAGATAACCAATGGCAGAAAGCTGTGGACTCACGTCTGTGTTGTCACAGCCGATCATCTCTCCATAAGACACTTGGTGACACAGGCAGTAGGTGGGCTCGTTGGGGTCCACGGGCATGTCCAGCACGTCCGAGGGGTGGACGCTCCCAAAGTTCACCGTAGGGGCTGTGAACTCAGGCCTAAGGACACAACAAGGGAGGACAATGGGAATTAATACTGAGAGGAAGAGATGTACTGTATCAGAGACTGTTGTAAGGTACAGAGTGAGAGAAGACCAGAACATTTTGGTTAGGTTCAGGGGGTTATTGGAGTGGCGATGAGAATTTTCTCTCTAGCTTATATCTGCTACAAAGCATCAGCTTATGAAACGTATGTTTTAAATTGTACATACGTTTGTGTTAGTTTGACTTTCTTCCGTCCGCTCTTGGGGCTGCAGTCGTCGTCCGACTTCGCCTTTAACCTCGTGCGAGCCACCTTCTTCTCTTTTGGCCCCCTGAGCTCACCTTACGAAAGACACAAAACTCTTCAGGCTATGGACACATATGGAGCTTGCCTGGGTCGTGTTCATTAAGCACTAAACAGAAGAAAATAGACTGATATAGGGAGGGACTAATTGGACTTGTCCAATAAGAATAAGCTAGTTTTTTTGTAAAACATTTTCCATTGCATGCAATTATAAACGCGGCCCAGTTCCCAGCTATCTATAGGCTTAAACATAGTCTGTGTGTTTATGTGTGAACAGCAATGAGACAACACTAAAAAGTACCGTGTTCAAGGGACAGAACTGAATGAAAATCGAGCACAGAACAGTGTCAGAACAGAACTTTACTCTTGTTTCCCTTGCTGGAGGTCGAGTCATAGTCGGTGCTCTCAATCTTTTTCTCCTTTAGGTCTGCCTCGAAGCGGGCCAAGTCTGTGTCCAGCCTGCGGATGTGTTTGTCCACCTGCGGGGTCACAATGAATAACAGAACACTGACAGACATCACATGCACAAATTACTTGACAATCACAGCATGTCTAGGCTAACTAATCACAGTGGAAGCAAAAAGTGTGTCCACTGCGGCTCAACATCAAAATATGTACTATTCAACATTTCCAGCTGCATCAAACATGCTAATTGAGAATATAACATATCTTTCACAATGTAAGGTTTACCTGCAACCTGAGGTACAGACAACCAATTATACTAGAGTGCGTGTTGACAGGCCGGCAAGGGTAACCCTCTCTCCAAAGAGAACCTTTATTTTCCTCAATACTAGTATGGACCCCAAGCAGCACTCCTATTCTCGATCCATTGTAACCATCCGAAGGTTTTACTCACCATCCCATAGGTCTGCATGGCCAGCTGGACGTTGTCATCTCCAAACTCTTTACACCTGCCATATGACTGCTGAATCCGGCGGAGCAGGGCGAGCTTCTGCTCCGGGGAGATGGTGTGTACATTTGACGTGTACTCACGAGCCAAAGAGTCTATCTGCCCTTTCAGATCTGAGGGAAACAGAGATGAAATGATTTATTGTAACTTATGGTTACAACCATCATATGGGCTACATGCACACTGACTTTTGACTGGAGCTTAGAGACTCTGGATAAGTGTTCACTACTTACCTGTTATGATAACAACAACAATGAGGATAATATCAGATCTGTGTGAGAGTCTCACCCTCGGTCCGTGTGTCCAGGTCTCTCATCAGAGTGAAATTCCTCTGTAGCTCAAATGGCAGGTTTTCTATACCTAGAAAAACAAGATGTTGTACAGTATACTAAGTCATATATTGGTTCCAATTCAGATACAGCAGTATCGTCAGTGGGCTGCAACATAGCGAGCGTGTGTTAAGTAACGTTACTAAAACTGTCAATGCTGGCCTATAACTATGTATAGTACGTAAACGTAGAGGAACCACTGAATAGAACCCCACGACACAACAAAGTAATTTAGAATCTATTAAGAACGGTACAAGTATGCACTGTTTTACTAGCTCGGTTAGCAAGCGAGCTAACTTCGCTAGCTTTCTCGCGTGCTCTTTGTCCCTCGCTCTGGACTTTTCATGGGAGTAACGTTAGCTGAAACAGTAACGTTAACTGGGCTTCTCATCTCCTCAAACTCAGGTACTGGTTCTGGGAGTAGCTCTGCGTGCAGTGTAAAACAAATACACACCTTACACGACATTTAGTAGGATGATAAACGTCTTCGTGAATATAGGAAAACTATCTTACTGTCAAGGTAGTGTTCCAAATACATTCCCGCCGCCATCTTGAAGATAATAAACAAAGGTTTTTTCGGTCAGACAGGAAATATTGTTCGATGGGGTTTAACGGCGGTTGGCATTCAATGTTAATTGTGCATTACCGCCACCAGCTGGACGGGGCATTGAATAAGAACTAAAAAAAACAGTGGGAAAGTGGGAAAAAGGCATCATATGAAATAAAAACAAGTTGACTAAGAAAACCCATCACCCTTCTTCAATCACAGTCCACTCCAAAATACTTCCCTACAAATGCCCAGGGGCCTGTGATGGCGGTACATTCACCGACAGGATTTCTTGCACAGCCTCGGCTTTGATATCATGAAGACCCCAAAAACGTTCAGCGGCATTCACAATGATTCCAATTTTCTTAAGACTTTTTCTCCTCAGTTTAAGACCATTCAAATGAATAATACAAAGTCCACCTTTTTAACATGTAGCATTTCACTATCCCTCGGTTGATAAGAAACCGTCACTAGTCGTGGTGGCTCTACTACCATTGCTTCTTCCCCGACACTCGTTCCTTCCAATCTTCTCACTGCCTCCAGATAAGAGACACGCTGGACGCTCTTTGCCCTCGCCACCTCATTCTTCACCTTAACAGGGCACTCCAGGAATTTAGGCGCATGTTCATCTCCACAGTTGCAGCATTTCACTTCATCTGGCGTACGATACTCTTCCCTTCTGCACACACATGACCAAATCTTTTACATTTATAACACTGAAGGGGCTTGTGTACAAAAGCTCTTACAGTGTATCTCATGAATCCTAACTTTATATGAGAAGGGAGAGACTTGAGCTGGAAACGAATAACTAATATCTGTGTTCTATTCAGTATCGCCAGAACCTGGTTTAGAGAAAGGGATCACTCAGTTTCAAGGTCTCAGCTTAGAAAGAAGAAGCCTCGTGAGGCATTGGTCTGTCACATGTTATGAACCAGTATTAGTCGGTCACATGAATGAAACAAAACAAAACGATAATGATGAATTAATTATGCTAAATCATACAAATATAACTTGTCTGTGTATAGCCGTACGTAAGACAACTACTGGGACTGCCCCAGCAGAGCTCCTGATTGACATGTGTACTATGGTGCATTGAGTTGGTTGGAACCTCTCCAGTGCGCTGATAATAAAGAATGATTGACTTTGAGTGTCCCTGTGTAAGAATTTCCACAACAATTTGGCATCACGAATTGGATGATTGATTCTGCCTGCAGAGCTTTCCAGTTAGGGTATGCGAGGAAAACCAGTGGCGCATTTTATGAAGTGTGAGGGAAAATCCCGTCTGACCAAAAGAGGACCCACCCAGACCAGACCCTTACTGTGAGTTGCCTAGTAGAAGACATATAATCTGCAAATCAATTGAGGGATGGCAACTGATTTCAGTAAGTCAATTTAAATGAATTTGTAAAAAAATAAATTATAAAACAGATGAAACTAAACATAAAGATGTAGAAGGAGGGTACCACTAGCCTACACAATAACACAAGGTGTTTTTGAATACGAGGTGTTATTTACATGTATGGGAAGCAGCAAGACTATAGAACCTATAAAGACCAAAGCGTTTATGATTATGTAAACTACTGAGACTATAGACACACAAGACTATAGATAATGTAGACTATACATATATCTATTTGACCTTTATTTAGCTAGGCAAGTCAGTTAAGAACAAACTCTTATTTACAATGACGGCCTCCCCCGGCCAAACCCGGACGACGCTGTGCCAATCACGGCCAGATGTGATACAGCCTGGATTCAAACCAGGGACTGTAGGGACACCTCTGGCACTGAGATGCAGTGCATTAGACCGCTGCACCACTCGGGAGCCTGAGATACGTGAGACTATAGATACTATAGAGAGTAGAGATACTGTAGAGACTATGGAGACTGTAGAGACCATAGAGGAACCGTTGAAGATACATATAACGTGGAAGAAGGCTAGAGCTAGTCTTAGAGAGAAGACTAGAGCGAGGGCAAGTAACGGTACCATGCCCCGCTGACAGCTGTCTATAGGCATTTATAAGAGAAATGTCTACATGGTCTGCAGCCACTAGTAGAGAATAGCATAAGGTGCATTCTGTGCTATTTTATATGTATAGTGAAGATACAAATGATACATAGGAGGTAATTACAGAGAATCTTTGAAGCTGCACATGGGATAAACGGGAGACTACCGAGTGTGTTTGGGAATAGTACTAAGTGAATGTTGTTGTGAAAGTTGTGTATGGTTGTGTGAGTGTGGAAAGGACGTGTTAAAACCTCTACAGGATGGGTGGGTCGAGCTAATATAGGCTAATGCGATTAGCATGAGGTTGTAAGTAACAAGAACATTTCGCAGGACATAGACATATCTGATATTGGCAGAAAGCACTGTCCAATTTACAGTAACTATTACAGTGAAATAATACCATGCTATTGTTTGAGGAGAGTGCAAAGAACTTGAAATTTTATTAATAATTCAATTAGGTACATTTGGGCAGTCTTGTTACAACATTTTGAGCAAAAATGCAATGGTTCATTGGATCAGTCTAAAACGTGGCACATACACTGCTGCCATCTAGTGGCCAGAATCTAAATTGCACTGGGGCTGGAGTAATATATTATGGCCTTACTCTTGCATTTCAAAGATGATGGTACAAAGAAAATACCCCAAAATGCATGGACCAAGCAGCATGGTGACGAGAGGCAGCGATACCTGGAGAACTGGACATGGGAGGAGATCCTGGACGGTTGGGGAATAGGTTGGGAACAGGTTGGGGAATATCGCCGCCCCAAGGCAGAGCTGGAGGCAGCGAAAGCTGAGAGGCGGCGGTATGAGGAGGCAGCATGGCAGCGCGGCTGGAAGCCCGAGAGGCAGCCCCAAAAATGTATTGTGGGGGCACACGGGGAGTGTGTCGAAGTCAGGTAGGAGACCTGCGCCAACTCCCCGTGCTTACCGCGGAGAGAGGGACCGGGCAGGCACCGTGTTATGCCGTGAGGCGCACTGTGTCCCCGTGCGCGTGCATAGCCCGGTGCGGTGAATAGCCCAGTGGGGTCTCTCGTCTGTCCGGAGCTGCCAGAGTCTCCCGTCTGTCCGGAGCTGCCAGAGTCTCCCGTCTGTCCTGAGCTGCCAGAGTCTCCAATCTGTCCGGAGCTGCCAGAGTCTCCCGTCTGTCCTGAGCTGCCAGAGTCTCCCGTCTGTCCTGAGCTCCCAGTCTCCCGTCTGTCCTGAGCTGCCAGAGCCGGCAGTCGGTCCTGAGCTGCCAGAGCCGCCAGTCTGTCCTGAGCTGCCAAAGCCGCCAGTCTATCCTGAGCTGCCAGAGCCGCTAGTCTGTCCTGAACTGCCAGAGCCGCCAGTCTGTCCTGATCTGCCAGAGCCGCCAGTCAGCCAGGAGCTGCCAGAGCCGTCAGTCAGCCAGGAGCTGCCAGAGCCGTCAGTCAGCCAGGAGCTGCCAGAATCGCCCTTCACTCCAGTGCTGCCGGAGTGTCCCGCCCGTCCGGTGCTGCCGGAATCTCCCGTCCGTCCGGTGCTGCCGGAATCTCCCGTCCGTCCGGTGCTGCTGGAATCTCCCGTCCATTCGGGACCCGTGGCTAGGGTCCCCAGTCCAAGGTCGGCGGTGAGGGTCACCGTTCTTAAGAGGCCACGGAGGCGGATAAAGAGGCGGAGAAACACTATGGTGGAGTGGGGTCCACGTCCCGCGCCAGAGCCGCAACCGCAGACAGACGCCCACCCAGACCCTCCCCTATAGGTTCAGGTTTTGCGGCCAGAGTCCGCACCTTTGGGGGGGGGGGGTACTGTCACATTCTGACCTTAGTTCCTTTGTTTTGTCTTTTGTTTTAGTATGGTCAGGGCGTAAGTTGGGTGGGTTGTTTATGTTCGTTTTCTATGATTTGCTATATCTGTGTTTGGCCTGGTATGGTTCTCAATCAGAGGCAGCTGTCAATCGTTGTCCCTGATTGAGAACCATATTTAGGGAGCCTGGTTTCTATTGTGTTTTGTGGATGGTTGTATTCTGTCTTTGTGTGTCTGCACCAGACAGAACTCTTTCGGTTGTTTTCTTTGTTGTTTTGCTATTCAGTGTTCAGTTTACATGACAAAATATGAACACTTACCACGCTGCACTTTGGTCCTCACCTTCTTCCCAAGACAGCCGTTACAGTATTATCTTTTACCAGATCTAATGTCTTATATTCTTCAACATTCATTTCTAATTTCCACAAACTTCAAAGTGTTTCCTTTCAAATGGTATCAAGAGTATGTATAGCCTGGATTCATTTTAGGCGAAAACTGAAAAAAAAGGTGCGGCTCCTGAATAATAAACTGATTGATAGAAATTTGTGTGTTAAGCTGTTTGGAATTTGGATAATAAGATGATTGAAATGTGGATATTAAACTGACTGTACAGATTGAATGAGAGCTGTCAAGGGACAAGCTCCAGTGTGAAAGAGGATTACAGAGTGTGTGAAAGAATGGATACCCCAACCAGTTCTGTGTGAGCTGTGTTTTTAGATCTATAATGTTATCTAGGGGTTCTGTTCACCACCGCACATCGATCTACAGGTAGTGAGCACTGACAGCAGAAGCCATTGAAAGATATGTGTACCTCTCGGGATGCTTGCATTGTGATTGTTGCTGCGGTGTGGAGGTGAAAACCTAAAGATTTATAACGTTATAAAGGGATTCTGTATGGAGATACGAAAGGAGAAAGTACTATTTCCGAATCTGATGAAGTAACAATAGAACTAATAATAATACACAACTTGCACACCCATACGTAGATGTACAAAAGTGGTGTAAAAAGTATTCTGTTCAGAGTGCTCCCTTTATGGATAACTTGATGAATATGAGGTTAAAGCATTGCATGGGACTTAATGTACCCCTAACCAATAAAACTATACACGTTTATGAGATTTCCTCCACCCCGGTAATACATTTTGAAATAAGCCCATACTCTGTTACCTAGAACCAATGATTTTCTGTATTCACCTACTCACCTGTTTAAAGTGCTAGGTAGAGACTTGTTATGGATAAAGCATTCCATCTACAGGGGACTGATAGACAGTGCAACTCAGTTAACATGTATGGATCTCTCCAAAGCATTACATAGGAATCTTAAAGTAATAAACGTAATCACTATTGAAGCAGAAAGTGAATATCCAACAGAAAATTGAAATAAATATATAGTAACTTTTGAAGTTATACTAAGATTAAAATAATGCTTTCCAATATGGAGAAAGTTATTACGTTTGTTTTGTTTTGTTTTAAGCCTTGCAATAGGGGGAAAAGCAGAATGTTGTTTGAGAGTGATCCGTGTGTTTAAGCAGCAGTGATTGAGGTATTCCTATTGGGAAGGGAGTCCAAGTTGCAATCCAATAATGCAATATCTTAGTAATTTGACGAAGTAAGGCAGAGGGATTGAGCATTGCTACTTAACAACTTCTTATGGCTGGGGGCAGTATTGAGTAGCTTGGACGAATAAGGTGCCCAGAGGTGCCCAGAGTAAACTGCCTGCTACTCAGTGCCAGTTGCTAATATATGCATAGTATTAGAGTATTTGGATAGAAAATACTCTGAAGTTTCTAAAACAGTTTGAATGAGGTCTGTGTGTATAACAGAACTCATATGGCAGGCAAAAACCTGAGAAAAAATCCAACCAGGAAGTGGGAAATCTGAGGTTGGTCGTTTTTAAACTCATTCCCTATTGAAGATACTGTGGGATATTGGTCATATTGCACTTCCTAAGGCTTCCACTATATATCAACAGTCTTTAGAACCTTGTTTGATGCTTCTACTGTGAAGTGGGGCCGAATGAGAGGGGAATGAGTCAGGGCTCTGCCAGAATGCCTTGAGCTTGTGACGCTCGTTCACGTGAGAGCGAGCTCTGTTCCATCGTAATTCTACAGACAAAGGAATTCTCCGGTTGGAACATTATTGAAGATTTATGTTAAAAACATCCTAAAGATTGATTCTATACATCGTTTGACATGTTTCTACGGACTGTAATGGAACTTTTGGACTTTTCGTCTGCTCGTGCGTCATGAAGATGGATTACTGGGCTGAATGCGCTATCAACAAGGAGGAATTTGGACATAAATGATGGACATTATCGAACAAAACAAACATTTATTGTTGAACTGGGATTCATGGGAGTGCATTCTGATGAAAATCATCAAAGGTAAGTGAATATTTATAATGTTATTTCTGACTTCTGTTGACTGCACAATATGGCGGATATCTTTTTGGCTTGTTTGGTCTCTGAGCGCCGTACTCAGATTATTGCATGGTTGGCTTTTTCCGTAAAGCTTTTTTGAAATCTGACACAGCGGTAGCATTAAGGAGAAGTCCATATAAAGTTCCATGTATAACACTTCTATTTTCATCAACATTTATAATGAGTATTTCTGTAAATTGATGTGGCTCTCTGCAAAATCATCAGATGTTTTTGGAACTACTGAACATAACGCGCCAATGTATACTGAGATTTTTTTTATATAAATATGAATTTTCTTGGCTCTGACCTAACATAATTGTTTGTGGTGCTTTCGCAGTAAAGCCTATTTGAAATCGGACACTGTGGTGGGATTAACAAGAAGTGTATCTTTAAAATGGTGTGAAATACTTGTATGTCTGAGGAATTTTAATTATGAGATTTCTGTTGTTTTGAATTTGGCGCCCTGCACTTTCACTGGCTGTTGTCACATCGATCCCGTTAGCGGGATCTCAGCCCTAAGAAGTTTTTAAATTAGAGGCTGCTCACTCTTCAAGGCCTGGTCCACTGATCTCGTGTTTAAGCCATCTGATGTTTTGGTTTAGAGATAAACTTCCTGTGGAACAATAGATAGCCGCCAGTACACATTAAACTCAAACAGGCTGTAAGAGAGACAGTGGGGAAATTTGGGACAGAGGTATGAACAATTCAATAAGAAACGTTTTTGACAATTTATTTCTAAATTCTGTAGTTTGGGTAGCAGTAAGTAAGACGGTAATGTCATCTAAAACAATAATATGTTTCCATTACGTGGAACTGTGTCCAGAACTGAAGTAGATCAAAATGTTTAAAAATTGTGCCGAATATTGAGCTGATAAGCCAGCAATAACTTTTTGAAGGTCCTAGCAAATTTGTAAAACAACAGGTTCTATATTTTGACTAAGTTTATATCCCAGGGAGAGTTTGTACAGTATGTCGATGCAACAGGTCAAAATGACAATGATTACAAGAGAGGGGCTCTGGGGGATTGTTTACCTTGGAAGGTGCCTATTCAGCTTGACGAGACACTGTGTCATCTGATGTGTCTGAAGTATAATTCTGTATAGACTGATGGAATGTCCGCTACCAGTTTTTTTCATGTTTATCAATGATTCTGTATCTCCCTTTGAAAGGCAAGTGCCTTGGGAGAGCAGTTAAAAGTACCCGGATCCAGCTGTTAAAACTTCTTAGGGATAGCAGTTCCGCTAGCGGGACAACTTCCGGTGAAACTGGAGGGCGCGAAATCCAAATAAATAATCATGAAAATTATGGAATTTAAACATTTATGTACATATAAGTGTCTCATATCGGCTGAAAGCTTAAATTCTTGTTAATCTAACTGCACTGTACGATTTACAGTAGCTATTACAGCGAAAACATGCCATGCGATTGTTTGTGGATGGCACCCCACATCAAATGTTTTTACACCGGCACCAGCACATACATTCACAAATAACGATTAAATATTCACTTACTTTTTGAAAATCTTCCTCTGATTTGTCATCCAAAGGGTCCCAGCTATAACTTGTAGTGTCGTTTTGTTAGATAAAATCCGCATTTATATCCCAAAAAAGTCTGTTTAGTTGGCACCATCTATTTGAGAAATCCACTCGTTCAGCTAGCAGGGAAAGGAATCCGAAAATGTACCCCTAAACTTTGTTTCAACAAGTCAAAATACATTTCTATCTACTCCTCAGATACCCTACAATGTAATCAAACTATAATATTTATTACGGAAAGAAGTATTATCAATAGGAAACCGATTTTAACAGGTGAGTAATGTATTCATGCGCGCACAAACACGAATTTCCCAGACTGTGTCCGTCTGCTAAAGCTGATATTTCTTATTAGTTTTTGAAGTTACAAGCCTGAAACCTTGAACATAGACTGCTGACACCCTGTGGAAGTCATAGGAATTGCATCCAGGGAGCTTATTTTCAATATGACCTTTCTCTTGTCTTTCTAAGAGGATGGTCTCTCTCAAGAAAACATTTTTGGTTGGTTTTTCTTTGGATTGTCTCTGACCATATCTATTGTGTTATATTCTCCTACATTATTTTAACATTTCTACGAACCTCAAAGAGTTTTCTTTCTAATGGTACCAATTATATGCATTTCCTGGCTTCAGGGCCTGAGCTACAGGCAGTTTACTTTGGGCAAGTCATTCAGACAGGAAGTGGAGGGAAAAAAGGGCCTAGCCCTAATTAATACACATTGCTAAAACAAATGTCAAAGAGAATAACAACACACAGTTGAAACAATTTCTTCCCCCAAATGTACTTACAGTATACTCCCCTATCATCTTGGCGATCTCACTGCAGAGTTACAGGTCAGGGAGTCAGAGGGATAATCCTTAGGGGAGAAATCCTGACCATCCAGCAGACCCAATCAGGTGAGATTTGTTATTGAAGCAAGACAAAAACAATGACAAGAAAACAACAACAACAGCAATACACATATATCACTCGAGGTGGGGAAAACTTAAATCGATTTAGAGTAACTGTCAACCATTACCAGTATATATTTCTTATTTTTTAGGCAGGCATGTGAACAAACTCAATTTGCTTATTTACCAAAGGACCAGGGCCCCAGGGGACTGGTAATTCCCCCTTTGGGCACATAACTCACATCGTAATGGTAAAATAGACTATAGATAGGTGTCCCTCATTCAGGGGCAGCGCTCTCTCTCTGCCCCTTTCCTGGTCTGAATCACACATGGGGCTATTGATAAATTATAAACTTATTCTAATTATTAGTGTTTACATAGCCCATTTAAATCAAGCCCAATGTCTCCAGTCTTTCTATTGAGGGTGATCAGGCCTCACCAGGAAGTCAGAACAGAGATCCGAGGTCAGTGTTGGGGAATAATCAGAATTAGTTGGTAACATAGGTAAGATGTTTAATATTCATCATATGTTTATAAGTTACTTCTCATCAGAATGTCTATACTGTGGCCGGGGTTGCAGTTATCTGTTCTATGTCAAGACTAAGTTACTTGGGCCAGGGAGAGGGGAGAGGTCAAGCATGTATCTCTTGGCTCCACAATATCTGTGATCCAGTCAATGTGTCTCTGTGATCTTGTCAAGTTAGGATGGATTTGATATATGCCTGTTGATATGGAGGATTTGTTTAGGTTCTGATTTTGAGAAAATAACATAGTTTAGGAGACAAAGCTGAACGATAAATTATGCCGATGCTGTCTGGCTATGTGTGTCTTTGCTATAAAGGATCTCAGTTGCAATGTGTAAGGGACTCTCAGAGAATTAATTTATAGACACTGAATTGATCTGAGAGTCACAGGGTTGTGATGGAGCTCATATAATTAAAGATGGACTTTGTGATAACTAACTCTGACTTGTGTGTGGTTTGCTCTCATGATTTGGGAAATACAGGAAATTTCCACGACATCAGTCAGCCCTGTTAAGAATAAGGTAGCAGTAAAAATGTGTCATACAGTAAAAAGTTTGTCTGGATTTCCTGAATGAGCCCTAAACTAAACTGTTGTTCTGGTCTGTCCTCTCTCTCTCTCTCTCTCTCTCTCTCCCTCTCTCTCTCGGTGATGGCGAAGGTGACCACAGATGGTGTGGATGTCAAGGCTCAGGAGTAGACGTAGATGCAGACAGTTTCGAGGCAATAAAAGTTTATTACAAAAACAGAGGGAGCAGGCAAACGACAGGTTAAGGCAGGCAGAGGTCATTAAGTCCCGAGCAGAGTTCAAAAGGTACATAACTTCAGGCAGGCTCAGGGTCAGGGCAGGCAGAGGTCAGTAATCCAGGGTGGTGTGACAAGGTACAGAATGACAGGCAGGCTCAGGGTCAGGGTAGGCACAATGGTAAAAACTGGGAAAGCTAGAAAACAGGAACTAGAGACAGACAGGAGCACTGGAAAAACTGCTGGTAGGCTTGACGAAACAAAACTAACTGACAAACAGAGAACACAGGTCTAAATACACTGGGGACAATGAGGAAGATGGGCAACATCTGGAGGGGTGTGGAGACAAGCACACAGACAGGTTAGACAGATCAGGGTGTGATGCATGGAAGGGATAATTAGATGCGTGGAAGGGATAATTTGACCAAGAACAGTGTGACCCTTAACACCCCCTCTAACAGGCTGAAGTAATGGTGACAACGGCGTTCAGTATGGTCCTTTACCAGTTCTACCGTGAGACCTGAGTCTGAGCCAGCAACCTATACACAGCATCTCGTCGAAGCTATTAGGAGTGTGACATGAGTCCAATGGGGTAAGCATGGAGAGAGATCCCGTCCAAACTTCTCTCATGCTGCTGGTTTACTGGTGGGAAAATGGGCAAAGACATAATGGACAAAGACATAATGGACTGTAAAGAACGTCTCTCAGGTGAGAGACATTATCAAGGGCCGTCCACTCTGAACATGTGCCTTTGGGAGAGCGAACTGAAACACTAGCTGAAGAAGAACATGAAGAAACGCCAGAGGGATGAGTGCCAGGAGGGAGTGGGGTGGTCAACCGTGCCTGTAATTGATTTAGGTTTATCCAAAATGGTTCATTTGCGGTATCAGGTTGATTGTGGAGGTCTGCACACTGCAAAACTTATAGTAATTTTGATTAAGAAGGTACTGAGATAACAATGTGATAATATGTGATGAGAATAGGTAACTATAAATATAAGATGAATATACTGTATGTCAATGTAAATGTGCATTCTGCCAGTATCGGTGTGTGTTAAGTTGAGGGCCTTAAATTAAAGTGATAGAACCGGCGTGAAGCCCCAAGGACTGTCATTCTAAATTTGGGTTGGATAATTTATCATAAATTATAATTATGATTTGGAAAGGCGAGGCCCTTCTAAATTTGGGATGGGTAATTTATCAATAGTTAAAGCTATGATTTGGAAAGGCAAGGCTTCTAAAGACAGAGCTATGCCCCTAAATTGTGAGGAGAGCCACTAGATTGTACCTTGGGCTAGCCTTGCCCCAATATCACTCTGATCGGGGTTGGTGTGAAACTGTTATAACATGTGTTCTTTCTCTTTCATGTGAAAGTCAATATGCATGTGCCCTGGACCAAATTCGGGAAAGACATAGAGAACCTCTAGAGACATGGAGAAATTGGCAATGCTAAAATAATAGCATATATTGGCTCTGCAAAACAGAGAGATTCTTGACTATCATTTGGCAGGTCAAGGGGGCACTTGTGCAATCATTGGCAATGAATGTTGTACTTTTTTCCCAGATCGCTCTTCTAATATGACTGATCTCACCAAATGCATTGCCACTGCTGATGATAACCCAGAATGAAGGGCTTGAAATTATGAAGTGTCTGGTTTTATGTGTTGATTTCACTCCAGTTAATAGAAGTATAACCTTTATTATGATTTATTATAATCATATATTTTGATATAAAAGATACAGTTGAAATGCTTACGTTAAAATGTTTTGATGATTATCACAAATTATGTGATAAGAGGAGGGAATGTGCTGGAAATAGTCATTGTTTGTGCTTTTCTAATAACTAATTTCTGTGTTCTATTCGTGTGCTTTTGTAATAACCAAATCAAATCAAATTTATTTATATAGCCCTTCGTACATCAGCTGATATCTCAAAGTGTTGTACAGAAACCCAACCTAAAACCCCAAACAGCAAGCAATGCAGGTGTAGAAGAAGCACGGTGGCTAGGAAAAACTCCCTAGAAAGGCCAAAACCTAGGAAGAAACCTAGAGAGGAACCAGGCTATGTGGGGTGGCCAGTCCTCTTCTGGCTGTGCCGGGTGGAGATTATAACAGAACATGGCCAAGATGTTCAAATGTTCATAAATGACCAGCATGGTCGTATAATAATAAGGCAGAACAGTTGAAACTGGAGCAGCAGCATGGTCAGGTGGACTGGGGACAGCAAGGAGTCATCATGTCAGGTAGTCCTGGGGCATGGTCCTAGGGCTCAGGTCCTCCGAGAGAGAGAGAGAGAAAGAGAGAATTAGAGAACGCACACTTAGATTCACACAGGACACCGAATAGGACAGGAGAGGTACTCCAGATATAACAAACTGACCCTAGCCCCCCAACACATTAACTACTGCAGCATAAATACTGGAGGCTGAGACAGGAGGGGTCAGGAGACACTGTGGCCCCATCCGAGGACACCCCCAGACAGGGCCAAACAGGAAGGATATAACCCCACCCACTTTGCCAAAGCACAGCCCCCACACCACTAGAGGGATATCTTCAACCACCAACTTACCATCCTGAGACAAGGCTGAGTATAGCCCACAAAGATCTCCGCCATGGCACAACCCAAGGGGGCGCCAACCCAGACAGGATGACCACATCAGTGAATCAACCCACTCAGGTGACGCACCCCTTCCAGGGACGGCATGAGAGAGCCCCAGTAAGCCAGTGACTCAGCCCCTGTAATAGGGTTAGAGGCAGAGAATCCCAGTGGGAAGAGGGGAACCGGCCAGGCAGAGACAGCAAGGGCGGTTCGTTGCTCCAGAGCCTTTCCGTTCACCTTCCCACTCCTGGGCCAGACTACACTCAATCATATGACCCACTGAAGAGATAAGTCTTCAGTAAGGACTTAAAGGTTGAGACCGAGTTTGCGTCTCTGACATGGGTAGGCAGACCGTTCCATAAAAATGGAGCTCTATAGGAGAAAGCCCTGCCTCCAGCTGTTTGCTTAGAAATTCTAGGGACAATTTTTTGTGCTCATGCAAGTGACTGACTGAACGAATATTCACTATCAGTAACTGCAATTTGGCAGTACGCCCAGAACCTTGTTTAGAGAAAGGGATATCTCAGTTTCAAGGTCTCAGCTTAGAGAGAAGAAGCCTCCTGAGGTATTGGTCTGTCACATGTTAGGAAACAGTATCGGTCTGTCACTTGAATGAAGCAAAATGGTAATGATGAATTAATTATGCTAAATCATGCAAACATAACTTGTCTGTGTATAGCCGTACATAAGACAACTACTTGGACTGCCCCAGCAGAGCTCCTGATTGACATGTGTAACTATGGTGCATTAAGTTGGTTGGAACCTCTCCAGCATTCTTATAATGATGAACGATTCATTTAAGATTGACTTCGAGTGTCCCTGTGTAAGAATTTACACAACAGAATCTTCATTCAAAGAACAGTAGCATAGATGAAGTGAATTTATTTTCTCCATCCACCAGACACAGGTGAGTCAACGTGCACCAACCACTCCATCGATGTCTTCAGAACCTTTGCCTTTATTTCTTGCACCACACCAGAATAAACCCCCTTGATAGGAGCCCGGCTACGAAAATCCATACAGGAAACATTCCACTCCATACACTCCACTACATATCTTTTTTGACTATTAAAACATGCTTCTTCTGCTCAGCAGACACACAACAAATCTAACAACAAAAATGTCTTGTGACTCTCACCGACTCCACACTTTCCTCCAACACATTCCAAATTTTCCTCGAGACGTACAACGGATTTCCCATGAAGCATTGATC
Source organism: Oncorhynchus tshawytscha (assembly GCF_018296145.1). Classification (NCBI taxonomy): domain Eukaryota; kingdom Metazoa; phylum Chordata; class Actinopteri; order Salmoniformes; family Salmonidae; genus Oncorhynchus; species Oncorhynchus tshawytscha. The sequence continues at coordinate 36,158,325 of NC_056441.1, forward strand.
CAAAACCCCTCATTTGGATTAAAAACGAGTCTAGTGGTTTTTCATTTTCCACCACAGCTTTACTTCTCTTGTTTCCCCAACACGGCCGCTCTTCACTCCGATCTTCTGTATACTCCACCTGTTTGCACACACTTGAAACATGTCCAAATCCTTATTTATTTTACACTGTAGAGGTTTGGGGACAAAACCTCTTACTGCGCACCTAGTATACCCCAGCTTTACACATTGGTGGAAAAGTAGTGAATTGCTATACTTGAGTAAAAGAAAAGATATCTTCATAGAAAATGACTCAAGTCAAAGTGAAAGTCACCCAGTAAATACTACTTGAGTAAAATCTAAAAGTATCTCGTATTAAATGTACTTAACCTTTATTATGGTGGAAAAAGTACTCAATTTTCATACTTAAGTAAAAGTAAAAAGTAAATGCTATTACATCAAATTCCTTATATTAAGCAAACCAGGCAGCACTATGAAAAATATATAATAATTACAGACAGACAGGGGCACACTCCAACACTCAGACATCATTTACTAAGGCAATATTTGTGTTTAGTGAGTCCGCCAGATCAAAGGCAGTAGGGATGACAATGCGTTCTAGTGATACTGTAGGTGCGTGAATTGCACCATATGGTTGTTCTGCCTGAGATTTTGAAATGTAACGAGTACTTTTGTGTGTCAGGGAAAATGAATGTGAGTTAAAAGTACATTATTTTCACCAGTAATGTAGTGGAGTAAAACTAAAAGTCACAAGTTTAAATAGTAAAGTATAGTACAAAAAACGACTTAAGTAGTACTTTAAAGTACTTTTACTTAAGTACTTTACACCACTGGCTTTACATGCGTAGGGAGGTGCTTGCCATTAAACTATACAACCGACATACTAACCACACCTGGGATTCTCCTCGCAAGGTTTTCCTCCATAACTTCCATCGACACCCAGAGATGACTCCCTTAACAGGTGCCCTACTCTGGAGTTCAAATCACGATACTTTGAGTGGCTCAATACTTGTGACGCCCACTGCCCTCTTCCTCTGTTCCACACAATCAATCAGGACAAGCCCACTCCTGGTCACTCTGATTGATTTAACTTTTCCTAACATACAATTCCCCCTCTTCGACACCCCCAAACGGATATCCCAGAGAAAGACCCTCATCAAAAAGTGCATCCCAAAAACAAGCAAATCTTTGTACGATATACACATCTTCCCCTTCTATTATTGACACTTGTTAGAATTGCGTCAATTCGAATCTGGTATCAGGATAAATATGACAATGAGTCACCGATTGTATACTATGTATTTTTTATTAGCTAAGCAATAAGTGGTAAATGCAATTTTCGTATATACGGGCTCTCCGTTCCACCTCGCAGGGCAAAAACAGAGAACTGACTTGTTCCTGACAAAGATATTATAATATACTCTGATGACAGTAGTAGTTCCGGCTTCCGAGCCGGCCTGTCAGAGTAGAGACTGGGCGTGGTTTAAACTTGCTCAGCCTATTGCAGGCGCTCAGGCGGGTCCCCGCCTCTTGGCGCTTCTGTTGATAGATGTAACTGTTGCTGTGAAGAACATCCATGCGCTCATGCTCGATACCGTTATCTCGCACCTGGCTCCTGTTATCTAACAAAAGACCGCTTGTTCTCGCAACACCCCGCTCTGAATGTGCCCCCCTCCCAACTCATTGAACAGTTCCTGTCTTCTGTATTTTTCCATCATGAGAAAGGCCCATGGCCTTGAAACTTTTAACAATGTTTCAAGTCAGCTATGTTGCATAACACATCCATACATCCACACAAGCCAACAGCAGATAATATTCAATCACATATATGGTAACGGGCTATAGTGCATAACACAGAAACCTCATAATCCCCCTTTTTACACCCCCAAGGGGTGTAACCACACCATCCGATATACTAGGTTGCTGATGAACCCAGGAACTTTAAACGTTTATTTTGTGAATATATGAAGTGATGCACGTCCCTTTGTTGATTAACATATATATACACTGGAGTTTTTGATTCCCCCTTTTGACACCCACAAGGGTGTCAGTCATTATCCTTTATTCCAGCGGTCCCAACATAGTAATATGTTAATAGCATTTCATGAAAATAATTTTAAAAAAAATTATTTTTATTTTTTACAGAAAATCAAGAAAAATAGAAACAAAAATCAACAAATGATATGCTTTTGTCTCCCCCTTTTGACACCCACAAGGTTGTCCCTTATCAAAAACAGGATAAAACTTGATTGTTTATTGACATGTAAGATATAGGATAACTTTGGTCACGGAAAACAGAGTAAAGCAGAGCAAAGCATTATTATCAACCATCTGGTCCTCTCAGCTACTCCTATCCTGTACCAGGTGGGCTCCTTGCCACCCAGGGACTCTGAACCTTCACATAAGAGAGTACAAGTTATATCGTACACGTTATGTATTTAAGAAGTTATCATTCCACAACCTCACCCACAGCAAACCAGGTGTCATCCTCAGTCAGCCCCATCCTCCCCTGAAAGCTTGATTCAGTATCAGCATCTCCAACTAGAGCATCAAGCAAAGGCATCATACCTGAAGCCTTCACCACATCTGTAACAGACTTCTTAAAACACGGTACGATGCAAGCAGCACAACACATCAATAACAAAAACACAAGAATTAGGGTCAGAAATCCAGTAACCACCAGTGATGCATACTCACCCAGCCACACCCCCATCCAAGACATCCAGCCAGACTCCTCCACCCCAGCCACACCCCCATCCAAGACATCCAGCCAGACTCCTCCACCCCAGCCACACCCCCATCCAAGACATCCAGCCAGACTCCTCCACCCCAGCCACACCCCCATCCAAGACATCCAGCCAGACTCCTCCACCCCAGCCACACCCCCATCCAAGACATCCAGCCAGACTCCTCCACCCCAGCCACACCCCCATCCAAGACATCCAGCCAGACTCCTCCACCCCAGCCACACCCCCATCCAAGTAATCCAGCCAGACTCCTCCACCCCAGCCACACCCCCATCCAAGACATCCAGCCAGACTCCTCCACCCCAGCCACACCCCCATCCAAGACATCCAGCCAGACTCCTCCACCCCAGCCACACCCCCATCCAAGACATCCAGCCAGACTCCTCCACCCCAGCCACACCCCCATCCAAGACATCCAGCCAGACCCCTCCACTCCAGCCACGCCCTTCATTTCTGCCGAAAGCTCTTCCAACCCAACCAATGCTTTTGATATACTCCCACCAGGACTGGTATTATTAGGTATAAATGTACAACATTGTTCATCAAACATTTTGCAAACCCCTCCCTGACTGGCCAGGATCATATCTAAAGCCAATATATTCTGCCTGGCGGTCCTGGTAGTAGCCTCCAATTGTTCAGCCATACCAGTAAGGGCAGAGCGGGTGTAGTTAACAAAACGTTGTTGATTATAGTATATATCATTTATCCATGAGGTCTGTTTGGCATCCACAATAGCAGGGCCAAGAATTGGTAGTAGTTCCCATAAACCATCATTCCTGTTTAGGGCCTAGAATTCCTAAGGAACACCAACTGGCACACCTAGTAGGTTGAAATGTATATTATCTGTTACCTCAGACCAAGGTGCATCACGCTTATATCTGTAGTACGGGTGAACATCATTAGGTGCTTTTCTAGTAGATCCCAGGAGCTGATTAGCTGTAACTTCAATAATGGTTAGTGGTATTATCAGACTGGCAGTTATTTCCAAGGACAGGTGTTAAATGCTTTTAAATGCTTTTTTAAAAACTTTCCAGTATTACACCTCCATCCTTCCTTTGTAATGTCTTGGCAGTATATCGTATGTATGCCAACCACATATTTTCCCTACCGTCATATCCAATTTCAGTACCCAATTGGTCGCTATTTGTGATATCCTTAACATTAATTACCTGGATAGGGTTTGGTATTTTGGTTGGTGGAGGCAGGGTCGAGCCTGGAGTGGTGGAGGAGTGTGTCTGGGTCTGGCTCTGGTTCGTCTGGGACCGCTGTGGCCCCGGCAGCACCTTTAAGGAGAACACACCCGTCGTGTCTGCCCCATTTCTTTCCAGACCGAGGGTATAGGTTCCTGCATCAGAAAGCTTAATGGACGTAATGGTTGGTAGGATTTCATCACCTTTACAGAGTTCAACAGTGCTCCCAGGTTTTCCCCATATCATGGAAAACCTATCCACCTTTGTGGGATCCCCTATGCTATAAGGATACCCTCTTCTCCAATCCCAGGACTGTCCCAAATTGGTTATCATGTAATCCCCATACGGACACCCTCCCCCATTACACAGGTACACTGTCACCCTCCTATACACAGGTGTTAAAACCAAACACAAATATCTACATTTCTTCCCTGCCCTTTTGGCTCAAAATATGTCCCAAATACTTAACATGAGTCTCCCATAATTAAAACTTATCCTTGCTAATTTTCACACCACATTCATCAGAGAAAATATAATGACACTATAATGTAAATTTCACTGCCTTTTTGTATTAAATTACCTTAATATCAGTATTACAAATGACCTTAGATTCTCCATCCAAATGGCTTTCCAATGAGGCTGATCAGACCACAAAGGAAAGTTACAATGGAGGTCATAAGTCATACCACCCCCCCAAAGAAGTGTTTCTTGCTATATTAAACAACATTCCTCTATCAAAAGATTTCACCTATTTAATTATGACTTCTAATATTAAACTATATTAAACTATAATAATTAAACTTCTAATATTTCATATGTGATTGTACCCCTTTAAGATATCATGCCTCTGGGAAAAATGGAAATGTACTCCCTCCAATCATTAGTTTTAAATTGACTCGATGTTTCATGTAACTCATTCAATCCTTCTCCAAATTTACTCAACCTGCAATCCATTGTGGTTGTTGGTATTGTTGACCTTTTGAACCCCCTCTCTGACCCTGCCAGCTCTCTGAGTTCCTGCGTGTCCCCCATTGGCCTCTCCCCCTTTGGGGTCCAAAAGGTCCCCTAACTCTTCTCCGGATTACTCCTGATGACTGCCCACAACTCCATGCCCAGTGACCATAGTCTCCACATCTATAACAGGTGAGGTTAGCCCCTCTGTCTGGATCTTGATTGTAGCTTGGCCATCCTGTAGAAGGTGGTTGCCCCCCATACGCATTCCTTTGGGGTGTCATCAATCCCGCCATAGTCTGCACCACAGCAGTAACAGTGTCACTGGTGTTGGCTCCAGAAGGTTGTGGTGCAGGTTGAGGAGTGCTGGTTAGAGGCATGTTTTGCTGGCTTATCCTCTGCCAGTTGCTTCTTCAAGACTTTCTTCTGTAGTTGCTTCATTTCATCCTCTTCCTTCCTTTTTCCTTCTCTCTACATGGTGTTGAGCAATCTCAGTGAATTCCATCACATTCTTCACAGTGATCCCCACCACTTTTTCACACTCTGTGCGCACCTGGTCCGGCATCCCTTTCATGCACTGTTCCAGAAAAAGATGTTTCATCTCATTCTTATCTGGCTCAGCATTCCAGGCCTGTCTCCACAGGATCCTGGCTTTTTTCATATAAACCGGCACAGTTTCATCCTCTTCTAGGGTCAATGATTTCATCAACTGAGGCCTGGGTTGAGTGGGGTATTTCCTCCTGATGGCAGTCCACATCCCATTGCAGTATTGATCAAATGGAGTCTTTATGGCAAACATCCCTCTCATCCCCGCATCATTCATGAGTTCACGACATTCCTTGTCCCCCATGCATCTATTCATGTCAGCCACCATGTCTCCTACTGTCAGTTCATCCGCTGCAGTCAGGCTCTCAAAGGCCTTCACCCACCTACATCCAGACTCTTCTGGTAGCGGCAGGGCTTCTACTAGAGTCTGCAAGTCCCTGTGAGCCCAAGGTTTGTATACTGTTTGTCCACCAGGTAGTTGTATTAGTGGCATCATGTTAGCACCACCCTGTTTGGTCTTACTCCTGGTGTGGTGTGCAGGAGCGGACTGTTGATCCCATAGGCCCCCCTCAAATACGCCACAGATTAATCTTTGGTCAAGCTCACACTGTGGGGGCCCAACCCGGGGTGTGTCTTCACCATCTTCATATTCCTCTGTTCCTTGGCTGTGCGTACCCAACCTGATGAAATGTACACCTGGCCCTGATGTCGGTGTGCATTGATTCCGCTTAGTCTGTTCCTTACGCCTTATTTCAATCCGTTCCATGTCTTTCAGGGTCCGTTCCAGTATTTTCACTGCTCCCTCCTCCTTTCTGAGTTTGTCTTGGACTTCATTCCATACTCTCCTCCGCTCCTCTTCTTCCTCTTGGGTATTTGTCAGGCTTGTCTCAGTCCATCTGATTCCATTATCAGAGGATACACTTTCACTCCTGCTGTCTATGCTCATATTTCCTCCTTCCATCTGTACTTTACTTAGTTCAGCCACTCCTCTGCTCAGCTCTCTGGCAGCTTCCACCAGAGCCTGTATTTCTTCTTTCCTTCCCTCTGACGCCAGGCACCATTCTTGTCCACTGCTGCCATCATCTGGTCTTTTGTGGTAGTTTACTGTGGCTGAGAGATCCAGGTACAGGTGCCATTATTCGTGGACTATCATAAGGTGGTGGCGCTTTAGGGAGTTCCGGGTATAGTCTACCTCCCTGTGGTTTTGGTGGGTTTTCATCCGTGCACATTTTCTTGAGTTTTTCCAGCATAGCCAGTCCTATGCGTTCCTTCAATTTAGCCTTCTCCATGTCTTCCTTGATTTTACCCTTACTCGGCTCTCCTCCCTGTTTCCACTCGGAACAGGTTTTGTATGTTTTACGCTTCAGCGCATCCAGCATTCTACCAGGCAATACTGCCCACTTCTATCCATTGTCTGTATAATTTTTCTCCTTTCTTTCTCCAATCTTTTCCTCCATTGGTCTCTAATGCTGATTTCAATGTTTTCAACACCTTCTCTGCCTCCTGATTAGCCATTGTCTAATGTATTTCAATTACTTGTTTTAATTTGAATACAATATAAATGATCAGGTTCAATTGTGTGCTGCCTTAGAATGTGTCCCACTCTAGCCACTGTCTAGTAAACACCGTGCAGTTCTCCTTTACCGTTTCAAAACATAACCTAGTTCATCGACTTAATACCTAATGTACCACAATCATACGGTTCGACTCTCTCAAACCTTCAAACATACATCAGTTCGAATCACTCAAACCTTACAAACATACACGGTTGAATCACTCAAACCCTACAAACATATGTCAGTTGGAATCACTCAAACCTGCAAACATACATCAGTTCGAATCACTCAAACCTGCAAACATACATGGTTGAATCACTCAAACCTGCAAACATACATCAGTTCGAATCACTCAAACCTGCAAACATACATCAGTTCGAATCACTCAAACCTGCAAACATACATCAGTTCGAATCACTCAAACCTGCAAACATACATCAGTTCGAATCACTCAAACCTGCAAACATACATCAGTTCGAATCACTCAAACCTGCAAACATACGTCAGTTCGAATCACTCAAACCTGCAAACATACGTCAGTTCGAATCACTCAAACCTGCAAACATACATCAGTTCGAATCACTCAAACCTGCAAACATACGTCAGTTCGAATCACTCAAACCTGCAAACATACATCAGTTCGAATCACTCAAACCTGCAAACATACGTCAGTTCGAATCACTCAAACCTGCAAACATACATCAGTTCGAATCACTCAAACCTGCAAACATACATCAGTTCGAATCACTCAAACCTGCAAACATACATCAGTTCGAATCACTCAAACCTGCAAACATACATCAGTTCGAATCACTCAAACCTGCAAACATACATCAGTTCGAATCACTCAAACCTGCAAACATACATCAGTTCGAATCACTCAAACCTGCAAACATACACGTTTTTATTTTTATTTTTATTTTTTTTATTTCACCTTTATTTAACCAGGTAGGCTAGTTGAGAACAAGTTCTCATTTGCAACTGCGACCGGGCCAAGATAAAGCATAGCAGTGTGAACAGACAACAACACAGAGTTACACATGGAGTAAACAATTAACAAGTCAATAACACAGTAGAAAAAAAAGAGAGTCTATATACATTGTGTGCAAAAGGCATGAGGAGGTAAGCGAATAATTACAATTTTGCAGATTAACACTGGAGTGATAAATGATCAGATGGTCATGTACAGGTAGAGATATTGGTGTGCAAAAGAGCAGAAAAGTAAATAAATACAAACAATATGGAGAAGAGGTAGGTAAAATTGGGTGGGCTATTTACCGATAGACTATGTACAGCTGCAGCGATTGGTTAGCTGCTCAGATAGCAGATGTTTGAAGTTGGTGAGGGAGATAAAAGTCTCCAACTTCAGCGATTTTTGCAATTCGTTCCAGTCACAGGCAGCAGAGAACTGGAACGAAAGGCGGCCAAATGAGGTGTTGGCTTTAGGGATGATCAGTGAGATACACTTGCTGGAGCGCATGCTACGGGTGGTGTTGCCATCGTGACCAGTGAACTGAGATAAGGCGGAGCTTTACCTAGCATGGACTTGTAGATGACCTGGAGCCAGTGGGTCTGGCGACGAATATGTAGCGAGGGCCAGCCGACTAGAGCATACAGTCGCAGTGGTGGGTGGTATAAGGTGCTTTAGTAACAAAACGGATAGCACTGTGATAAACTGAATCCAGTTTGCTGAGTAGAGTGTTGGAAGCTATTTGGTAGATGACATCGCCGAAGTCGAGGATCGGTAGGATAGTCAGTTTTACTAGGGTAAGTTTGGCGGCGTGAGTGAAGGAGGCTTTGTTGCGGAATAGAAAGCCGACTCTAGATTTGATTTTAGATTGGAGATGTTTGATATGAGTCTGGAAGGAGAGTTTACAGTCTAGCCAGACACCTAGGTACTTATAGATGTCCACATATTCTAGGTCGGAACCATCCAGGGTGGTGATGCTAGTCGGGCGTGCGGGTGCAGGCAGCGAACGGTTGAAAAGCATGCATTTAGTTTTACTAGCGTTTAAGAGCAGTTGGAGGCCACGGAAGGAGTGTTGTATGGCATTGAAGCTCGTTTGGAGGTTAGATAGCACAGTGTCCAAGGACGGGCCGGTATAGTATACAGAAGTAAGTATACAGAATGGTGTCATCTGCGTAGAGGTGGATCAGGGAATCGCCCGCAGCAAGAGCAACATCATTGATATATACAGAGAAAAGAGTCGGCCCGAGAATTGAACCCTGTGGCACCCCCATAGAGACTGCCAGAGGACCGGACAGCATGCCCTCCGATTTGACACACTGAACTCTGTCTGCAAAGTAGTTGGTGAACCAGGCAAGGCAGTCATCAGAAAAACCGAGGCTACTGAGTCTGCCGATAAGAATATGGTGATTGACAGAGTCGAAAGCCTTGGCAAGGTCGATGAAGGTCGGTTGAATCACTCAAACCTGCAAACATACATGGTTGAATCACTCAAACCGTACAAACATACGTCAGTTCCAATCACTCAATTTAAATAATAAAATGCGCAGTTATTTATCCTCCCTTGCTCTTATGCAATATAACCAGGTACTATAACTCTTATAAGGATCTATAAACCTTTCATTCAAACTTGATACCAGCTACAACTGAAATATCTAATGTACTACAAATGCTTCAGCAACCATCCAATGTAACACAGGTCTTTTTAATTTGTTGGCCTGCAAATTCTATCCGTAGATCATTCACTCTGATACAGCGCGCCCACTAATATCCCAGTGTTACTGCACTCACTCTAAATTTACCCAAAGTAAATATCCATTTATACTAGAAACATTTCCTCATGCACACCAGTACACAGCATTCATTGTTACATTGTGATCCTGCTCAGACACACACTAGTGAATTCTTTTAACCAATCCGATTCACCGTCATTCAAACAACTGGGTACGCGTTACACCAACCGACCCATTTAGTACATTACATTCGTTGTTATACCATAAGAGCGATCGATCAGTTCAAAATTGCATGTACCACAGCATATATGTCATATTCAATTATTTTTGTCAATTATAGTATTCACATAATTTGGTAACTTACATCAAACAGGTGTCTCACAAAACTAAATTTGGATAAAGCCAATGTGCAGAACTTTAGTTTTTCATAACAGGTGTCTGCTTACCTTTTTTTAGTTGACCGGTCAGGATTTGTGAGACACACCGTCTGACAACAGTACTGGCCAATCGGCTGGCACACCAATGTCCAGTGGAATCCTTCACCAGATCACGTTCGGGGTCACCAATTGTTAGAATTGCGTCAATTAGAATCTGGTATCAGGATAAATATGACAATGAGTCACCGATTGCATACTATGTATTTTTTATTAGCTAAGCAATAAGTGGTAAATGCAATTTTCGTATATACGGACTCTCTGTCCCACCTCGCAGGGCAAAAACAGAGAACTGACTTGTTCCTGACAAAGATATTATAATATATTCTGATGACAGTAGTAGTTCCGGCTTCCGAGCCGGCCTGTCAGAGTAGAGACTGGGCGTGGTTTCAACTTGCTCAGCCTATTGCAGGCGCTCAGGTGGGTCCCCGCCTCTTGGCGCTTCTGTTGATAGATGTAACTGTTGCTGCGAAGAACATCCATGCGCTCATGCTCGATACCGTTATCTCGCACCTGGCTCCTGTTATCTAACAAAAGACTGCGTGTTCTCGCAACACCACGCTCTGAATGTGCCCCCCTCCCAACTCATTGAACAGTTCCTCTCTTCAGTATTTTTCCATCATGAGAAAGGCCCATGGCCTTGAAACTTTTAACAATGTTTCAAGTCAGCTATGTTGCATAACACATCCATACATCCACACAAGCCAACAGCAGATAATATTCAATCACATATATGGTAACGGGCTATAGTGCATAACACAGAAACCTCATACACTACTGTTGTCCGTTCTTCTCCAACTAAACTCCACACACTTCTGGTTTCAAACTCGGCTTTCACTTCCGCCATGATTCCCAACCCAAGTCCCTGAAATCTTCTGCTTCTTTGGTATTATGGCGGTCAGAAAACAAATGTTATAGGTGCCTGCCGTCCCTTACAGGCGGTGTTTCAGCATACTATTCCGTAGTATGAATTCATTACACTTAGTCCCTGAAATCTTCTTCTTCTGTGTATTTTTATATGGCGGTTGGAAACCAACTTCAAAGGGGCAATCAGCATAAATGAGCTTAGTTCAACTTGTCTTACCCCATCAGAACCTAAAATATAAGCTTGCTTTATTCCAATGTTAGTTAGCGAAGTAAATGGTTAAAACTATCATTTTGATATCATGGATAGTCAGTCCTTGCATCCATAGCTCTGTCTATGAATCTGAGAGTGGTTACATTTCTCCAGCCCTATCCCTCAGCTTTTTACCGAAACAGGGGCGGGGCGTTTTCTTTGTTATTGTTTCAACTGCTGATTGCCACTTTACGGTGCAGTATGGCCAGAAACTCCATTGTGTATACAGATAAATGATCCATTTGTCAGAGTCGTGTGTATTGGTAGCAGGGAAGTCAGGCGCAGGAGAATCAAACTGAATGAAATGGAGTTGTTTAATAACAATAAATGAAACAAAACTCCAACACTAAATAACAATAAAACAAAGTGGGTACGAGGACAAATACATGAGGGGAAACAGAGGGTTAAATACACAACAGGTAATGAATGGGATTTAAACCAGATGTGTAGGAAGACAAGACAAAACCAATGGAAAATGAAAAATTGGATCAATGATGGCTAGAAGACCGGTGACGTCGACCGCCGAACACCGCCAGAACAAGGAGAGGCTTCGACACCGTTGCTCTTTTTGTCAGTGCCACCTTAAACTCAGGAACACTTAAAGCTGCCCCTGTCCTCCCTGTTTTAGGGTCCTTAGATCCATCAGTGAATATACACTGCTCAAAAAAATAAAGGGAACACTTAAACAACACAATGTAACTCCAAGTCAATCACACTTCTGTGAAATCAAACTGTCCACTTAGGAAGCAACACTGATTGACAATACATTTCACATGCTGTTGTGCAAATGGAATAGACAACAGGTGGAAATTATAGGCAATTAGCAAGACATCCCCAATAAAGGAGTGGTTCTGCAGGTGGTGACCACAGACCACTTCTCAGTTCCTATGCTTCCTGGCTGATGTTATGGTCACTTTTGAATGCTGGCGGTGCTTTCTCTCTAGTGGAAGCATGAGACGGAGTCTACAACCCACACATGTGGCTCAGGTAGTGCAGCTCATCCAGGATGGAACATCAATGCCAGCTGTGGCAAGAAGGTTTGCTGTGTCTGTCAGCCTAGTGTCCAGAGCATGGAGGCGCTACCAGGAGACAGGCCAGTACATCAGGAGACGTGGAGGAGGCCGTAGGAGGGCAACAACCCAGCAGCAGGACCGCTACCTCCGCCTTTGTGCAAGGAGGAGCAGGAGGAGCACTGCCAGAGCCCTGCAAAATGACCTCCAGCAGGCCACAAATGTGCATGTGTCTGCTCAAACGGTCAGAAACAGACTCCATGAGGGTGGTATGAGGGCCCGACGTCCACAGATGGGGGTTGTGCTTACAGCCCAACACCGTGCAGGACGTTTGACATTTGCCAGACAACACCAAGATTGGCAAATTCGCCACTGGCGCCCTGTGCTCTTCACAGATGAAAGCAGGTTCACACTGAGCACATGTGACAGACGGGACAGAGTCTGGAGACGCTGTGGAGAACGTTCTGCTGCCTGGAACATCCTCCAGCATGACCGGTTTGGCGGTGGGTCAGTCATGGTGTGGGGTGGCATTTTTTAGGGGGAGCCCTCCATGTGCTAGCCAGAGGTAGCCTGACTGCCATTAGGTACCGGGATGAGATCCTCAGACCCCTTGTGAGACCATATGCTGGTGCGGTTGACCCTGGGTTCCTCCTAATGCAAGACAATGCTAGACCTCATGTGGCTGGAGTGTGTCAGCAGTTCCTGCAAGAGGAAGGCATTAATGCTATGGACTGGCCCGCCCTTTCCCCAGACCTGAATCCAATTGAGCACATCTGGGACATCATGTCTCGCTCCATCCACCAACGCCACGTTGCACCTCAGACTGTCCAGGAGTTGGCGGATGCTTTAGTCCAGGTCTGGGAGGAGATCCCTCAGGAGACCATCCTCCACCTCATCAGGAGCATGCCTAGGCGTTGTAGGGAGGTCATACAGGCACGTGGAGGCCACACACACTACTGAGCCTCATTTTGACTTGTTTTAAGGACATTACATCAAAGTTGGATCAGCCTGTAGTGTGGTTTTCCACTTTAATTTTGAGTGTGACTCCAAATCCAGACCTCCATGGGTTGATAAATTTGATTTCCATTGATAATTTTTGTGTGATTTTGTTGTCAGTATATTCAACTATGTTAAGAAAAAAGTATTTAATAAGAATATTTCATTCATTCAGATCTAGGATGGGTTATTTTAGTGTTCCCTTTATTTTTTTGAGCAGTGTATTTTAAAATACATAGTACTGTGTTCCTCAATGTTCACTTACAATATTTACTGGAGCTACTCCTTTCTCATCAGCTCTTACCCTCTCAAGCAACCCTAGGTCTATCATTGGCTGAGGGAGCCACCAAGGTGGGATAGCACGAAGAACCACAGAAGGGCTGAACTCCTTCCCAAACAGTCCCATCTCTCGCCATGCCATTACCTATCCACCCAAAACTTGTATTCAGACTTTGTTCATGCTCCCAGCATTCTAGGAGTGCAATTTTGTAAGAGTGTAATCTTACGTCTTTGGAGATTTACCCAATTATGTCATTGTCGGTTGTTCTCTCATCTTTACCAGCATTTTCCCCAACTCTACCTGCAGTGCTGCCACCGGGGTGGTCCTGATTACTCCACAACACATTCTTATGGCTTGTGCCTGGATTACATCTAGCCTTTCTAAAAGATGTCTGAGCTGCTGATCCATACGCTATACTACCATAGTCCAGTGATCAGACAGGAAATGTCCGGGGGGGTCATCCAGTATGGGACATCCTTTTTCTTTTTGCGCAACCAAAATACGTTTTTCACACATTTAATACATAATAAATATTTTCTATTACATTTAGTTTATTTCAACTTTTTTTGAAATGATAATTATGTGGGCCTTTTTCTGTAGGCTATGTTACAAACAATATGAAATATGCATTAGGCTCATGTATTCAGCAGCTGGCAGGCAACCAGATGGAGTGATTGGAATAATTTGGCCAGAGGATGCAGACAAGACACCATTCATTCATTCATTCATTCAATATTCATTGATATATTATTTGTGCCACTTCAAAATTACAAAGCGATCATCTGAGTGCATGTCATCAATAGGTGGCAGTGTAATGTATTCTATCACCATCACAATTCACTGTCAGTAAAGAATCTGACGAAATGGAAGTAGTTTCCCCTACCACTGATCTGGAAATCAGAATCGGTTTCTAGCTTGAGCACTGAAATGACACGGACTGAGTGAGTAGCAGCACAGGTGAGATGCAAGGAATGATCAACCTATCGGGGAAAAAAGCACTCGACCCACCAGAGACGCACCACAAAGAGAGACAAACGCAAACATGAAGAGGGGTTGACAAACTGACAGGTGGAGGAGTGAGGAACCCAGACATGACTTGCAGACGAGTGTGAAAGGCTCTGAATTATAGAGAACAAACATGCAGGCACTCTCGCTCTCCCTCTTTTTCTCTCTCTGGGCGCCCACTGTCACTCATCTGCCTCATCAGATGTGCCTCTTGTGTCAAGCAGGTTAAACTAGATTAGCTCTTTGTCTCACGTCCTCTCTCAGAAGCTGGTTTCAAAATATGCTGCTATTTTGTCATGAAGAAAAACACAACCGATGCTAAAGCCACAAACCTGAATTTGTGTGTCAGCAAACTGCACCCCCTGACACTTGATTTGCTAAAGCAAACTGCACCCCCTGACACTTGATTTGCTAAAGCAAACTGCACCCCCTGACACTTGATTTGCCTAACTAAGGAATAGGGCTGGAGAAATGTAAGCACCCTGAAATTCATGGATGAAACTATATGGATTGAATCTGTATATTCGCTCCAGAAATGATTAAAAAAGCTATACTGTAAAGGCAGCAATACAGCCAGACAAGGGTGGCGGCAGGTAGCCTAGCAGTTAGAGCGTTGGGCCAGCAACCAAAAAGTCACTGGTTTGAATACCTGAGCTGACAAGGTGAAAAATCGGTTGACACTTAAGCCTATTTTGCTCCAGGGGCACTTTAGTACTATGAAAACAACACATTTCACTGTATATGACAGCAACAAAAAATTGCCACGTAATAATTGTGTTATTGCCACATACATCTTTTTGATGTTGATTTTTTGGGAGGTTTGGCTGCTCTATCTAACCCTGTGGTCATATCATCACTGCAGCTGTGTTCTTCCCATAATTTGTGTGACAAGTTTTGGCACAGGGCTTCTTGACACAAGCAGACCGTAAATAGTATGCTACAATCTGCTATATTTACTGCTGTTCAATCATCATTTCAATTAATGATACACTTCATATGAGTGGTTTCAGCAATTTCAGCCACACCCATTGCTGACAGGTGTATAGAATCGAGCACACAGCCATGCAATCTCTATAGACAAACATTTGCAGTAGAATGACCTTACTGAAGAGCTCAGTGACTTTCAACGTGGCACTGTGACAGGATTCTACTTTTCCAACAAGTCAGTTTGTCAAATTTCTGCCCTGCTAGAGCTGCCCCCGCAACTGTAAGTGCTGTTATTGTGAAGTGGAAATGTCTAGGAGCAATAATGGCTCTGCCACTAAGTGGTAGGCCACACAAGCTCACAAAAAGGGCCCACCAAGTGCTGAAGCCTGTAGCGGTTAAAAATCGTCTGTCCCCATTTGCAACACTCACTACCAAGTTCCAAACTGCCTCTGGAAGCAACCTCAGCACAATAACTGTTTGTCGGGAACTTCATGAAATGGGTTTCCATGGACGAGCAGCCACACACAAGTTTAAGATCACCATTGCCAAGCATCTGCTGGAGTGGTGTAAAGCTCACTGCCATTGGACTCTGGAGCAGTGGAAACAAGTTCTCTGGGGTGATGAATCATGCTTCACCATATAGACAAATCTGGGTTTGACGAATGGCAGGAGAAAGCTACTTGTCCGAATGCATAGTGCCAACTGTAAAGTTTGGTGGATGAGGAATAATGGTCTGGTAGGGCTGTGGCGGTCATGAAATTTTGTCAGCCCATTATTGTCTCACGGTAATTGACCGTTAATTAACATAACCACTGTTAGCATATCCAGGCTCCACACAATCAAGCCTCTGATGCTTTGGATCATCTACATTTAAAATCAATTGAATATACACCATCACAATAAATGAATGATTTATTTTAGGCAGATCTAAAGAAACATTACGATATTAATAACATTGATTTCAGAATAACAGAATATAAATTGGCCTACTGTATGTTATCTGCTTATTGTACGGTTCTGCTTTTCTTTTCTTAGTAAACCTTGTGTTCTTTTTCTTTGTGTTCTTGAACGTAGCCCTGTCTTTAATTTTTGTTCATTGATTTCACCTGTGTTTGTTTCTCACCTGGTCTCAATCAGCTCCCTATTTAGTTCAGTTCTTTCTGTTTGTATGGTTGGGAGGTATTGTTTGACGGCCTACCTGTGTTTTGACCGTTGCCTGCCTGTGACCACAACCCCTGCCTTCTGTGAAGGCTTAATAAGCATCTGCAGCGCTCTGCGCATGAATCTACACCTTTTTCTCCGGGAGTATTCATTACAGCTATGAGCCATGCAATACACTGTAGGCTTGTTAATTTAACAGACAAGATATGCTTATAAATCCCGTGCCACTATTTTATATTATATGATTTTATAGTAAGAATAATATAATTGACCTTGGCTGAATAAAATAGAATGGACATTTTACCCATTCCCGAACGCGAGTGCACGCATATGAAGGTGGCTATGTTCAGTGTAAAATTGATCATTTGGAACGGGTCCTGTACACTAGATTTAGCGATTTTTGGCAACTTCAGTGAATGATACAACGCATAGAATGCGTTAGAAATCAAAATATATAAGGGCTGCATGATGCTACTATGGGCTATTGATGTCCTGAAAAAATCGCAACCAAAAAAAAAAAGCTGGCGATCCGTTCCTTGCCTCAGGCTGCACACGTTGTTCTCTCATCAATTATCATATTTTCACCCATCAAACTATTCTCAATATAATTAGAATGGATTACTATGGAAAATGAGTTTCGATTTAGAATGGCCCATTATCAAAGGGGCAAGACAATAGCGAATGGAGGCCACTTTCCCGCCTGTACATTTTTCAATCATATTGGGTAGGCTACTCCGGTAATTTCGCTGCGCCACAGATTATATTCCGCTCTAACTCTGTATGCCAATTGGCTCTCCAACCCTGTTCCTGCAGCTACAGTACCCAGTGCTTAATTTGGGAAACCAAGTGAAATCAATTCTTGAACATGGATAGTAACATGTTTTTAAAACGAAACATATTTCATTAAACTGTTAACGGCCACTCTGCGCGCTGGAAAAAGGAATAGAGGGGAGGAGATGGATACACCGTGGTGAGACAGATATTCTGTAGTTTAAAGAAATGTGTCAGTCTCAATTATGGGGCGGGAAAAACCCCTGTTAATAGGCTATTCAAAAACAAATGTACTATAATTGTAGGCTAAATCTGAATTTGTATAATTTAGGCTTGACCAATTATGTACCAAAGATATCTTAAATCAATATGTTTTAATGTTTTTCTGCCAGGTGTAATATGTAGGCTATGTATTGTTTAAAGGCACAATCATTTTATTTGTATTTTTTTAAAGAAGAAAAATCAGGCCTTGGGCTCCTTCATATCTTGGCCTATGCTTATGCATCAGCTCTAATATGCATATGGGGGTTTTGAATGAATCGTCACTTTAGAAAACGCTGTCCATTTGGTCGTGTTAGGCTTTGAAACAACATCCACAACGACCATGTTTCCATTCAGTTTCAACCTGTTGTCGAACTTCTTTCTTCAAATTGATCAATCACAACAAGGTGAGTTTCAAAAAGCACATACTGTTTTGATGATAAGTGTTTGATGTGATTTTGGGGAAGACCCTTTCCTGTTTCAGCATGGCATTGCCCCTGTGCACAAAGCGAGGTCTATACAGAAAATGATTTGTCGAGATTGGTGTGGAAGAACTTGACTGGCCTGCACAGAACCCTGACCTCAACCCCATCGGACACCTTTGGGAGGAATTGGAACATCAACTGGATGAATTGGAACATCAACTGCGAGCCAGGCCTAATCACCCAACATCCATGCCTGACCTTACTAATGCTCTTGTGGCTGAATGGAAGCAAGTCCTCGCAGCAATGTTCCAACATCTAGTGGAAATAGAAGCAAAAGGGGGGACCAACTCCATATTAATGCCCATGATTTTGGAGTGATATGTTTGACTAGCAGATGTCCACATACTTTTGGTAATGTAGTGTATACTGTATACTGATTCTTGAAGAATATAACTTATAAATGCCTCATGAACGTAGTAAGCACAACTGTCTTATCCCATCGTAACCCAAAATACTATGATTTGACGCCGTTGTTTATGTTTTGTTGTCATTTGAGCCCATAGCTTCAAGTTGCTGTCAATCCTTTAACAGCTTCAGTGAAGGCTGAGTTGAATAGTACATTTATATAACATTTACTCAGGGGCGGACTTAGTGATTTGAAGGCCCTTGGCAGAGCCCCCCACTGCGTTCACATACGAGATAGGAAATGTGCCACGTCCTTAAATTATCCGCCAATGATATGATGCCCACCAGCCCCACCTGCCCTCTTTAAAAAAATATAAAAGGACGGAACTCAGTGCAGCGCACACACCTACCCGCCCAACACTCTGCGCCATGTTAGTGTTCCTCTGTGTCGTCTCTCTCCTCAGACTTGCTTCGGGTGCTACTGTACCAGACCAGGAGGAAGAGCTATTCCAAAATTCCTGCCTCATGGGCTGGTATGACTTCAATGGACGTTGCTATAAGTATGTTGCTTCACCAGTGGTCTGGGCTAACGCTGAGTCCTACTGTGTGTCTGAGGGAGCAAACCTGGCCTCTGTGCACAGTGAGTCAGAACAAATGTTCATCTCAACCCTGATCAAGAGTTTCGACCCTGCGGAGAGACCAACCTGGATCGGGCTGTCTGACGTCCACATGGAGGGGAGATGGATGTGGTCTGATGGGTCAGAGGTAGACTTTGCCAAATGGTATGAAGCACAGCCTAATGGTGGAGTGACTGAAAACTGCGTAACAACTCACTTTTCAGGCCCAAAGTGGTTTGACAGAGCCTGCAACAGCAATTTGTACTCCTTTGTCTGTGCCAAACGTCTCTGCAAATGAGCTGTCTTTCGAGATGGAGTGACTGTCCCTGGCTGTCCTGAGACTTCCATCCTGTAGAGGAAACCTGGTTTTCAATAATAAAGAAACATGTTTTTATTGAAAATAATGTCGAGTTGAAAATCCTTGAAGACTTATTTTTATTTATTTCACCTTTATTTAACCAGGTAGGCTAGTTGAGAACAAGTTCTCATTTGCAACTGCGACCTGGCCAAGATAAAGCATAGCAGTGTGAACAGACAACAACACAGAGTTACAGATGGAGTAAACAATTAACAAGTCAATAACACAGTAGAAAAAAAAAGAAAAAAAAGTCTATATACATTGTGTGCAAAAGGCATGAGGAGGTAGGCGAATGATTACAATTTTGCAGATTAACACTGGAGTGATAAATGATCAGATGGTCATGTACAGGTAGAGATATTGGTGTGCAAAAGAGCAGAAAAGTAAATAAATATAAACAGTATGGGGAAGAGGTAGGTAAAATTGGGTGGGCTATTTACCGATAGACTATGTACAGCTGCAGCGATCGGTTAGCTGCTCAGATAGCAGATGTTTGAAGTTGGTTAGGGAGATAAAAGTCTCCAACTTCAGCAATGTTTGCAATTCGTTCCAGTCACAGGCAGCAGAGAACTGGAACGAAAGGCGGCCAAATGAGGTGTTGGCTTTAGGGATGATCAGTGAGATACACTTGCTGGAGCGCGTGCTATGAGTGGGTGTTGCCATCGTGACCAGTGAACTGAGATAAGGCGGAGCTTTACCTAGCATGGACTTGTAGATGACCTGGAGCCAGTGGGTCTGGCGACGAATATGTAGCGAGGGCCAGCCGACTAGAGCATACAGGTCACAGTGGTGGGTAGTATAAGGTGCTTTAGTAACAAAACGGATAGCACTGTGATAAACTGCATCCAGTTTGCTGAGTAGAGTGTTGGAAGCTATTTTGTAGATGACGTCACCGAAGTCGAGGATCGGTAGGATAGTCAGTTTTACTAGGGTAAGTTTGGCGGCGTGAGTGAAGGAGGCTTTGTTGCAGAATAGAAAGCCGACTCTAGATTTGATTTTAGATTGGAGATGTTTGATATGAGTCTGGAAGGAGAGTTTACAGTCTAGCCAGACACCTAGGTACTTATAGATGTCCACATATTCTAGGTCGGAACCATCCAGGGTGGTGATGCTAGTCGGGCGTGCGGGTGCAGGCAGCGAACGGTTGAAAAGCATGCATTTGGTGTTGTATGGCATTGAAGCTCGTTTGGAGGTTAGATAGCACAGTGTCCAAGGACGGGCCGGAAGTATACAGAATGGTGTTGTCTGCGTAGAGGTGGATCAGGGAATCGCCCGCAGCAAGAGCAACATCATTGATATATACAGAGAAAAGAATCGGCCCGAGAATTGAACCCTGTGGCACCCCCATAGAGACTGCCAGAGGACCGGACAGCATGCCCTCCGATTTGACATG
This sequence comes from Oncorhynchus tshawytscha, assembly GCF_018296145.1. Classification (NCBI taxonomy): domain Eukaryota; kingdom Metazoa; phylum Chordata; class Actinopteri; order Salmoniformes; family Salmonidae; genus Oncorhynchus; species Oncorhynchus tshawytscha. Next base: position 36,179,172 of record NC_056441.1, read on the forward strand.
AATTGATGAATTGTAAGTAGAACTAAAAAGGGTTTGTGTTTGTTTCAGCTGTCTTTTTCTTGTGTCAAGAAACCCTGCACCAAAACTTGGCACAATAATTATGAGAAGAACACAGCTGGGTTATGTGGCAATACCCAACTTTTCGGGAATGGCTGTAGTCCTGCCTTTGAAACACAGTTTATTCACACAAAGGTTATCCATCTGCAAGTGGTGATAAATGTCAATTTTAAAAAATCAGTACTAGCAAAGGAACTAAAATGATCCAGATTGGCTCTCATTCGCAAGGTTGAAAATATTAGCAAAACATTAGCAATACAACACGTCTTCACATCCTTGCAATGGATGTTTTTTTTGTGGATTATGACAAAGTAAGAAAGCAGTAGTTAGCCATTTCAGGCATTTCTAAGCAGTGCCCTTCAAAAACATTTACATAACATACACTCTGAGATGGTGAATGCGCCGCGTCCTTCAATGATCCGCCAATGTTATGATGCCCACCTGCCCCACCTGCCCTCTCAAATAGATAAAGGGCAGGACGCACTGCAGCACACCTAACTGCTTATCAGTCCCAGCACAAATAATCAGAGCTGCAGACCTCAGAACCGTCTGAGAGAGAAACGTCTGTACCATGTTTGTGTTCCTCTGTCTCTCTCCTCAGTCTTGCTTTGGGTGCTGAACATGACAATCCCGTAACTGACCAGGGTGAAGAGCTACCCTCAGGGGACTCGAATGCCTTTGGATTGTGGTTTTCGAGGCATTTTCAATTACTATAGTAATGTATTTCCCACCAAAATAACATGACCTTAGCCCAAAAGTTCAAATATATACCAACGTATGCATTTATAGGGACATTGTTGCAGTTTTACATGTTATACAGAAACAATATTTGACTTCTTCCTTGTTGGGGAGAGAGAGAGTGGTTTTTATTTTTCAATTGGGAGCATTATTTAGTATCAATAGCGGCGAAGGGATACAATTGACAATTTCCTATTTAGAATCAGCAAGCAAGACAATACGACATCTTAAATACATATAAATGAAATGATTCTACAAATGATATATATATTATAATGTCTTATAAATAATCCTAGTGCTGATGATAAGGTGGATGCTTGTAGTGGAGTTAGGATACAGTCAGACAACAAAGTCACAGTAGGCATGACTAAAGTGGCAGTGTGCATTGCTCACTGGTTTCAAAATGTTGCAAAGGGGAGAAACCATCTCAGGGTAGCAAAATACCGACATCACCATGAGAGACAGCTAACCCAATACGCTTAACCAAAGGGGTTGAGTCAGTTTATGTGTCCTAATGAAACCACAGTCGTCCATCTCAGTCGCCGTGAGTGACGGCAAATGCCGAGCCAATAAGCCGGTGAGTAAATTAAAACCCTGCTGAGTTGCTCCTATTCTACCTAAAGAATCGATCGTCGCCAAGGGCAACAAACCGGTACAGTTGGTGGCCCCAAGGCGTGCTCTCTGTTTGGATTAGTGGGTTGTCAACAGTGGCAAGGCCACCGCATCCGTTCTAGATGTGCATGGTTCGCTGGGGGCCTGTATTCAACACGGCACCTGAAGTGTCACTACGGCTATTGCAGTGTGTGTGGCAGTTGTGCTGCGAATGGCTATTTTTAGCCATAGCAGTCAGTCTTGTAGTGAGGTCTGCTTCGAGCGATCATGCATATGGTTGGGTTCCGATGAGGGGATGCTATGTGGGAAAAAGGTCGTTCTTTTTGATGATGTATCAGGGCAGCTCGAACAACCAGATGGTGAAACAAGGGTAAGCAACATTTATTCTGAGATTTCAAATAGTATTTGAACTCAGGTCTGGGAAGAACGTTACTGTGTGAGAGAAATAAGAATAATATAAATCATTCTGAAAACGTGAACGCGTGGTCATTGAGGGAAATGGAACAATCCTAATTCGGCTACCACCATCTACCAATGACAGATGAATGAAGTTTGTTTTGGACCTCAGACGGGCCTGGAAGGCAGTGCATGACAAACCTACACACATTTAAACCACCACTAACCCTAAACTCAACCAATTGCAATTCCTTGCCGAAACGTAACCAATCACACTACTCGCCTAAACTTAACCAATCACATTAATTTCTGCTATCGAGGAAGAGCCGCCCTTATAACAAAGCTCCAATTTACAATACATCGGAGAGACATCATGTGTTTTTTAACGAGGAAGCGTAGTGGGA